>NC_042630.1:72832049-73133345 GCF_901001135.1 Rhinatrema bivittatum
CTATTTCTATAATTGAGTGATCTGACCAAGGGATGGGGGTGCAGGTAGGAAGAGCAGTGGTCGAGATTGGCTCATTCGTAAATATTAGATCTAGTGTGTGTCCTGCTTTATGCGTGGGTTTGTTAATAATTTGTTTGAAGCCCATGGCCTTGAAGGATGAGAGGAGGGCTTCGCAGTTGGCTGAGGGAGATGGGGAGTCCACATGAAACATAGAAACATAGAAATGACGGCAGAAGAAGACCGAATGGCCCATCCAGTCTGCCCAGCAAGCTACACACATTTTTTCTCTCATACTTATCTGTTTCTCTTAGCTCTTTGTTCTATTCCCCTTCCACCCCCACCATTAATGTAGAGAGCAGTGATGGAGCTGCATCCAAGTGAAATATCTAGCTTGATTAGTTAGGGGCAGTAGGGGTAGTAACCGCCGCGATAAGCAAGCTACACCCATGCTTATTTGTTTTACCTAGACTATGTTGTACAGCCCTTGTTGGTTGTTTTTTTCTTCTCCCCTGCCGTTGAAGCAGGGAGCTATGCTGGATATGCGTGAAGTATCAGTTTTTTTCTCCCCTGCCGTTGAAGCAGAGAGCCATGCTGGATATGCATTGAAAGTGAAGTATCAGGCACATTTGGTTTGGGGTAGTAACCGCCGTAACAAGCCAGCTACTCCTCGCTTTGTGATTGCGAATCCTTTTTTTCTTCACCCCTGTCGTTGAAGCTATGCAGGATATGCGTGAAGCATCAGTTTTTTTTTTGTTTTGTTTTTTTTTTCCCCTGCTGTTGAAGCAGAGAGCTATGCTGGAAATGCGTGATGTATCAGTCTTTCTCCCATGCCGTTGAAGCAGAGAGCCATGCTGGATATGCATGGATAGTGAAGTATCAGGCACATTTGGTTTGGGGTAGTAACCGCCGTAACAAGCCAGCTACTCCCCGCTTTGTGAGTGCGAACCTTTTTTCTTCTCCCCTGTCGTTGAAGCAGAGAGCTATGCTGTATATGCATTGAAAGTGAAGTATCAGGCATATTTGGTTTGGGGTAGTAACCGCCGTAACAAGCCAGCTACTCCCCTCTTTGTGAGTGCAAATCCTTTTTTCCATTTCCTCTTGCTGTTGAAGCTTAGAGCGATGTTGGAGTCACAGTAAGCATGTGTATGTTTATTGAATAAGGGTATTGTGTCCAGGCAGTAGCCACCATTCTGGCGAGTCACCCACTCTTCATTGGCGGCCTCTTGACTATATGGATCCACAGTGTTTATCCCACGCCCCTTTGAAGTCTTTCACACTTCTGGTCTTCACCACTTCCTCCGGAAGGGCATTCCAGGCATCCACCACCCTCTCCGTGAAGAAATACTTCCTGACATTGGTTCTGAATCTTCCTCCCTGGAGCCTCAAATCTTGACCCCTGGTTCTGCTGATTTTTTTCCTACGGAAAAGGTTTGTCGTTGTTTTTGGATCATTAAAACCTTTCAAGTATCTGAAAGTCTGTATCATATCACCTCTGCTCCTCCTTTCCTCCAGGGTGTACATATTTAGATTCTTCAATCTCTCCTCGTACGTCATCCGATGAAGATCCTCCACCTTCCTGGTCGCCCTTCTCTGTACCGCTTCCATTTTGTCTTTGTCTTTTTGTAGATGCGGTCTCCAGAACTGAACACAGTACTCCAGGTGAGGCCTCACCAAGGACCTGTACAAGGGAATAATCACTTCCCTTTTCTTACTCGATATTCCTCTCTCTATGCAGCCCAGCATTCTTCTGGCTTTTGCTATCGCCTTGTCGCATTGTTTCGCTGTCTTCGCATCATTAGACACTATCACCCCAAGGTCCCTCTCCTGCTCCGTGCACATCAGCCTTTCCCCCCCCCATTGAATACAGTTCATTCGGATTTCCACTCCCCATATGCATGACTTTGCCCTTCTTGGCATTGAATCTCAGCTGCCATATCTTCGACCACTCTTCCAGTTTCCTTAGATCCCGTCTCATTCTCTCCACTCCTTCCAGCGTGTCCACTCTGTTGCAGATCTTAGTGTCATCCGCAAAAAGACAAACCTTACCTTCTATCCCATCCGCAATGTCGCTCACAAAGATATTGAACAGGACCGGTCCCAACACCGATCCTTGCGGTACACCACTTAAAACCGCTCTCTCTTCAGAGAAGGTTCCATTTACCATCACACATTGTCTTCTGTCCGTCAACCAATTTGCAATCCAGGTCACCACCTTGTCACTCACTCCCAAGCTTCTCGTTTTATTCACCAGTCTCCTGTGCTGAACCGTATCAAAAGCTTTGCTGAAATCCAAGTATATGATATCAAGCGCTCTTCCTTGATCCAATTCCTTGGTTACCCAGTCAAAAAAGTCAATCAGATTTGTCTGACAGGATCTTCTCCTGGTGAATCCATGCTGCCTCTGGTCCATCAATTCTCCAGACATGAATATTGAAGTCTCCTAGCAGGATCGCTGGTGAGTTGGTATTGATGTGTTTGGCTATAAGTTCTATGAGGGGTGATGGGTCGGAGTCTAGGAGCCCAGGCGGGGCGTAAATGAGGCAGATTTGCAGTTGGTTGGATTTGAAAAGCCCGATTTCAAGTTTAGTTGAAGTTTTAATTGCATGCTGGGTTAATCTAAGTTCTTTTTTGGCAGCTAGCAGTAATCCTCCCCCTCTTTTTTTTGTTCTAGGGATGGAGAAGATGTCGTAAAGTTGTGTTGGTAACTGGTTGATTAGTGGTGTGTCCGTGTTTTTTAGCCATGTTTCAGTTATGGCACAAAGGACCGGTTGGGTGTCCAGTAGGTAGTCATTGAGCAAGTGAGATTTTTTTGATAGAGATTGAGAGTTGAGGAAGGTTAGTGTGATTAAGGATAGGCCTAGGAGTTGGGTTAGTGGGGAGATCATGATGGGGATCAAGGATCTCTTAGCGCGTTGTATCTTGGGAAAGGGAAAGGGAGAATAAACTCTGTTGAGGGAGGAGTGCGGGATGATAGGGATAGGGGAAGGTTTGCATCATGTTGATTAACTGGAGAGGCTGGCTGACTGCTGGATGTTCGAGGGCTGGTTGAATGCTGGGTGCTAGAATCTGGAGGGGCTGGTTAGATGCTGGATGTTGAATGACGTTGAATGCTGGGTGGTGGATGCTGGAGTGGCTGGCTGAATGCTGGATGCTGGGGTGGCTGGATGACTGCTGGATGCAGGAGTGGCTGGCTGAATGCTGGATGCTGGGGTGGCTGGGTGACTGCTGGATGCTGGGGTGGCTGGGTGAATGCTGGATGCTGGGGTGGCTGGATGAATGCTGGAGTGGCTGGATGAATGCTGGATGCTGGGGTGGCTGGATGAATGCTGGATGCTGGGGTGGCTGGATGAATGCTTGAGGAGAAACTGCTTTAGGGCGGTAGGATTAATGGAGAGGGTGGATTAGGCATAAGATGGCGCGGGTAGCTTATAGTTCTATGTGTTGGTGCGCACGAAGGGGCCAGACCAAATGGCAACGCCTGAAACTGGAAATGCTGACCTAGCACCGCAAACCGAAGAAACTGCTGGTGGTCCGGCCGTATGGGAATGTGGAGGTATGCTTCCGTGAGATCCAGGGAAGCCAAGAACTCCCTCTTCCTTATCGACGCGATCACCGACCGCAACGTTTCCATTCGGAATCGAGGAATCCTGAGACACCTGTTGACCGCTTTGAGATCGAGAATGGGACGGAACGTTCCTTCCTTCTTGGGTACTACGAAGTAAATGGAATACCGACCTTGCCGGAGCTCATCGGGAGGTACCGGAACAATCGCCCCGAGATCTCGAAGCCGAACTAGGGTCGCCCGTACCGCCTGGCGCTTTTCTGAAAAACCGCAAGGCGACACCAGAAAACCTCGGGGTGGCCGGTGTGAAAAATCTAACGCGTAACCGTGACTTATCACCTCTAGCACCCACTGATCGGATGTGATTCTGGTCCATTCCTCGTAAAACCGGCATAACCTGCCGCCAATCTTGGGTACGACGGAACCTGCCGGCCTCACATCATTGTGCAGGCTTCCCACCTTGCACATTCGGACTGGCTCCCGGACGACCGAAACGGCGCCCACGAAAGGACTGAGAATACGACTGTTGCCGAGTAGCACTATGTCGAAACGAGGAAGCCGAACCTCGAGCCGTCCGTGGTCGGCGACCGCCACGAAACCGCGGACGAGAGGCTGGCGCCCCACGGTACCTGGGCCTATCCTCTGGCAAGCGATGCACCTTATTCTCGCCTAAGGATTCAATCAGATCCTCCAACTCCTTGCCAAACAACAACTTCCCCTTAAAAGGTAAGGCGCCCAACCGTGCCTTGGACGTCCCGTCCGCCGCCCAATGACGGAGCCATAGCAGCCGCCGCGCCGCTACTGCCGAGACCATGGTTCTGGCCGATGTGCGCAACAGATCATAAAATGCATCTGCGCTATAGGCAATGACCGCTTCCAAACAACTTGCCTGGCGCGCCTCATCCGATGACAAAGCCTCGTTGACCAAAAGTTGTTGCGCCCAGCGCAGCCCTGCTCTCAGAGAAAAATTACTGCAAATCGCCGCACGAATACCCAGCGCCGAAACCTCAAAAATTCGCTTAAGCTGAACCTCTAACTTTCTATCCTGCAGATCCTTAAGCGCAGTACCGCCGGTCACTGGGATAGTGGTCTTTTTCGTTACGGCCGCCACCACCGAATCAATTTTCGGTAAGCGTAGCAGCTCCAGCACGTCCTCCGGTAGGGGGTATAATTTATCCATGGCCTTAGCCACTTTCAGCCCCAACTCTGGAGTATCCCACTCCTTAAAAAGTAAATCAGACGCCGAGAAATGTAATGGAAACGCAGAGGAAGGACCCCTGAGCCCCAACACAACTGGATCAGTCTGCCCGAGACGCAATTCGACCTGCGGAAGCGGGCCCCAGTTCATCTTTCCGAAACAAACGGATAACCTTCGGATCATCTCCCTCAGCTCCATGAGGTACTGCCGAGTCTTTGGACCCTGTGTCACCGTCACCACCTACCCCCCTCGGGGGTTGAAACGGGAAATCCTGGTCCTCCATTGGGTCCTCCGGATCTTCGGACTCCGTAGAGGAGTCTTGTGGACCCCCTGCCCCCCGAGACCGAAGGGGACGGACCCTGGCCGGACCCACCGGTCCCGGCCCCGACTTCGCTCTTTTTTCTGTCGTGGGTCCCAAGTCCGAGGGCAAATTCCCCTGGGTCTGCTTTCGGGTCATGCGACGGGCCTTAAAGGCTTTGTGCATAAGCAGCACAAACTGAGAATTAAAGGAAGAGTCAGAGGAACCCTCCTCCTCTTCCTCTTCCACGGAGGAATCGTCTCCGGTGGGCCTCGCAGGCCTCCTCCCCCCAGCAGGTCCCTGCTGGGGTGACAAACGCGGCGGGACGTCCCCGTCCCCGCTCTCCCTCCGGCCCGCGCTTTTCTCCGCTTTCCGAGGTGACAATATGGCCGCCGTTCCCGCCGAAAAATTATTTAAAATGGCCGCTGCCGAGGACAACCCCCCCCGATCCCGCCGAGGAAATCGTCGTGGACCCGGGGCGAGATTGCCTGCCTGCCCGGGTTCCCGACGACGACGACGACCCTCCCTCACCCCCTTCAACGCACCCGGAGCACAGGCTGTCCCTGGACAGCCGCGCCGCCGTGGACCCGCAGGCCCGGCAAGCTGCTTGCCGAGGCATGATCGCCACGAGGAGAAGAGCCACTCGCTCCAAACAGCCCCGAACAGCCCCCCTTCGCCCGCCGAGATCGGAAGAGAGAGAGGGAGAGAGAGAGAGAAACACAACGACGGAACAGGCAAGACACAGCACAACAAAACAAAATAAACTTTCTTTTTTTTTTTTTTTTTCAAATTCACCTCGGGTCCGGAGTCAGCTGGGAGGAGTGAGCCGGTACCACCGGTATCACCCCCAGCCCTGTAGTGCCGGATATGGGGCTCCCCCACTCCTCAGCTGCCTCAACCAGAGGGAATGGTGGAAATGCTGGAGTGGTGGAAATGCTAATGGAATTCAGCTCCGTGTCTGGATTTCACCTTGATCTTGACAAGTCAGAGGTTCTAAACATATTGACACCACCCGATCAGGTAGCCCCTTTGAAACAGCAATATCCATTCAAATGGGCAGCTCAAAGCATAAAATATTTGGGTATTTTACTTAGCAACAAATTAGAAGATCTTTTTATCCTAAATTACACCCCCTCGGTATCTAAGGTCTTTAGGGATTTGGATAATTGGGCTCACCTTCCGATAGCATGGAAAGGAAGAATAGCATCGAAAAAATGAACGTCATTCCTAAATTTAATTACCTTTTTCAATCATTGCCGATACATATCCCAACGGCTTTACTGAAATGCTGACAGAAAAGGCTGTTTGCATTTATTTGGAAGATAAGGCAGCTAGGTTTGCGAGCATTGTTATGTACAGACATAAAATACAGGGCGGGTTGGGAGTACCCCAGCTTCGTTGGTACTTTACTGCTGCTCAGCTTAGTGCCATCTTATCCTGGCATAAACAGGGTGAGCGACAATGGTGGGTGACTATTGAGCAAGCGATACCGGGAGATATGCCAATTCAGGCCCTCACCTGGCAACCCCGGGAGACATGGAGGGTGCAGGGTGATATTCCCCTGTCTCTCCAAACCACTCTTTGTTTCTGGAAACAGTGGCAAAATATATTTGTGGGAAAATGGTGGTATTTTGCCAAAACATTATTGTTTCATAATTCTAAGTTCACTCCAGGCTGGGACTCACCACTTTTTGAGGAATGGAAATCCAAAGGGATAATTTCTCTTGAAAAAGTGTGGGGACCAGGAGAGATATTACCTCTTGATCAGATCACAGACACATATCAGCTAAGGACCACCGCTATATACTCCTATTTACAATTACGACACTTTATTAGACAAGAAACAATTGGGAGGGATCTCGTTCTGGGGAAATCGCAGTTTGAATGCTGGTGTGAGCTAGCGGATCATGTTAGAAGGGGACTCTCAAAGATCCATAGTCTTCTTCAGAAGGATCCTGACCACAAACCAGCATTCACCTTAGCTTGGGAAAAGGACTTGGGCAGGATATTATCGGAGGAGGAGTGGGATCAGATATTTATGCATATTAAAAGGAGCTCAATTTCTGCATCGCTTACAGAAAACAGCTATAAAGTTTTATTACGTTGGCACCTCACTCCCTCTAGACTCCATAGGGCCCACCTTTGCAAAGATGACTTATGCTGGAAGGGTTGTGGTCAAAAGGGAGCCAGTTTAATTCTGTTTTGTCTTTTAGGACCCTGAATTATTCCTTTCTTGCTCAAACCGCCTTCGTCAGGTGATGAAGGACATTGCTGAACGCAAAACAGCCACGCAGCTCCTGTCACTGTACATGTATTCCTCTGAGCCTATAGAACCTGTTTAACCATCCTCATGTTTTATCCTGGGCCATCTTCCCATACATGACAAGTTCGGGCTACAAAGGGGGGTGGAGCCATTAGGGCCCATCCGTCTCAAACCCGTGAAGAAACCATCGGACTGTTTGGGAAATTAGGGCCCCCTGAGAACTCAAACTGCTAATTTTTCTTGTTTCTGTTTCTTTCAGCTCCACAGTTGCGTTGTGATGGTGTGATACTTTTCATAAATAATGATAAGTATCAAAGGGGGGAATGAAGGGGTCTGAACGCTTCAACCTGACAAAGGACTTCATGTACCAGAATTCCCTGCTTCATGACGGGTTTACTTACAGTCTGCAATACAGCTGTAATTAGGACATTGAGAAACTCTCTGTCAGCACATTGCACATTTTCATTTTTTGGCTTCGCTGTTCTTATTCTCTGATAAGCTTTCACTGCTGTAACCTAGATTAGAACAATGGATGTATTATGTGATGGGCTGTATTACTGCAGACTCGCGAATTCCTTTCCAGAACTGCAAGTCCCAGCAGCCTCTCCTGCAGAACATGGGAGAAGTTTCACGAAAGTTCCAGGGTGTCTAGGGAGGGGGTCAGTAGCCCCTTCAGCCGGAATATGCTTGCTCAGCAATGCTTAGAACGCATGTGTAAAAGATAAGAACTGTAAAGTGCATAAGAGTCTGCTCCTGGAGGGGAGGGGCATGCAGTTGTACTGAGCCTTTGTCTTAGCTGCATCTTGCTGGCAATAAAAGTCTATCTTTACGGATCAGTTGTCTGGACCTCCTTACTGACTAAAAAGAGACGGTTACATTTGGCGAGCCTCAGCCAGGAGGTACCGGGGACGCTATTTTAGCCCCCCAGTTGGTCCAGGGGATTTTGTGGCGGAGTGATCCCCCAGACTTGCCTGGTGAGTGGCCACCGCTGAGTTCAGTGATCAGGTATCTGAGGGGGTCATTCCACGAAGATCCTCTGAGACCTTTGGGCTGGTGATCCGGGAAGAAGGCTTTCATGACGTTCGGAAGAACCCTGCAGGCGAGTATTATGGGAATGATGGGAAAAGTGAAGAATAGCTAAAAGAGTAGCAAATAACCGGTCCATCCGTGAGGGGACCGAGGGGGCTTTGATCACACCCCAAGCGGTGGTTTGGTAGGAATTGCATTCCGAAAGCCACGCGCATAAAAAGAGGAAAAAGAAGTAACGCATACGATAGTGGGAATAGGTTTCTTGTTGTGTGAAAGAGAGTGAATGGCCTCGCAGTTCTAGGCCGGGCTGACCGCGTCCTAGTCGGGGCGATTGTGACCCTTTTGTGTCTGACTGGTACGGACCCCTTACCTATCCGTCTTCCCTTCCCTCCTTTGTCTGTGAATTCTATCCTGATGGGAGGGGGCGGTTCGACTCCATTAAAAGTCATGACGGAACACTATAGGGAAGTGTTCGATAGACATAAATGTACTAAACCCGGAATGATTCAACGATGTACCCATAGGTGGCCCAGTTTGTGTGTAAATTGGCCTCCGGTAGGAACTTTCGATTTCCAAACGGCCACGAGGGTCCAGAAAATAGTTAGTGAAGAAGGGAATCCGGGTTGCCCTGAGGATATACCGTACATAACTGCTTGGATTGCAGTTATTGAAAATCCTCCGTCGTGGGCAAAGAAGTTAGTGGAGGGAGCCGCCCTCGTAATGGTGGCTCAGGCGCACAAAATGGGGAACTGGAAGTCCCCATTATTAATTAAGGATTGTAATGTATGTAACTGCTATCTGTGAATTGCAAGCACATGTACCAGGGATTTTTTTAATTGTTTTAATTGTTTTAAACCCTAATAAGAAGAGATTTTGGTTTACAGATGCTGCACAAGACTACTATACAACAAATTAATGTACAGTGTTAAGTTAAAATACTGATTTGATTACTGGAGAATGCATTTACTGGTGTTGAAGTTTAGAACTTGATGGCAGTTAAGGGTTAATGGCAGAGATAATTACAGGAGAGAGGAGGGAATCGAGCCAGAGGAAAAAAAAAAAAAAAAAAAGACGTTGAGCCAGTGCGTAGTGCATTCAATATGGCTGTGCGTTTCAATGCTGGCGTTGTTAATCAGAAGCTTTCAGTTTTCTCATATCTTCTATCCCAGTGTCCTCCCTATGCTTATCTTTCTATTCTCTAATACCATGTTAATTATTGTTCTTACTTGTCTCCTATATATTATCTGTTATTTAAAAGTTACATTGGAACGCATGATAAAGTATGAACTCTCTTTTGCTGACGCAGTTTATTTTGAAGCTGTCTCTGGGAAATTTAGAGAAATGATTAAGAATGGGTTCTTTGTTAAAGTTTTTCTTGTTGCTTCTTTGGCTAGCAGTAGTTAAATATGCAGAGCTACTCCCTGTTTTAAGGAACTGGCAAGATAAGACAGCCAAGCATGTGCAGCGCTGACTGTGGGAATTACAGGATGCCGTTTGTAAAAAAAAAACAAAAACGGAGAAAACAAAGACTTAATATTAAAAATTTTGATTCAGTGGCAGGCGCAAGATAAGGATTATTGGAAGTTGTGGGCAAGAGAAGGGGCCACTATGCAAGATTAGGAACAAGAGCAAATATGAGTCGGCCCAAATGATAAAGTAGTAGCCCCCACACACACACATATATATATATATATATATTGCAATTATGTTCTTTGACCACTGGTGGGGGCTGGGCTCTGGCTATTACCATATGTTCTTAGTGTTTGCAATGTAATTGATACAAGGCTTCCAAGGGTTTGATCATCACTCCTGCACACCTAAAGCGCCCCCCCCTGGATCCTTGCCTGCAGATCCAGGTTGACTTTATTGAATTAACCCAATGCCAAACTTACAAGTATGAAGGAAGCAATGTTTTGCAGCTTCTCAGCCTCGTCAGAACTGATTTGCCTCCAGGCGCAGGTCACCTATTCAATTTCCAGATGGACTGTGATCTTTTCATCGTATTTTGAGATGTATGGGAACAGGGATCAGGAAGAGAAGAAAAGGGCCCGTCCCTGCAACCAGGAACTTAATAATAGAGACCCGACATCCGAAAGAAGCTGCAGAAGGCCGAAGGCTTTGAGGGCATGAGCCTCAGCCAGTTAAAAGCTATAGCAGACCAGGTATGTGGAAATAGAGAAGTGGAAGAGAAAAGAGAGAAGCAAGTAGAGACATAAAGGAGAAAGTGACTGTTAGCCGCCGCTCTCGAGGACACGCGGACGGGAAGGAGCCAAGACAATGGCAGACCGCGAAGAGGAGGGGGAACAAGACCCCCCCTTTGGGAAAGAATCAGTGTGCGTACTGCAAAAATGAAGGCCATTGGAAGAGAGACTGTGAAGAATGGCAAAAGAAATACGGGAGCCCTGCAGTGAATACTAACGACAAAAATGGACCTGCACCGACACAAAGGGGCCGAGGAGGAAGGAGATCGGACAACCCCCACTGGCAGATGGCGGGGGAGGCGACAAGGAGCATACAGCCTGAAGAGACCGGGAGGGAAGAATCCCCACTGACCCTCTGGTGGAGATCCACGAGGTAACACAACAAAAATCAGGGGTCTGTTGGACTCAGAGGCCAACGATCTGTCATGACTGCACCAATCGGCCCCCCCGACGAAAGAGACTGTTTCTATAGTGGGTGCCTCAGGTCAGGTACTCACTGCCCCTCTGCAGAAAGAATGAAGTATACAAGTAGGCGGGACCATGGTATCCCTTATCGGATGGAACCTGCTGTGTAAGCCTCAGACCACATTGAGATTTCAACCAACAGGGGAAGTTAAAGCCTCCTTCGGGGACCATCCAGTGATACTCATCTGTCCCCTCCAAGAAGAATGGAGACTACATCTTCCCATAGTCGAACGAACCATCGAACATCGATATGAAAACAACACCCCCCTCAACAAAAACGAAGACAACTGATGGATAGTGTACCCCAAGTATGGTTCAAACAGAACCCGGGAGGAATAGCTATCGACGCTACCCCCATATGGATAGAGATGAAACAGAATGCACAGGTGATTAATCAACCTCAATACCCCATTCCATATATGGCCAGGCAAGGAATCCAGATACATCTGCAGAGACTGTACGACTTGGGCATTCTCCGACAAATCCGATCTGCTTGGAACACCCCTTTGTTGCCCGTAAAGAAACCTGGATCTGATGATTATCGACCAGTACAAGACCTACGGAAAGTGAATAGTCAAGTAGAAGATCTAGTAGCCCTCGTGCCAAATTCATATTCAATCTTGGCTCAAGTCTCTCCTGCATCAAAGTGGTACAGTGTCATTGATCTCAAAGATGCCTTCTTCTCCGTCCCGGTGGCGGAGGAATGTCAGAAGATTTTTGCTTTCACATGGGAAAATGCACCTACTGGAATAAAGCAGCAGTACACATGGACTCGTTTGCCTCAAGGGTTTAGGCACTCACCTACGCTGTTCGGTGAGCAACTGGCAAAAGACTTGAAGATGTACCAAGTCATGTATGGGCCAGTAATACAATACGTGGATGATCTTCTGGTGTTTCGAGAGACGTACCTCGAATGTGAAGTATCCACTCTTCAGCTGCTAAAGACGTTGTACTCAAAAGGATATCGTGCAAGTAAAAAGAAAGCGCAAATCTGTGAGTTGGAAGTAGAATATTTAGGCTTCCAAATACGTGGAGGAACCCGTTGTCTGGGAATTTCTCGCACCAGTTCAATACGAGGTCAACCTGTACCCACTTGTAAGAAGGAACTCCGAGCGTTCCTTGGAGCTGCAGGATACTGTAGACTGTGGATTGCTAACTATGCAGTTATGGCCCAACCCCTGTACGACAAGTTGCGGGGTAAGGAATCAGAGTCTCAAACTTTTCAATGGGAAGGACACGAGCTAGCAAGCTTACGTCAATTAAAAGAAGCCTTAATTGAACCACCTGCTTTAGGATTGCCAGATGTAATGAAACCATTCCATCTATTCGTCGATGAAAAGAAAGGAATGGCCATTGGGGTATTGACTCAAACTCTAGGCTCATGGGAGCGACCTTTTGCATATCTCTCAAAAGGAATGGACAATGTTGCAAAAGGATGGCCTGGTTGCCTTCAAAGCATTGCGGCTGCATGCTTACTAATTCCAGAAGCAGTCAAATTAACTTTTGGTCAAACTCTGAACGTAACAGCTCCCCACACCATTCAAGGACTGCTAGAGACCCATGGACCAAAATGGATGACTAATTCACGTCTCGTCAAGTATTAAGCCTTACTGTGTGAAACACCTGAAATTCAAATACAAGACAGCAAAAACTTGAACCCGGCCACTCTTATGCCGGCACCTGAACCAGTTGCCCATGATTGTGAAGAAGTCATGACTACAATACATTCCAGTAGACCAGACCTGAGGGATCAACCCTGGCAAGGAGCTTGGACTTTATTAACTGATGGGAGCAGCCAAATCATTCATGAGATACGTTCTGCTGGATATGCTGTTGTATCCGAAGATGAAATCGTTGAGGCTCAACCTCTTCCCCCAGGAACGTCTGCACAAAAAGCTGAACTAATTGCCCTTACTCGAGCTCTGCAGTTGGCAGAAGGAAAACTGTAAATATCTATACAGACTCTAAATATGCCTTTCTTACAATTCAAGTGCATGGAGCATTATAGAGGGAAAACAATTGAACAATGCATCAGAAGTACGTGAATTACTAGACGCAGTTTGGCTACCTCGCAGGGTGGCTGTAATGCATTGCAAAGCACACACCAGGAAATCAAACCCTATTGTCAAGGAAATCAGAGAGCAGATGAAGCAGCAAAAAGGGGCAACTCGGGAACCCTTCCAAGCAGTATTAATTGCATCGAATCATCAGGCTTCAGGCAGTCCTGGAGCTCATCACCAACGACTGCTTTCGCTCTTAAACTCTGGGCAAAACAAAATACCAAAATTATGACTGCAGTGTACCAGAATAGATTGGTTTTAGATTATCCTCTGGCCCAGGAAGGAGGGTTTGTGGAACATTTAACCTCTCCAATTGTTGTTTACAGGTAGATGACCAAAACAAGGTTATCCAAGACATCACTGATCGCATGGTCAAGATGGAACACGTCCCTGTCCAGCAGTGGAATAGTGCTTGGGACTGGACCAATGGATTCCGTGGTTGGTTTTCCATGATCGGTGGATTTAAGAGCTTGTTTGTTATCCCAGCCAGTTTAATTCTGTTTTGTCTTTTAGGACCCTGAATTATTCCTTTCTTGCTCAAACCGCCTTCGTCAGGTGATGAAGGACATTGCTGAACGCAAAACAGCCACGCAGCTCCTGTCACTGTACATGTATTCCTCTGAGCCTATAGAACCTGTTTAACCATCCTCATGTTTTATCCTGGGCCATCTTCCCATACATGACAAGTTCGGGCTACAAAGGGGGGTGGAGCCATTAGGGCCCATCCGTCTCAAACCCGTGAAGAAACCATCGGACTGTTTGGGAAATTAGGGCCCCCTGAGAACTCAAACTGCTAATTTTTCTTGTTTCTGTTTCTTTCAGCTCCACAGTTGCGTTGTGATGGTGTGATACTTTTCATAAATAATGATAAGTATCAAAGGGGGGAATGAAGGGGTCTGAACGCTTCAACCTGACAAAGGACTTCATGTACCAGAATTCCCTGCTTCATGACGGGTTTACTTACAGTCTGCAATACAGCTGTAATTAGGACATTGAGAAACTCTCTGTCAGCACATTGCACATTTTCATTTTTTGGCTTCGCTGTTCTTATTCTCTGATAAGCTTTCACTGCTGTAACCTAGATTAGAACAATGGATGTATTATGTGATGGGCTGTATTACTGCAGACTCGCGAATTCCTTTCCAGAACTGCAAGTCCCAGCAGCCTCTCCTGCAGAACATGGGAGAAGTTTCACGAAAGTTCCAGGGTGTCTAGGGAGGGGGTCAGTAGCCCCTTCAGCTGGAATATGCTTGCTCAGCAATGCTTAGAACGCATGTGTAAAAGATAAGAACTGTAAAGTGCATAAGAGTCTGCTCCTGGAGGGGAGGGGCATGCAGTTGTACTGAGCCTTTGTCTTAGCTGCATCTTGCTGGCAATAAAAGTCTATCTTTACGGATCAGTTGTCTGGACCTCCTTACTGACTAAAAAGAGACGGTTACAGGAATGCCCCAGAGTGCGACGACTATGGAATGACGTTTCCGCTCTTATTCAACAAATTACTCTACTCCCTATACAGCTCACACCTGAAAGGGTATTACTGAATGCTCCCGCAATTTGCTCAAGGAGCGAGGGGATATTGGTGAACCAAATTTGCTTGGGAACCAGAAGCATAATAGCTGCAGTGTGGAAAAGGTCCTCAGTGCCCCCACTAGACGCGGTTCTTCTGAAGCTGGATAAGATGTGTGAGTTATACAAAGTCACTGCTCGTAAGCATCACACACTTCCTAGATTCTTGCTGTTGTGGACCCCATACTTACAATGGAGGGCTACATCTCAAACTCTCCCCTGAGTGAACGAATATAGGCTTCACCTTGTGGTTGCTCAGAACCAAAGTGACTTAGCCCGGGGAAAGGACAGTGTTATGTTAAACATTGGACGATGGGTTTTTCATACCAAACACCGCACATGAAGCACACATGGTCATTAATCTGTGTTTTGCATAAGAAGATGTTTATTAGAATGCATACAATAACAAGTGTTTTGCATATGTAGAATTTATTAGCATGCTTTCATGCTGTAATGTTATCATGCTAATATTTGTTCCAATAAAATATTTACAAAAAAAAAAAAAAGGAGACAGAGCAGTTTTTAAACTAGAACTAAGGGAAAAGCAGACAGTCGCTAAGCAGCACATGGTTTGAAGGGAGGTATCTTTAAAGGATACTAATGATGCATTAGAATTAAAGCATCCAACAGTGAGGTTCCATTAATAAGAAAGTAATCCAAGTGCCTGTAATTAAAAACTCACCTGAGCTAAAAGATTCCAATTTATCCCTATCAATTAGAAAGCAGAATGATAATACACACAAAAAACACACTTTCAAATGCTTGTATGCTAATGCCAGAAGTCTGAGAAGTAAATTTAGCTCTAATTCTTAGTGGAGCACAGGATTTGGTGAGAATAATAAAGGTGGTGGGGCCGCTTGGCAATAGTGATCATAATATGATCAAATTTGAATTAATGATAGGAAGGGGGACAGTAAGCAAATCTACGGCTGTAGCGCTAAACTTTCAAAAGGGAAACTTTGATAAAATGAGAAAAATAGTTAGAAAAAAACTGAAAGGAGCAGCTACAAAGAAAAAATGTATGCAAGAGGCATGGACATTGTTAAAAAATACCATTCTAGAAGCATAGTCCAGATGTATTCCACACATTAAGAAAGGTGGAAGGAAGGCATAACAATTACCAGCATGGTTAAAAGGTGAGGTGAAAGATGCTATTTTAGCCAAAAGATCTTCATTCAAAAGATGGAAGAAGGATCGAACAGAAAAAAAAATAGGATAACACATAAGCGCTGGCAAATTAAATGTAAAATGTAAAACATTGATAAGACAGGCTAAGAGAGAATTTGAAAAGAAGTTGGCTGTAGAGGCAAAAACTCACAGTAAAACGTTTTTAAAATCTATCCGAAGCAGAAAGCCTGCGAGGAAGTCAATTGGACCGTTAGATAATCGAGGGGTTAATGGGACACTTAGACAAGATAAGGCCATCACAGAAAGATTAAATAATTTCTTTGCTTCGGTGTTTACTGAAGAGGATGTTGGGGAGATACCCGTTCCGGAGAAGGTTTTCATGAGTAGTGATTCAGATGGACTGGACCAAATCATGGTAGTAGGCCTGATTGACAAACTGAAGAGTAGTAAATCATCTGGACTGGATGGTATACACCCCAGGGTTCTGAAGGAACTCAAAAATGAAATTTCAGATCTATTAGTTAAAATTTGTAACCTATCATTAAAATCATCCATTGTACCTGAAGACTGGAGGATAGCTAATGTAACCCCAATACTTAAAAAGGGCTCCAGGAGCTATCCGGGAAATTACAGACCAGTTAGCCTGATTTTAGTGCCAGGAAAAATAGTGAAAAATATTCTAAAGATCAAAATCATAGAACATATAGAAAGACAATGTTTAATGCAACAAAGTCAGCAAGGTTTTACCAAAGGCAAGATTTGCCTCACAAATGTGCTCCACTTTTTTGAAGGGGTTAATAACATGTATTTATTTTATTTAACACTTTTCTATACCGACCTTCATGAAAAATTTCATATCAGATCGGTTTACATGTAACAAAGGGTATAACAAACAAGAACAATTCACTAGAAGCGGAAGTTACATATAACAAGGGGCTAGGCTAGGCAGAGGTAAAGGACAGTGTAACTGAAGAGAACTAGAAAAGGCAATGAAACAAAAGAAACGGCGGCTTAATTATAATGTCTAAACATGGCGGGGCATTAGCTGGTAAGGCAGAGTCCTGTCCGGTTGACAATTAATGGCTTAGAAAGTTAGGGGAAGGCCTGGAGGAAGAGCCAGGTCTTAAGTTTTTATCGGAAAGTTCGAAGGCAAGGTTCTAGTCTGAGGTCAGTGGGCATATTGTTCCAGATAGTTGGACCCGCTGTAGAGAATGCTCGTTCTTTGGTGGATGATAGTTGTGTGGCTTTTGTTGGGGGAACTTGCAGGGTACCTTTGTACGCTTCTCTTATAGGTCTTGAGGATGAATATAATTTGAGAGGAATCTGGAGGTCTAGTTGTTGCTGATTGTATATGGTTTTATGAATTGTGGTGAGGGCCTTGTGCATTATTCTATAATTTATTGGCAGCCAGTGAAGGTTCCGTAGTATGGGAGTGATGTGCGAACCTCTGTTGGTGTTGGTTAGGATTCTGGCTGCCGAATTCTGGAGCATCTGTAATGGTTTGATAGAGGAGAATGGGAGTCCGAGAAGGAGAGCGTTGCAGTAATCTGATTTGGAAAAGAGCGTGGTTTGGAGCACGGTCCTGAAATCCTGGAAATGGAGGAGAGGTTTGAGCCTTTTCATAACTTGGAGTCTATAGAAACCATCCTTGGAGGTGTTGTTAATGGATTTCTTTAGATTCAGGTGGTTATCGAGGATGACTCCTAGGTCCCTTACTTGTGAGATCTGGGTGTTGGATGATGTTGGATGGGTTAGGGCTGAGTGGTCGGGGGAAATGAGAAGGAGTTCTGTCTTGGATGCATTGAGGACTAGGTTAAGACCGTAGAGTAGGCAGTTAATAGCTTGAAAGCAGCTTTCCCAGTATGAGAGCGTTTTAGAGTGTGATTCTGTTATGGGGATCAGAATCTGTACGTCGTCTGCATAGAGGTAGTGGATTAATTTTAGTTTTGTAAGCAGCTGGCAGAGGGGGAGGAGGTAGATATTGAAGAGGGTGGGGGACAGGGAAGATCCTTGCGGTACACCTAAAGTTGATATGACGTCTGAAGATTCTTTATTATTAATGTTTACCTTAAAACTTCTGTTGCTGAGGAAGGAGGAGAACCATTTGTGTGCGGATCCTGATAATCCGATTTCTGAAAGCCGATTTAGTAGGATGGTGTGGTTCACGGTGTCAAAGGCTGCGGAGATATCTAGAAGGATCAGGATGAATGACAGTCCTTTGTCAAGGCCCATGATGATGTGGTCCGAGAGTGACATAAGGAGGGATTCTGTACTTAATGATTTACAAAAACCGTATTGGGATGGATAGAGGATATTGTGTTCTTCCAGATAATCTGAGAGTTGCGTATTTACCAATTTCTCCATGATTTTGGCCAGAAAAGGAAGGTTAGATATGGGGCGGAAATTGGCGGGATCTCTCGTGTCCAAGTTAGGTTTCTTTAGGAGGGGTTTGAGGGAGGCTGTTTTTAGTCTGTCGGGGTATATTCCTTGGGAGAGTGAGCAGTTTATGATATTGGTCAAAGGTCTGGAGATAGTCGTCGGGATGAGAAGCAGAAGTTTAGTTGGAATGTGATCTGATGGGTGGTTGGAAGGTTTCAGCTTCTTAAGTAAGGATTCGATCTCAAGTGGGGTAGTTGGTTCAAAGGAATCTAGGTTAGCTCCAGGGTGAGGAATGGAGTCATAGGTAGGGATGGGGGGGGGGGGGGTTGTGTTGGTGGGAAGGCGAGCTAGAGTGTCTGCAGTTTTTTTCTGGAAGAAAAGTGCTAGTTCATTTGCTTTGGATTGAGCTTGGTCATCTGGTATGACGTGGGTGGGGGATTTAATGAGTTGGGAGACATATGAGAACAGGGTCCTGGCATTGAATTGGAGGTCATGGATTCTGCTGGCATAGAAGTCTCTTTTTGTCCGTAAGATGGAATTCTTGTAGAGATGTAATGTGTGTTTGTAGTTGGTTAGAGTCGTGGAATTGGGGGACTTACGCCAATCACTTTCTTTGTGTCTGAGGTCTTGTTTTATCTGCTTAAGTTCGGAGGAGAACCATGGTTGCTTCTTTTTATGCATTGGGTTGATTGTTTTCACTGCTTTAGGGCAAACTTTATTTGCGATCGATTCTGTGATATTGTGCCATGACAGAAGGGCTGTGTCGGGGTTGGTGGTGTCCAGGTTGGGGAGTTCTTTGGAGAGATGATCTCTGAGCGTGTCAGATGTACAAGTTTTCCTGAAGTGGATGGTGGAGAGGGGCTGAGGAGGCTTAGGATTCCCTTGAGTCGTGAGGGTTGTTGAAATCAGTGAGTGGTCTGACCAGGGAATGGGGGTACAGATCGGAACATTGTTGTATTTATTTATTTATTTATTTAAGTTTTTTTATATACCAACATTCAAGACGATAGTCCCATCATGCAGGTTCACAAGAAACAGGGGTGCAATTAAAATAAACTTTACAATTTGAACAATAGTGCAGAAAAGCAGTTACATGTAACAGGGAAACAATAACTTGGAGTAAGAAGGAAAATGAAGATCAGATAATTATATATAACAACATTATAAGGGGTGGCTATTAATGCTATTACTAGCGAAGTATGTTGATTGAAGGGAGTTAAGTAATGTTGGAGTTAGGAAAGGTCTGCGTGAACAGCCAAGTCTTGAGTCTTTTCTTGAATGTTGAGATGCTGGGTTCCATTCTAAGATCCGGGGGAATGGAGTTCCATAAAGTTGGACCAGCTGTGGAGAAGGCCCGATCTCTAAGCGTGATGTGTCTGGTAGTTTTGGCTGGAGGTACTTGAAGTGATCCTTTGTATGCATTTCTTGTCGGTCTTGTTGAGTAGTGTAATCGGAGGGGGATATGGAGATCGATTGGGGCTAATTGATGGATGTTTTTGAAAATGGTGAGAATGGCCTTGTAGATTATTCTGAAGTGGATAGGCAGCCAGTGGAGGCCCATCAGGATAGGTGTTATGTGTTCTCTTCTCCTGGTGTTAGTGAGTATACGGGCGGAGGCATTTTGGACCATTTGCAATGGTTTGGTGTGTGATGAAGGGAGACCAAGCATGATGGTGTTACAATAGTCCAGCTTTGCGAAAATGATTGATTGTAGAATCATTCTGAAGTCATGAGTGTGGAAGAGAGGTCGTATTCTTTTCAGCACTTGGAGCTTATAAAAGCAGTCTCTGGTGGTTTTGTTGATGTTGGCTTTCAGGTTTAGGTGATTGTCAATTTGAACTCCTAGGTCTCTCACTTGTGTAGTGTTTGGTAAGGTTGGATGAGTGTGTGTGAGGGAGCTGTTTTCTGGTGTGATGATTAGAAGTTCCGTTTTTGATGAATTTAGTATCAGGTTGAGACTTGTGAGAAGCTGTTTGATATTTTGGAGGCAGGTTTCCCAGTGAGACAGTGTTTTTGCGAGTGACTCCTTGATGGGGATCAGGACCTGAATATCGTCGGCGTAGAGGAAGTGTTTGAGATTGAGGTTAGTGAGGAGTTCACATAAGGGTAACAGATAAATGTTAAACAAGGTAGGAGACAGGGATGAGCCCTGAGGGACTCCTACTGACGCGGGGTGAAGAGAGGATTCTTTATTATGAATCTTAACCTTATATCCTCTGTTGCTGAGGAAGGTTCTAAACCAAGATAGGGCAGTGCCAGAGATACCTATGGCTGTTAGTTGGTTGATGAGAAGAGAGTGATTGACCGTGTCAAATGCAGACGAAAGGTCGTATGAAATGTTGGAGTTGACGAAGATGAGGTCAAGGGTATGACCTGCTTTATGGGTAGGTTTATCAATGATTTGTTTAAAGCCCATGGCTTCGAGTGTAGTGAGGAGCGCTTCGCAATTTGGGGTGGGCGGAGAGGCGTCAACATGGAGGTTGAAGTCCCCCATGATTATGGCTGGCGAGTCCATGTTGATGTGTGTGGCTATTTTTTCTATGAGGGGGGATGCATCGGAGTCTAGCAGTCCTGGTGGAGCTTATATTAGAAGGATTTGAAGATGCTTGGATTTAAAGAGACCTAGTTCAAGTTTGGTAGAGGTCGGGATCTTGACAGGTTGAGGATTGAGTTTGAATTCTTTTTTAGTGGCTAGGAGAAGACCACCTCCTCGTTTTTTTTGTCTGGGAATTGAGATTATGTCGTAGAAGTGTAACGGTAATTGATTTATAAGGGCTATGTCCGAACTTTTTAGCCAGGTTTCCGTGATGGCACAGATGTCTGGCTTTGAGTCTAAGAGGTAGTCATTTAGAACGTGGGTTTTCTTCGTTAGTGACTGAGCATTGAGCAGCGTAAGAGAGAACATCGTGAGACCTAACAACTGCGTGAAGGGGGAGATCATGATTGGGATGAGGGATCTGGTTGTATGTCTTGAGAGTTGTTGAAAATTCTTCAAGAGAGGAAGGTGTCGTTGGTATATGATAGGGATTGGGAAAGTTTGCATGCTGTCTTCTCAGTGAAGGGAAGTTTATCTGGGAGTGCTGCGTGCGTCCGTCTGCTGGAGAGCTGGTTGAATGAGAGCGCTGAGGAATGTTTGGGAGTGCTGCGTGCGTCCATCTGCTGGAGAGCTGGTTGAATGAGAGCGCTGAGGAATGTTTGGGAGTGCTGCGTGCGTCCGTCTGCTGGAGAGCTGGTTGGATGAGAGCGCTGAGGAATGTTTGGGAGTGCTGCATGCGTCCATCTGCTGGAGAGCTGGTTGAATGAGAGCGCTGAGGAATGTTTGGGAGTGCTGTGTGCGTCCGTCTGCAGGAGAGCTGGTTGAATGTAGATATAGGTGAACCAGTGGATATAATGTATTTGTATTTTCAGAAGGCATTTGACAAAGTTTCTCATGAGAGGCTTCTAAGAAAAGTAAAAAGGTCTGGAATAGGTGGCAATGTCCTTTTGTGGATTACAAACTGGTTAAAAGACAAGAAACAGAGAGTTGGATTAAATAGACAATTTCCTCAGTGGAAAAGGGTATACAGTGGTGTGCTTCAAGGATCTCTACTAGGACCCGTGCTTTTCAATATATTTATAAACGATCTGGAAAGGAATACGATGAGTGAGGTAATCCAATTTACAGATGATACAAAATTATTCAGAGTGGTTAAATCACAAGTGGATTGTGATAAATTGCAGGAGGACCTTGTGAGACTGGAAAATTGGGCATCCAAATGGTAGATTAAATTTAATGTGGATAAGTGCAAGGTGAAGCATATAGGGAAAAATAACCCCATGCTGTAGTTACACAATGTTAGGTTCCATATTAGGAGCTACCTCCCAGGAAAGAGATCTAGGCGTCATAGTGGATAATACTTTGAAATCGTTCACTCAATGTGCTGTGGCAGTCAAAAAAGCAAACAGAATGCTAGGAATTATTAGGAAGGGAATGGTGAATAAAATGGAGGATATCATAATGCCTCTGTATTGCTCCATGGTGTTGCACCGTGGAGACCCACAGTGGATGTCGCAGCCGGGAGGCGGTGCTGAAGAGGTACTCCAAAGAAGGCATCACTACTGGAAGCCGAAGGTCCCCCCAGGAGGAGTCCATTGGGACCCAGGCTTCTTGATCTTAGGTGGATCCTCTGCAACCAAGGATCAGAAAAGCAGCCTGCCGAGGTAGTCCAACGGTGAGATGGCGCCCAGGAGGTCGGATGAGACTTCACCCTTGGAAGCCCGCAGTCCCCCCAGGAGGAGCCCGTGAGGACCCGAGCCGCTGGGACTTAGGAGAAACCTCCGGGCGGGAAAAGAACCGGATACCTGCGGAGGCAGAGAGAGATGAAGCCGGAGTCCAGGAACAAACCAAGGTCGGGAGCCAGAAGTCAGAAGTCCCCTTCCTGGAGGCCTGGGTTTAGCTGGGTGATCCACATGAAACTGGTGGAGAAGGGCCTCATCCAAGATGTTAGAGGCTGGCTCCCAGGAATTCTCTTTGGGACCATAGCCTTCCCAAGAGAGGAGGTACTCCCAGCATCTGAGGCGGAACCATATGTCCAGTACATCCTTAACTTGATAGACCATATCTTCGTGGGCCTCAGGAGTGGCTTGTGCAGGCGTCTTCCTATGGAAGGGAAAGAGAACCAGTGGCTTCAACAGGGAAACGTGGAAGACGTTGTGTACCCTGAGCGTAGACGGGAGATGGAGGGGGTAGGAAACTGCCCTACCCATTCATTGATAGCAAATGGGCCAATGTACTTGGGAGCCAAACGCTTTGAAGGAAGCCGCAAGTGGAGGTATTTGGTGCTTAGCCACACCTTCTCCCCGGGGAGAAATGATGGGGCTGGCCATTGCAGGTGGTCTGCAAATTTCTTTGCAATAACCGCAGTGCGCAGAAGTTTCTCCCGGGTGGATCTCCAGATCTGGCGTAACTGTTGGGCCGTAAGCTGTACGGCTGGGTTTGGTACTTCCAAAGGCAAGGGCAAAGGAGGACGGAGGTGTTTCCCATATACTGTGTAGAAGGGAGAACTACCAGTGGCGGAATGCTTGTGGTGGTTGTATGAGAACTCCGCCCATGGGAGTAGAGCCACCCAATCATTCTGTAGGTCTCCTACGAAGGACCGGAGGAACATCTTCAATGTTCAGTTTGTACGTTCCAATTGGCCATTAGCTTGCGGGTGGAAGTCTAGCTGGACCCAAACGTTTTGCAGAGTGCCTTCCAATACTTCACTGTGAATTGGGAGCCTCTGCCCGAGGCGAAGTCCATGGAGGCGAAAGATATGGCGGGTAAACAGGTTCGCAAGTTCAGGTGTTGTGGGCAGTTTAGCGAGGGGAACAAAGTGAGCCATCTTAGAGAACCTGTCAATCGTAACCCAGATCACCATCTTCCCTTCTGAAGTGGGTAAATCTACGATAAAATCCGTGGATAAGTGGGTCCACGGCTCAGTAGGAACTGGCAAAGGCTGAAGAAGGCCCCAGGGATGGCCTTAGGAGTCTTCTGATGGGCACAGGTCGGGCAGGAACTGACAGAACCGGACATCCTTCTTAAACTTAGGCCACCAGTAGAACTCAGAGAGTAACTCCTGGGTTCTGGCTACTCCCGGGTGACTGGCGGTCAGGGAGTCATGGGCCCAAGAGTACCTTTTTCTGGAGGCGGAGTAGTACCACAGTCTTCCCCATCGGGACCACATCAGAGGCCGCAAGGAGCACTTTGGCCAGGTCAAGGATGTACTGCGGTGGATTAGGGGTATCCTCCGTCTCTGCCGTACGAGAAAGGGCGTCTGTCCGGATGTTCTTGTCTGCTGGCCTGTAGCAGAGAAGGAAGTTGAAGAGGCTAAAGAAGAGGGACCACCTGGCCTGCCGAGGATTGAGGCGCTGGGCTCGGCACAAGTATTCTAAGTTCTTGTGGTCTGTATACACGATCACTGGGTGCTGGGCCCCTTCCAACCACTGGCGCCATTCTTCGAAGGTCATTTTGATGGCCAGAAGTTCTTGTCCCCGATCCCGTAATTTCTTTCCGCAGGTGAGAATTTCCGGGAAAAGTAGGAGCACAGCAGGGATTTGCCATTGCTGGACAGTTGGCTCAGAACAGCTCCGACCACCATGTCGGAGGCGTTAACTTCCACAATGAACTGATGTTGGGGGCTCGGGTGATGGAGACAAGTGTCCTGCAGGAAGGCTGCCTTCAGTTCCTAGAACACTCGTGCTGCTGCAGTAAGCCAGTTCCTAGCATCAGCCCCCTTCTTGGTGAGGGCCGTAAGTGGCGCCACCATCATGGAGTAGTGTGGTATAAATTGCCTGTAGAAGTTGGAGAAGCCAAGAAAGCGCTGGAGCGCTTTAACCCCCACAGGTTGAGGCCAGTCCTTGATGGCCGTCACCTTCTCGGGATCCATATGGAAACCCGGGGAGGACACAATATACTCAAGGAAGGGTAAGGATTCCTGCTCAAATTGGCATTTTTCCAGCTTAGCGAAGAGCCAGTTATCTTGAAGCTTTTGCAGTACTCTGCGGACATCCCGTCGGTGCATGTCCAAGTCCTTCGAATAAATCAGGACGTCATCAAGGTAGACAATGACCGACGTGTGTAACATGTCCCTTAGTACCTCATTCATGAGGTTTTGGAAGACCGCAGGGGCATTACAGAGACAGAAGGGCATGACCAGGTATTCGAGTGGCCATCCCTTGTGTTGAAAGCGGTCTTCCATTCATCACCTGGCCAAATCCTCACCAGGTTATATGCCCCACAGAGATCCAACTTAGTGAACACCTTGGCTCCTTGTAGCCTGTCCAGAAGCTCTGTAATTAAGGGCAAAGGGTATCGGTCACACCGGGTAATACTGTTCAGGCCGCGATAATCTATGCAGGGTCGGAAGGACCAGTCCTTGTTAGCTACGAAGAAGAACCCTGCCCCAGCTGGAGATTTGGATGATCGAATGAACCCTCAGTCCAGGTTCTCCTGGATGTATGCGGACATGGCCTGCGTCTCTGGGAGTGACAACGGGTACATCCGTCCTCATGGCAGCATGGTACCCGGAAGCAAATTGATAGCACAGTCGAAAGGGCGGTGCTCCGAAAGGAGCTCAGCTTTCTCCTTAGAGAAGACATCAATGTAGTCTTGATAGTGGAGCGGCAGTAACAACTAAGTCGTCTGGAGAGGTATCGGTGGTCGGAGAACCGCGGTCAAACAGGAGTCGAAGCACGAGGGTCTTCAGGATGCCACCTGAAGGGTTTCCCAAGAGATTACGGGAGAGTGCTTCCGCAGCCAAGGTATTTATTTATTATTTTTATATACCAACATTCGATCTCAATTGAGATATCACACCGGTTTACATTCAGGTACTGTAGGTATTTTTCTATCCCCAGAGGGCTTACAATCTAAGTTTTTGTACCTGAAGCAATGTAGGGTAAAGTAACTTGCCCAAGGTCACAAGGAGTGACAGCGGGACTTGAACCTTGGTCTCCTGGTTCATAGTCCACTGCTCTAACCTCTAGGCTATTCCTTCTCCCAAGATGACCAGATGCATGAGGAACAAAATTTCCTCCACATGCAGGAGACCAGTGCATAGCGTGAGAGACTTGGTACGAGTAGAGATGGTTCCTGGAAGGAGTCTCCCCTGAATGGAAGACACACGGATGGGGGCCGTTGGGATTGGACCCCAATCTGGGGTTGTTGGACTAAGTCCTTCAGGATGAAGTTCCCCCCGGCTCCGGAGTCAATCAGGGCTAGAATATCGAACTCCCCTTCGGGAAGGAGTACGGTCACTGAAACGGTACACGGGGAGGCAGGAGTGGTGTGACCTAGGGTTAGCTCCCTGACTGTCTCTAGGTCCGTGTGTTTCCCGGACGCTCACCACAGCGGGCAAGGAAATGTCCCTTGCCACCACAATTCAGGCACAGATCCTGGGACAGACGTCTTCTCCTATCCTCTTGAAAAATAGGGCCCTGCATGGGTTCTGCATCTTGAGCCCCCGGAGAGGGAGAAGGGGAGTGCCCATTTAGGGAAGATGTGGCTCCAGAGCTCCGGGTCTCTCAGAAGGCTTCCTCTCCCAGAAACCGGCGTTGGATACGGCGGTCTACGCAACCCGCTAGGTCGATGAGATCATTCAAGTCGTCTGGGAGATCCTTGGCCACCAACTCATCCTGAAGTCTCGGGGAGAGACCTTCCAGAAAGATGCCGTGCAGGCTATCGCTTCACCAGTTCAACTCAGCAGCAAGAGTCAAACTCTACGGCATATTTATTTATTTTATTTATTTAACAGCTTTTCTATACCGACATTAGAATGCACATCATATCGGTTTACATCTCAATAGTAGGTGGAAAATACAATGAACAGGGGTGGGAGAGGGACAACAGTAGAAACTCGAGGGCAGGAGGCTCTAGGGGGAGCCTGAAAATTGAACTAGAGAAGTAACAATTTTCGGACAATGGCCGGTTACCCTGGCGTAGCTGGAGCAACTCTGATGCAGCTGTAGGTCGGTGGGAGAGCTCATCGAAGATCCGCTGGAAAGTGGAAACAAATTGCACCACGCTGGCTAGTCGAGAGTCCTGTTGCTCCCAGAGCAAAGAAGTCCATTCCAGTGGTTTTCCATCCAACAACGAGATTATGTAGCTGGTCTTAATTCGATCTGTGGGAAACTGAGCTGGCAAAAGATTGAACCGGATGAAACATTGGTTCAGGAACCCTCGGCATAACTTTGCATCCCCAGAGTACCGCAATGGTGCGAGCAACTGTATGGGTGCAGTAGGTCCGGCGTCGACCGCTGCCACCGGTGCAGGGGACCCGGATGAGGTGGCTCCATCCATCTGGTCTGCTAATCTCTGCACGGTTGATATCAGAGAGTCAATGCAGGTTTGTTGCTGCTGCAACCTCTGTGCAATACCTGGAATGGCTTTCAGGCTCGCGAGATCCGCCGGGTCCATGGCCTTGCAAACTGTTAAGAAGGTGGACCCTTGGGCCGGCTGAGACTGATGGTATTGCACCGTGGCCGTGGAGACCCACAGTAGATGTCACAGCTGGGAGGCGGCGCTGAAGAGGTACTCCAAAGAAAGCTTCACCACTGGAAGCCTGAGGTCCCCCCAGGAGGAGCCCATAGGGACCCAGGCCTCTTGGTCTTAGGTGGATCCTCTGCGACCAAGGATCAGAAAAACAGTCTGCCGAGGTAGTCAGACGGTGAGATGGTGCCCAGGAGGTCGTGGTCCCCCCAGGAGGAGCCCCTGAGGACCCAAGCTGCTGGGACATAGGTGAAACCTCTGGGCGGGAAAAGAACCGGATACCTGCGGAGGCGGAGAGAGATGAAGCCGGAGTCCAGGAAGTGAGAATTCTAAGCCAAAACCAGGAACGGAAGCTGAAGCCAGAGTCGAAGAACGAAGCAAGGTCAGGAGCCAGAAGTCAGACGTCGGAAACAAACAGGAACCGGGAAGCAGGAAGCACAACTAGCTACTCCAAAGAGTGAACCTCGTTGCAAGGCGAGGCTCAGCTGTGACTGGCAGCGTCTGAAGTCAGCAAGGAGGCTGTCCTCTGTTTCCCGCGCTGGCCCCTTTAAATACAGAGCCCCAGCGCGCAGCGGATCGTCGACGTCTCCCTCGCAGGGAGAACGCCGTAGCAGGCCGCGTTTCAGGCCTGGATGGCCGAAGAGGGATTCCCACGGCCAGGCCGGGCCGCGAGGTGAGTGGAGGTCCCAGGGCCCAGCCCGGGACCGTAACAACCACACAATGAATACTGTGTACAGTTCTGGTTGCCGCATCTCAAGAAAGCTATAGTTGTGATGGAGAAGGTACAGAGAAGGGCGACCAAAATGATAAAGCTGCTCCCCTTGAGGAAAGACTAAAGAGGTTAGAGCTGTTCAGCTTGGAGAAGAGATGGCTGAGGGGGGATATGATAGAGGTCTTTAAAATCATGAGAAGTCTAGAACAGGTAAATGTGAATCGGTTATTTACTCTTTTGGATAATAGAAGGACTAGGGGGCACTCCATGAAGTTAGCATGTAGCACATTTAAGGCTAATCGGAGAAAAGTTTTCTTCACTCAATGCACAATTAAACTATGGAATTTGTTGCCAGGGTATGTGGTTAGTGCAGTTAGTGTAGCTGGGTTTAAAAAAAGATTTGGATAAGTTCTTGGAGGAGAAGCCCATATCCTGTAATTAATCAAGTAGACTTAGAAAATAGCCATTGTTATTACTAGCTTCAGTAGCATGGAATATACTTAGTTTTTGGGTTCTTGCCAGGTGCTTTTAGCCTGGATTGGCCACTGTTGGAAACAGGATGCTGGACTTGACTCTTGGTCTGACCCAGTATGGTAATTTCTTATGTTCTTATATTCTGCAACTAACAGTATTTTGTAAATTCTTAACAGAAACTGCATTCGCAATGGGCAAGGACATGCCAAAGTGGGAACCCAAGGCAGAAAATATAATAGATTCTGCAATAAGTCCAATTAATCTTTTGGGTCTGTCTATATCTTTCCTGTCAGCAGCACCAGAAAAGCGCCTCAGGGATTGACCCTCCATCTGAAAAACAATAGATAATTACTCCTCTGTTTCATTGACCGAGTCATTGGGCACACCATTCTGAGCCACAACTTCCAGAACTAAATAATTACTTTCTGAACTAATTAATATGAATCCATTTAAGGACATTTTCACCTTTGTTGTTTGTCTTAATTTGGATAAGATAGGTGACAAGTGAAGCTTTATCCACAACAACTAAAGATCTTTTCCAACTAGACAAAAATGTTTTGTTTATACTGAAATTATAGTAAAAGACCTTTTCACCAATTTCATATTCCCTAGAGGTAGCTTTTAAATCATAATAGCCTTTTTACTTCTGATATTGTTTTCTAAATTCCTTTGAACAAAAGCAAAGGTGCTTTGCAAATATTCCCACAGATGGGTAACACTCATGTGCAGTGGTAATATTAGTCAAATTAGCATGCATTCTGTAAAGCAGATATATCAGTAAAACCATTTTTCTTCCTCTCATCATTTCAAACAGAGGCATGCCTCTTACTGCATTCAGCACTAGGGGCAATTTGACATCCCAGTCCTTAGCAGATGTGGATACATCTTTAAAATGCTGCTGCTGGCTTTCCGTGCTCTCTTTATCTGGCCAGAGGATTGTGGGTGATATATGTGGAGTTTACTTTCCACAACCAGCAGTTTTCACATATGCTTAAACACTTGTTCAGTAAAGTGGGGACCTTTGTCAGAATCTACTTTCATGTGCAGACCCAAATGCCTGAACCCATGATTTAAAAGTAAGGTGGCTATTGTTTCAAGAGTGTTGATAGGGGCAGGAATGCATTCTATCCACTTAGTAAACATACATATCACTGTGAGCATGTATTTGTTACTTGGAAGGACCTGACAATAGGACTAAGAACATAAGAACATGCCATACTGGGTTAGACCAAGGGTCCATAAAGCCCATCATCCTTTTCCAACAGTGGCCAATCCAGGTCATAACAACCTGGTAAGTACTAAAAACTATCCCATGCTACTGATGCTAGTAATAGCAGTAGCTATTTTCTAAGTCAACTTAATTAATAGCAGGTAATGGACTTCTCCTCCAAGAACATATCCAAAGCTTTTTTAAACAGAGGCATTATGACATTTTCCGTTTTATTCACCATTCCCTTTCTAATAATTCCCAACATTCTGTTTGCTTTTTTGACTGCTGCAGCACACTGAACCGATGATTTCAATGAATTATCCACTATGATGCCTAGATCTCTTTCTTGGGTGGTAGCTCCTAATATGGAACCTAACATTGCTTACACAGGCATCTTAGAAAAAGAGAGTCTGGAGAGTCTTAGTGCATGAGAGGACTTCTGCGGCATAAGAAATTGCTTAAGTCAAAGAATTGGATAAAGGTTCCTATAAGCCAACCAGTAGGAGGAAACCCTGAGATCAAGGGTATAAATCCCATCTGGGGAAGCTCCAGAAATTTTTACTTTGGAAGATGCTGACCCAAAGAATTTTGGGGCTGAATGTTGAATTGTTGGATTTCTCATCTCAAAGTAGCTGATTTGAAGAGTGAGGATTGCTGAGTGTGTTTACTTTTGGACTGTATCCAGTTATCCACTTGAACATTTTTGCCTAAAGATTATGTCTTTTTTTGGATTTACAATAAAATTCTATTGTATAGTGTAAGAACATCAGATCAGAGGCGAAACAGGCCACAAGAACCTGGCAAGTACCCAAACACCAAGAATATCCCATGTTACTGATGCCAATAATAGCAGAGGCCATTCCCTAGGTCAACTTTATTAATAGCAGATGCTCATCCACAAATTTGATCACCTCACTCGTCATTCCCCTATCCAGCTCATTTATAAATATATTAAAAAGCACCAGTCCTAGTACAGTTTACCTTTTTCCACTGTGAAAACAGACCATTTAATCCTACTCTCTGTTTCTTGTCTTTTAACCAGTTTGTAATTCACAAAAGGACATCGCCTTCTATCCCATGACTTTTTAGTTTTCTTAGAAGCCTCTCATGAGGGACTTTGTTGAATGCCTTTTGAAAATCCAAATACTCTACATCTATTGGTTCACCTTTGTCCACATGTTTATCAACCCTTCAAAAAATATAAATTTGTGAGGCAAGGCTTCCCAGGGTAAAACCATGCTAGCTGTGTCCTATTATACCATGTTTATCTAAATGTTTTGTGGTTTTATTCTTTATAACAATTTCCACAATTTTTCCTGCCACCGAAGTCAGGTTCATCGGTCTATAGTTTCCTGGAACACCTGGAGCCATTTTTACATTGGCCACCTTCCAGTGTTCACGTACAATGGATGATTTTAATGATAGGTTACTAATGAATTCAAATAGGTCTGAAGTTTCATTTTTTAGTTCTTTCAGAAACCTGGGGTGTATACCATCTGGTCCAGGTGATTTACTACGCTTCAGTTTGTCAATCTGGCCTAATACATCTTCCAGGTTCACCGTGACTTGGTTCATTTCATCTGAATAGTCACCCTTGAAACTGTCTCTGGAACTGGTATCTCCCCAACATTCTCTTCAGAAAACACTGAAGCAAATAATTTGTTAGTCTTTCCTTAATGGCCTTATCTTCCTTAAATGTCCCTTTAACCCCTTGATCATCTAACAGTCCAACCGACTCCCTCGCAAGCTTTCTGCTTTGTGTATATTTTTTAATGTTTTTATTATAGTTTTAGCCTCTTCCGCCAACTTCTTTTCAAATTTTCTCTTAGCCTTTCTTATCAATGTCTTACATTTAGCTTGCCAGTGCTTATGTTTTACTTTGGAAGATGCTGACCCAAAGGCTTTGGGGCTGAATGTTGATTTGTCAGATTTCTCATTCTCAGAGAAGCTGATTTGAAGAGTAAGGATTGTTGAGTGTATTTACTTTTGGACTGTATCCAGTTATTTACTTGAAAATTTTTGCCTAGAGATTGTTTTTTTTTTAATTTAAAATAAAATTCGATTTTGTACCATTATTTAAAATTCAGAGTAACCAAGCAAGGATTTTAAAAGTCACAGTATAATAGCCAGTTTTAACTACAGCCTTAATTTGGTTATCTATTTGCAAGTTCTTATCAAGAATAACCCCTACACGTTTTGCATGCATTAGCACAAGAATCTCCTGATTCTCAAGAAGGAAAGAAGATGGAATGGGGCATTGTTTATTCTCTTTAATACCACAACTTCAGTTATGGCTATGGTTACATTATGCCACCCAAATCCTGGGCAGCTGACAACAAACATACAAAATAAGAGCAAATATTAACAAACAGTTAAAATGACATTTTTTTTTCAAATTTAAAGCCATTCTATTATATATCATCTGTGTATACTGTATATTGTCTGTGTAAAACCTATATCTGGCACAGAGCCTGGTCAACAGCCTGCAGAACGGGGCTAGGTAGATATTAAACAAGGCCTCAGATAAGGCTGAGCCCTGTGGGACACCTGCTGCCAACATCTGCCAAGCAGAATGGCTAGAGCCAATACTAACCCTGTGGTTATTTCAGCAAGATAAGATTTGAACCACTCGTAAAGCACTTCAGATATACTACACTCCAAATCAAAACAATAGATTTGATGGTTAAGTGTCAAATGCTGCGTAAATATTGTGTAATACTAACACAAATCCTTGCCGCTATCAAACTCTCACTAAACAAGTCAAAACTTGAAAGCAGAAGTAATTCAGTACTCTAGGATTTCTCTAAAGGCTATTTAAAATTTTTTAAAGATCTGATACTGTTGTGAACCTGCCTGCGATGAGTGCGGGCAGGCCCCCTACCATCCGCGGCAGCCAGGCTGTGGCAGACGCCGTCCCTCGCAGCTACTCGGGCTGTGTTGCTCTGGGCTCCTCCGCAGTCCTGGAGCTGCGAGCAGGAGTCTCTCCATCGTGGCACGAGGCCACTCCTGCCTCTCCTCCCGCCGAGTGCCTCTATTCGCGGCTGGGACCGCCACTGCCGCTCCCGGGGTCCTCGGAGGCAAGGAAGCCGTCCTTGCTGCTGCCGGTGTCCTTACCCGGCAGGGAGGTCGTCCCTGCCGGTGCCTGCAGCCTGCCTGCGCTTCTCCTGGCTTTCTTTGCGGCATGGAGCCGTTCCTGCAGTCCGTTCCTCTTCCAGCCTGGGTCCCCCATTTGGCTGAGGACACCACCAGCGGATCCTGTTCTCTCCCAGCTCCCTAAGGCATGGGCGCGTGCCTCTTTTCGGTATTTAAAGGGCCAGCCAGGTGTGGCCCTCTGCCAGCTCCTCCCTGGGCGTAGTCCTCTTCAGCCCTACAAAAAGGGCCCAGCATTCATTCCAGCTTTGTCTTTGCAAGGAGTTAGATGCTCCTGGATGTTCGTGTCTTTGCTCCAGGAGTCTTCTCTCTTCCAGCTCTTCTTCAAGGTCCTGTGTTCCTTATTTACTGTTGGAGCTCCATGTCTTGTCCTGAAGTCCGTGATCCGTTCCTGATGTCCACGGTCAGTCTTGATGTCTGTTCTCCAGTTCTTGTTGTTCCGTGATCCAGTCCTGATGTTCGTCCTCCATTCCTGATGTCCGTGATCCAATCCTGATGTCAAGAACCCCTGGTTCCTCATCATCACCTTTCCTGGCGTGCCATGTCATGGTCTGCGACCAGCCCCATGGGTGGGCTGTGTAGGGTGCTTCGTGGTACAAGGCCTCCCTCATATGTCTGCAGCTCAAGCCTCTGGGAGACTTCCTCTTGAATCTTTGTCCCTGAGCTACGGAGTTCCTTGCTCCTGCTCCGTCCATGTCAAAGACTCTGCCAGAACCTGTGCCGTGCTAGCGTGGTCTGCGACCAGTCACTGGTGGCTGTGTAGGGCACGCCCCAGTGCAAGCCTCTTCAGTTTCTGGGACATGTTCCTCTCATTTCTCCACTATCTCATTTAGAGTTTTCGTCGGTCCCAGCGTGGTCCGTGACCAGCCCCACGGGTCGGCTCTGTAGGGCGCGCTGCATCGCAGTCTCAACCCAGCTCTTGAACCTTGCTCCTGAATCCTCGTCTGCAGTACCTTGCTCCTGAGTCTTCACCCAAACACATATGTCTTCGCCTGAGTCTTCGTCCAAGTACCTATGTCTTTGCCTGAGTCTTCGTCTGAATCTCCACGTTCTGGTCTTCGTTTGCCCTTGGCCTCTAACCGACCAGCTGCTTCTTGCCGTTACCCAGCGGCAGGTCCGAAAGGGTTTGGAATGGTCGGAGGACTGTTCATAAGACCACCATTGCGTTGTTGGTCTTCCCGAAGCGTACAGGTCCAGTGGAGGGGTCAGTACCTTCAGTCATCGTCTGTCTTCAGTCAGTCTTGCTCCTGCTCCGGATTCCATAGTCAGTCTTCGCTCCAGCCTCGCTCCAGTCCAGCCCATGCTCGGGCATGCCTCGCCTGCCTCGGCACCTCTTCGGAGTTCCTCTGAGGTCGAGCCGTGGTCCAAGAACACACAACCCCTGGAAAGCGGAACCGCTCTCCTAGCACTTTCTAACAGATGTTACCAGATAAAATCATCCAACTGTTTCAAAATCTTAGCCTCCATATCTTTAGAGAGATAAAACAGTCAAGCAATCGGACAATAATTTGTTAGATCTATTGGGTCCAACCAAATTTTCTTAAGTACAGGTCGAACAAAAGCAAACTTTAAACGTGGCAGATTTCCTTTTATTAATGAAAAATTCACAATACTGGTCACAGCTGATGAAATCAAATCTTCACTGCTTTCAACAGAGACATATGACCAGGGTTTAGAGCAGTGGTTCTCAACCGTTTTTTGGCTGGGACACACCTGATAGATGGTTCTCATATGTGTGGCACACTGGACATGTGTCCATCATGGGGCTAAATGTAAACATGCATTCTGCATCCACAGGAATCCCCTCAACCCCGAGCAATGAGTGCAGAGCAGATCTAGGACATAATCCCTGTACAATTTGCCTTACAAAAAAGATATTCTGGTTCTGATGACATCTCAGTAAAAGCAAAACAAACTCCCTTTACTACCAGGCACAATAGCCTTCCTTATGAAAAGACAGTAATTTACCACTAATGCATATCCTATTAAGAAAACACAACAAATAAAATTGATACAAATGCCTACATGCTAGTAAAATACCTCACCTCAGTCACACACCCAAACTGACCTTCACCAAGTACAGAAAAACCACATATTATATATATGGAGACAGAAACTGGAATGGAAAACTAAAAAGCCACTCTGCATGCAGTGCGAACCTGGAGAAATAGAAAGAGAAATATAGCACCTAACACAGTCCCAGGATCTGCAATAATGCACACAAACTAACCCGCACAAAGTTACACTTGTATTATGGAACACACAAACAGTAACAACCCTATCTAAGAAATACAACTATTAAACCAGACCCTAAACACTAATACATTTCCTATTGGGAAAACAGAATAAGCCAAGCTGCTATACAACCCCACACAGAAATAATTGTAAAGCTATTCTAAAAATGTTACAAAACAGCTGCTGAACAGAATAATATCCAACAATTAAACTCATAAAAATTATTAAAACATGTCCAAATATCAATAAAATATTTCAAAACAGCAGGATTCACATAATACCCAATAATTAAAATGGCAGTCAATCAAGAAAAATACATTTAAAAAGCCACCTTTACTTACCCTCTTCAGCAACTCTCCTACTCCTTTCCCTCACCAGACGCAGCAAGGGCTGCTGAAGCTTTGTCCTCAGTCCTCTTCCTTAGCACCCACAACCAGTCACTCACACACCCACCCCCAATTAGACCCCATGACCAGCCTCTGTCTCTCACACCAGTCATCTTCATGACCAGTCTCTCTCACACACGCAGAAACACATCCCCTCCCTAACCAGTCTCTCTCAATTACACTCATGATCTCTTATATACAAGCTCTCAATCACACACAAATGCTCTCGCACCCATTCACACCAGCTCTCACCCAGGCTTCCATTCACACCCACACACACAAGCTCTCACCCAAGCCCTATTCATACCAGCTCTCACCCTGGCACCCATACACATCCACAAGCTCTCACCCATTCACACCCACAGACACAAGCTCTCACACCCACAGACACAAGTTCTCAAACCCACAGACACAAGTTCTCAAACCCACAGACACAAGCTCTCACCCAGGCACCCATTCACACCCCAGACACAGCTCTCACCCAGGCTCCCATTCACAACCCTCAGACACACAAGCTCTCACCCAGGCTCCCATTCACACCCTCAGACACACAAGCTCTCACCCAGGCACTCATTCACACCCTCAGACACACAAGCTCTCACCCAGGCACTCATTCACACAAGGACACACAAGCTCTCACCAAAAACGTCTTTCTTCACTGCAGGGATGGGCTCCAGTTCCGCCGTGGCTTTACTCCGGCGGGTCTTCTTTTTTCACCACCATGGGGATGGGCTCCTGTGGCAGCCTTTATTCGTCGGGGTTGGGTTTTCCTCTTCGCCGCATGGTGGCCTTGCTTCGTCGGGGTTCGATACTGTCATTCTTACTGCCCCACCCCCAGGCTATGTGATGCCTGCCTCACCGGCAAATCAAAGGCTTCCTCCCTTCTTCCTATTCCCACTGGCAGGTAGGAGGCTTCCAATTGGCCTGCGCAGGGGCAGGCAGAATGGAGGCTTCCCATTGGGCAGTTGGGGTAGGAAGAAAGGAGACTTCCAATTGGCCCGAGGTGGCTGGAAAAAGGAAGAATGAAAGTACAATGGGGCCAGTGGGACACCAGGAGGCGTTGACACACCTGCAGGTGTTTGGCAACACACTGGTGTGTTGCGACACACCGGTCGAGAAGCGCTGCTTTAGAGGATAAGGAGAGGAGTTTAAAATAAATAAATTCTTCACAGAAAATAACCATCAGTGGTTTCTACGATTATGTGTGGTAAGAAGTTATCTATTACTGATCGCCATGACATTTGTTACTAGTTCCTTGGACCTGACCATGACCAATCCAGCTTACCACTACAACTGGATGTCTCTGATCTCCCAGAAGTCAATAGACTGGTAGATGGAAGAACTGCAAAAATCTTTGAAGAGCTGCAGCCATTTCTCTTCCCAGAGTGGAGCCTCTAGCTACCCGGGTGCCGAGATGAGCAGGAGCTCCTTGAGAAGATCTCTCCCTCTTTGGAACAAGTCTAGGGCCCCTCCTCTCTGTCAGGGTCAAGTAAGCAGCAAAAGCATCAAGTAAAAAAGAAAAAGCACAATTCTTCCAAACCAGTGGTGCAATCGGTTCCGAAGAAGCACAAAGCCTCAGCACTAGTGGTGCAGTGGATGCATGAAGAAACAGCACCATCCACACATCATTCACCAGTGCATCCAGCCATGGTGCTGTTCACACAATGAGCCCTGGAGGCACAACAATCCCTGGAATACTTGATGCATCAAGCCTCGACACATATCATGCTTCTTCCTTCAATGCCTCAAGCCTTGCAGTGTGGTTCAGTGCCATCAACGATGGTGTTAATTTCTAACCACCACTACCCTAGGACAAATATTGCAAAGTGCAGAGAACTTTAAAGAAGATTTCATCTCGGTTTCTGAACAGAATATTCCACCTCCAACGTCAGGCCAGAGGGCACAGCAGCCCTTGGACCAAGTGGCAGTGTGGTGAAGACATTCTTTCCTTCCTGGAGGCTAGGACAATGAAGGCACTCTTCAACATCTCCTCTCCAGAGTATTAGATTTGCTCCCTCAAGGAGTCCTTTTGCACTGACCTATATGATACCCCATCAGACATCCTGCAAGGAGGTTAGAGTCCTCTCCAATCTCTTGCAGAGCAGTCCAACCAATTGGAGGACTTTCACCAGGTGTACTCCCCTCTGAGATGACCAATCACATATCATCAATAAGCTCCTGGGCCAGGGTCTCCACCTCTCATATCAGAGGAAGTATTGAAGGGAATCCTCTCTAACCCCTACCTGAACCTCCAGAACACTTCACCTGAGGACCTCTCTTATTCCAGAATTTTTAATAAGTTTGGTCAGGCACTGGGCATCAATGTCCAAAAGGAGATCGACTCTCACAAAGAAGTTTTCAGCCTTCTCCATATTCTAGACACTCTGGAAGAGGACAGCAGCCATTCAGATCCATTTTGATTCTGCAAGAATTACATACAATAATGGGGAGAATCCTATTTCCTGCACTTCAGCAGCCAAGAAATTAGACCTGATATATAGAGGCCGATATTCAGCAGGATAAGTTCCAACTTATCTGGCTAAGTGGCACATTTTAAATATTTAGCTGCAGTCAGCTGCCACCACTTAGCCAGATAAATACTTATCTGGATGTATCCAGCTAAGTGGTGGGAGAATTTGAGTTAGCTGGATAACTTATCTAACTAGTCACCCTGTATATTTGTCCTAAAGTTAGCCGGATAAACTTATCTGGCTAACTTCAGGATAGCCGGATATAATCAGTGGCATGACCACAGTGCTGAATAAATAGGCTAAGTTAGCTGGATAAACTTAAACTGCTAACTTGCTGAGCCACACAGCAGCTGAATATCAACCTTAGAGGCCAGAAAAACCTAGGGTTTGGAGTGATACAGTCATGGTGGAGTCAGTGCTAAAATGAGCAAACAAAACAAGGATGTTCTTCAACATGCCACCAGGGAAAAACCCCAGACTGATGGTAAACTTTGGGGAAAAAGGTGCTCCAGAGGTCTATGCTTAACACTCGCATTTCTGCACACCCGTTCTACATGGTGTGATACTTACATGATTGCATTCAGAAAATGAAAACTTTCCTTGTCCCAGTGGAGGGCAATTCTGCATATCTGCAACCATTTCTAGATGCAGAAGAGAGTGCATACGCTGACTTATTCAGTCAGTATACAAGGCATTTGATACAACAGCCCACTTATTCATCTGTCTCCACTGGAGCAAGCCAAATGGCTTAGTTAAGGGCCAGCAGTTTGTGCGATGATGCCCATAAGCTAGAGGATGTTCTTTGTTTAGGAGCAACATGTGGTATTCCAGCTGCTCTCAATTAGCTTGAAGCAACTGTCAACTTCAAGGCAGCCCAACTTCATTTTTAAATGTTTGTACTTTCAGAGATGCCCCTTCCAGCAATTCCAGAGATACCAAGCTCCTTCTCTGCTTCTGCAACAGCAACAACTTCTGGCTCAAGGCAGGCAGCATGAGAGGTGCCAACCAAAAGCAGCACAACAGGACCAGCCCAAAATGGGACCAAGTTTTTTTTTTTTTTTTTAACCAAAACCAGCTCTCAACCCCTCTAGTAGAACAGAGAATTCTTCTCTACCTGGAGGAGTGGTGCAAAATCACCATGGATCGCTGGATACTCAGGATTGTGGAATCTGGTTACGGCTTGTGTTTCTCTTATCTTCCCATACTTCCCCATTGCTCAGTCTTTAATATGGATCTGTCTTATTCAGTGCAGCTCTGCATGGAAGTAGAGTATGCTCTGGGTTCTGACCGCAAACACTATGGGGTAGATTTTCAAAGGTATACGTGCGTACCCCCCCCCGAAAACCTACCCCAAACCCCCCCTGCGCACGCCGAGCCTATTTTGCATAGGCTCGGCGGCACATGCAAGCCCCGGGACGCGCGTAAGTCCCGGGGCTTGCATGGAGGAGCGTGTCGGGGGCGTGCCACGAGTGACGTGGCGTGGTCGAGGCCTCCAGACCAGCCCCCGGGTCGGGTGATGGCGCGCCAGCAATCCGCAGGCATAAATTTGCCAACAAAGGTAGGGGGGGTGGCGGAAGGAAAATTCCCTCCGAGGCCGCTCTGATTTCGGAGCGGCCTCGGAGGGAACAGGCAGCGCGCGCTGGGCTCGGCGCGCGCAGGTTGCACAAATGTGCACCCCCCTTGCACGCGCGACCCCGGATTTTATAAGCTACGCGCGTAACTTATAAAAATCCAGCGTACTTTGTTCGCGCCTGGTGCATGAACAAAAGTACGCCCACGCGTACATTTATAAAATCTACCCCTATGAGTTTACCCAAGGGGCTTCTGCCTGCATGCCACAGGACAATACCTGGTAGCTTACCCAATGTAAACAGAGACAACACAATTACGGGATTAATTCCTGGGGTTTGAACCAGGAGATTATTCCCCACACACGCACATGCACACTGACTCAGTAAATCATGGTTCCAGGTCTATCTGATAGGTTTATTTAAGCATAAGAGGGTAGGACAAGAATAAACAAAATCAGATATTAATAAAGAGAATCCCTAAATATGTTACATATATATTCAGTACCGCCGGCATGCATTTATGTAGCAGAATTTGAAGAGGCAGTTTCCTCTGCAAATGCATTCTGAAATTAAATAATAAGTCTACATATAATTTTTTCCTGAACAGTTACAAATGTTTTTAGATTCATAGAAACATAGAAACATAGAAATGACGGCAGAAGAAGACCGAATGGCCCATCCAGTCTGCCCAGCAAGCCTCACACATTTTTTCTCTCATTCTTATCTGTTACTCTTAGCTCCTTGTTCTATTCCCCTTCCACCCCCACCATTAATGTAGAGAGCAGTGATGGAGCTGCATGCAAGTGAAATATCTAGCTTGATTAGTTAGGGGTAGTAGGGGCAGTAACCGCCGCGATAAGCAAGCTACACCCATGCTTATTTGTTTTACCTAGACTATGTTGTACAGCTCTTGTTGGTTTTTTTTTTGTTTTTTTTTTTCTTCTCCCCTGCTGTAGAAGCAGAGAGCCATGCTGGATATGCATTGAAAGTGAAGTATCAGGCACATTTGGTTGGGGTAGTAACCGCCGTAACAAGCCAGCTACTTCCTCGCTTTGTGATTGCGAATCCTTTTTTTTCTTCACCCCTGTCGTTGAAGCTATGCAGGATATGCGTGAAGCATCAGGGTTTTTTTTTTGTTTTTTTTTTCCCCCTGCCCTTGAAGCAGAGAGCTATGCTGGAAATGCGTGATGTATCAGTCTTTCTCCCATGCCGATGCAGGAGAGAACCATGCTGGATATGCATGGAAAGTGAAGTATCAGGCACATTTGGTTTGGGGTAGTAACTGCCGTAACAAGCCAGCTACTCCCCGCGTTTTGAGTGCGAACCCTTTTTCTTCTCCTTGCCGTTGTAGCAGAGAGCTCTGCTGGATGTGTGAAGTATCAGTTATTCTTCTCCCCTGTCATTGAAGCAGAGAGCTATGCTGTATATGCATTGAAAGTGAAGTATCAGGCATATTTGGTTTGGGGTAGTAACCGCCGTAACAAGCCAGCTACTCCCCTCTTTATGAGTGCAAATCCTTTTTTCCATTACCTCTTGCTGTTGAAGCTTAGAGCGATGTAGGAGTCACAGTAAGCATGTGTATGTTTATTTAGTAAGGGTATTGTGTCAATAGCCATCATTCTGGCGAGTCACCCACTCTTCATTGGTGGCCTCTTGACTTTATGGATCCGCAGTGTTTATCCCACGCCCCTTGAAGTCTTTCACAGTTCTGGTCTTCACCACTTCCTCCGGAAGGGCATTCCAGGCATCCACCACCCTCTCCGTGAAGAAATACTTCCTGACATTGGTTCTGAATCTTCCTCCCTGGAGCCTCAAATCGTGACCCCTGGTTCTGCTGATTATTTTCCTACGGAAGAGGTTTGTTGTTGTTTTTGGATCATTAAAAACCTTTCAAGTATCTGTAGTCTGTATCATATCACCTCTGCTCCTCCTCTCCTCCAGGGTGTACATATTTAGATTCTTCAATCTCTCCTCGTACGTCATCCTATGAAGATCCTCCACCTTCCTGGTCGCCCTTCTCTGTACCGCTTCCATCTTGTCTTTGTCTTTTTGTAGATACGGTCTCCAGAACTGAACACAGTACTCCAGGTGAGGCCTCACCAAGGACCTGTACAAGGGAATAATCACTTCCCTTTTCTTACTCGATATTCCTCTCTCTATGCAGCCCAGCATTCTTCTGGCTTTTGCTATCGCCTTGTCGCATTGTTTCGCTGTCTTCACATCATTAGACACTATCACCCCAAGGTCCCTCTCCTGCTCCGTGCTCATCAGCCTTTCCCCCCCCATCGAGTACAGTTCATTCGGATTTCCACTCCCCATATGCATGACTTTGCACTTCTTGGCATTGAATCTCAGCTGCCATATCTTCGACCACTCTTCCAGTTTCCTTAGATCCCGTCTCATTCTCTCCACTCTCCATTCCTGTAAATGTTTGCTTCTAGCTTCCTCTCCTCAAGTAAGCCCCATATCTCAGGAGTAAAATAAATAGATGGGTAGCATCACGTTAAGCTGTTTCTATAAGAGATTATTTTCCTTTTTGTGCTCTTTAATCTGGTCTCTTAAACGCTTACTCCCAGGAAAATTGTGGTCTAGGTAAAAATTATAGATTTACTGTTATGTAATAATAGCAATTATGTAATAGAAATTATGTAATAATAGCAATTATGTAATATTTGCAATTATGGATATTTAGTTATAATAATTTAATTCTTGTTCTCTGCTCTAAGTTCTAAGTTCTTACGAGGTTAGCCCGGTTATTTGTACCCACTTGTTTGATGTAATTTCCAACTTTGGTTCTATGTAAACCGACGCAGTATGTACTAGTACATGAACATCGGTATATAAAAGCCTTTAAATAAATAAATAAATAAATAATATTTCTTTTTCTCTAATATGGTTCTTATGTTGCTGTACAAAGTATATGTTACTTTGTAAATTTTGTGAAAATTATAAATAATAAAAAAAAAAAAAATAATAATTTGAAGAGGCATATGTTTATTGTTCAGAGTTTTGGGAACACATACCTTTATGGACCCGCTTTATTGATGATGTCTGGAGGGGTACCAATTGAGGCCCTGCAGGGATTTTATGGCATGGTTGAATTGTGCAAAATGATCATCTAAAGTTCTCCTTTGAATTTGATCAGCAACAGGTTACTTTTCTGGATATGACAGTTATGAAATGTGGTAATAAGTTATCAACTACTATTCACACAAAGAAAACAGATAGAAATAGTCTTTTACGCTATCAGAGCTACCATACTGTAAGTCTTCGGAACAATATACCTGTAGGACAGCTCCAACGTTTAAGATGGCTCTGTGGGAGAAAACAGGAATATCTAATAAGAGCAAAGCAGATGGAAAATACATTTTTTGGAACGAGGTTACCCATGGAAAATGTATGTCGGGCTTACAAGAGAGGACTCTTTGCTAATCGTGAATTGTTATTGAATAAGCAAGGTCGTCAAGATACTCAGTGTTTGGAAGGTCCATTGCCTTTTTCTAAATTTTCTGATCAAATTCAAAGGATATAAGAGATCATTAGTATGTTTTGCATTTACATACAGAATTTGAACCTTTTCCAATTTTTTGCTAAAACTAGGGGGGTGAATTTGCGGGACAAATTAATGGTAACGATGCCGTGCATAAAGAAAAATAATGAGCAGGATCTGGGACAATTTAGATGTGGCCACTGTGTGGTATGTTAAAATGTGCTGCAGCTTAAGGTTTTCATCATTTGCCTATAAAGTATTATTGAAAGCACATTATACCTGTGAGACCACCCAGGTGGGTATATGCAGTTTTGTGCTCCTGTCAGAAGATCTATGTTGGACAGATGAAATTAGTGATTAAGAGTAGAATTATTCAACACAAAGCTGGTAGTAGGACCAAGCGTTTAGAGTCTCCATTGGTAAAGCATTTGCTTACACACAATCACACTCATGACTTGCAATTTTTCATTATTCAACAGGTTTGTTTGCCTAGAGGGGGTGATATTTCCCTGATGCTTCGTTGAGTAGAGCAGAAATTTATCTATCAGTGGTGTACGGTCACTCCTACAGGTTTAAATACTACAATAGAATGGGATGCATTTTTCTAGGGGATTGATAGGAAAGAGGGTGGAAAGTCTCGAAAAATGACGTTCTGAAGAAGGGGGAGTGTGGGGCAGTGATTGGAATATTGAGGGCTGTGAGGTAAATTAGTGTGGAAGTGAGGGTTGTGAAATAAAAAAGTCCTTGAAGGGCAATTTGATGTTTGTGGGGTATATTATTCGGGATAATAGAGGGGTGTGATTGAGGATTGTGGAATGACCTTTTATGGTGACTTGAAAGGGAAGACAAATTAGGGAAATAATAGCCTAGTGGTTAGAGCAGTGGACTATGAACCAGGAGACCAGGGTTTGAGTCTAGCTGTCGCTCCTTGTGACCTTGGGCAAGTCACTTTACCCTCCATTGCCTCAGGTACAAAAACTTAGATTGTAAGCCCTCTGGGGATAGAAAAATACCTACAGTACCTGAATGTAAACCAATGTGATATCTCAATTGAGATAGAATGTTGGTATATAAAAATAATAAATAAATAAAAGATAAGAGGAAAAAAGAGCAACATGGGCTTTGGAAACGGGAGTTTGTTTGGGGTATTAAATTGAAATGTGGTGAAGGTGATGCGTTTGACCCGTCAGGGATAATCGGAGAAGCTGAAATGTTGTTACAAATTTCAGGGAGGTAAGGGTGAGTAATGATGAAATAAAGGACAACTTGGTTTCTGTGGAAGATGGAGGGAGGGAGGGGGGTTGGGTTTTGAAGCTCCCAGGTGGGATAGGCGTGGTTAAGCCGGTGATTGATGGAGATCTAGGACCCGGATGGAATTAGGGGAGATTATAGTCTACGGCACAGCCACGGCATTTTTATGCCTCGAGTTGAAGTTTGAAGCAGCCAGGAATGGCGCTGTGTCTGTGGTGAAGGCAATGATGTAAGAAACATTATTTGGTAAGCTCTGTGCAATGGGTTTTCTTTCTCTTTTAATATGGAGGTATGAGATGTAAATTGTTCTTACAAGTCCTTTTGAGGAGAAGTGCAAACGGACCTCTGAAATATGATAGTGAGTAACTTTGACTGCGAAAATTTTAACACGATATAAGTTCAAATATTTTGAATATTTTGAAAAGTGAATGTAGATGTAATGGGGTGGGATGTATAAGAGGATTAAGGTTATATTGATGTATTTTTACTTTTTAGATTAAATAAGTCCAGATTCCTCCTGATGAAGCCAAGTGGTTGGTGAAACATTGAGGCCTCCGTGCTGGGGTGTGCTAGCCTATGAAGATTTAAGATACAGCTGCGAGAGTATGGACTTTTGCGACAAGGGAAATGTTCCAGCCTTTGAAGATACAGTATAATTGAGAAACACGGATAATTTGGAGAACAACACGCCCCCTACACAAGCATCTCGCGTCACCATCTTCCCTCCCTTGCACTACCTTCCTCCCACCTATCCCCCCTCCTCCCCCCTTTCAACCCTCCCTGCTATCCTTAACCATAAATTATCCTCATCAACAAGTCATATATGTACATATGTTATATACTATAATCAAATGTTCCATGTAATCCTGTTATTTCTGTTATAATTTGTTATATTTATTACAATGTTATAATTTATTACATTTATTACAATGTTATAATGTAAAATAGGGCTGTTACTACCCTATTCTTTTAGTTATCTGGAAACAGATGTGATATCTCGATCGAATGTCGGTATATAAAATAAATAAATAAAAAAATAAAATAAATATTTATTTATTTAATAAATATTTATTTGTTTATTTGTTTATTTATTTAATATTTATTTATTTATTTAATAAATATTTATATTTATTATATTTATTTATAATATATATTATATTACGGTGCATAAGGAGATTTGTCGCTGCATAGGAGGGAAGTTTTGGTGTCGGGGGAAGGGGAGGAGCGGAGCACCAAGGACTTTGCATAGGGGGAAAGCGTGGGGATGGATATATGCTAAGCATGGGGGGTGGCCCAATGAAGGCCTGGCATAAGCAATAACCTTGCCCGCAAGGCCAGGGGTGGGAGGAGGCGGAAGAACACTGCACGGAGCGGCAGTAGCCACAGAGGCATTCACGGAGCGGGATGCCAGTGGTCAGTGTTCCACCTTCATGGAGCGGAAGGCTGGAGTGGCATTCACGGAGCGGGATGCTAATGGTATACCACCTTCACGGAGTGGAAGGATGAAGAGCTGCCGTCTCCAAAAAACAAACAAACAGAGGGGTGGGTAAGAGTATGTAAATTTACTGGTTAGGACATAGGCTATAGGTATTGCCAATTATTAGGCTTGTTCAATATTTGTTGATTGTTAATGTGGCTCGCAAGAATGAGGGCTACTACCTGGAGATAATGCCCTTGCTCGATGTACATGCATACGGTTGGTGAGACTCCAGCGTTGCTCTGGGCTTCAACAGCAAGAGGAAATGTGGAAGAAAAAAAAAAGAAAAGGTTTTGCATTCACAAAAAAGCGAGATGCAGCTTGCTTGTTAACGGCAATTACTTCCCCAAAACCAAATAAGCAGATATTTTGCTTTCAATACATATCCAGCATAGCACTCTGCTTCAACGGCAGGGGAGAAAGTCTAACACTTCTCTTTCAATGCATAGCTCTCTGATACAATGGCAGGGGGAATGTAGAAAAGAGGATCTGTATATGGACAACAACCAACAAGGTCCGAATTGCATAGCCTGGGTGGACAGAGGCATGGGTGTAGCCTGCTTATTGCGGCGGTTACTACCCCTAATTAAGCTATATATTCACTTGGATGCAGTTCCAGCAATGCTCTCTGCATTAATAGTGGGGTGGAAGGGAAATAGAACTAGAAGGTACTAAAAGCCAAGAGTAACAAGTATGTGAAAAAAAAAAAAAAGTACATAACTTGCTGGGCAGACTGGATGGGCCGTTTGGTCTTCTTCTGCAGTCATTTCTATGTTTCTATTTTTTTTTTTTTTTTTTTAGCATTTCACAGTGCAAAACAGTCAAAAAGAGTTCATTCAGAGGTTGGCTTGTGGCCTTCAAATTAGTCTCAGTAAATTCCATTACAAGTTGATTCTCAAACAGCAGGCGATAGAACCTTTTCCACCCGACCTACATGGCTAGTGGTTCTACTCCCATTATTTCCTTATTCCCATGAAATCCTGGGAATTCAGACCCATCCTGGATTTAAGGAGTCTGAACAATGGTCTATTATGGGAGAGATTCAAGATTATCTCCCTCCACACCAGTCTGCCTTTCATGCAGGCAGGGGAGTGGATGTGTGACCTGGATCTGATAGATGCATATGCCCATATACCCATCCATCCTTCCCTTTGGTCTTTCAGCAGCACTGAGTGAGTGTCTTTTACTAAAAGCCTAGCTGTAGTAGCAGCTAAACTCTGTCCTAAGGGCAGCAGTGTTTTCCCTTATCTGGACATCTGGTTAGTTATGGCAACTTCCCAGGAAGTAGTATTATCATCTCTACATAAGACAAATCAGCTCCTGCAATTGCTAAATTTCCTAGTAAATTTTAAAAAATTGACCCTGATCCCATCTCAGAAAAACAAATTCATTGGGGCATGGATAGACTCTCTCCAGGAAAGAGCATGTCTTTTGGTAGATCTAGCAGATGTCCTCAGGTCCCTAGCACATCACTTGGGGTGAATTTTAAAAGAGCTGATCGCGTTAAAAGGCCCATTTATGCGAGTATCTGGACCGAGCATGAGCAACTTGTATTTCCAACAGTCCAATTACGCACATATAAACGTGCGCAATTCAACGCATGGAAAAAAGGAGCAGAGTTAGGGCATGTCTGGGGTATTCCAGGACAGGGCCATCATTTACACATGTAAATATGGATTTTAAATTCCATGCCTGCAGCTTGCATCGGGCTGTAATCCATGCTTATTTAATTCTGCCCTTGATGAGGTTTAAGTCTGAAGAAAACTTGTTTCAAGCCTAAAATGACTGGGTGAGGGATCTGGTAAACTGAGATGAGTGCAAGCTGAAGAACCAGAGGGGTATGGATGACCTAGAGACAGACTAGATATGTTTTTAAATGTGCTTAGCTGCGCATACTAAAGCCAATAATTCCTATGGAAGATACATGAATAACATTTGTCATGTAATCTGTAATGTTTCAGCCAGTCGCAGAGAGGCTTGTGACCAGCTGCAATTACTCCAGCACTGCAGGGACTCAAAGACGTCACCATGCCTCGATTGTGCCATGCCCTTCCCTAGGCGCATGCACTTTCTCCCTTATCTGGGCCCCACAGCGGGAAAGACCTGGTAGGCACCCTCTGAGAACATTGGTGTGGCTGGGTATTTAAATCCAAGCCATTCTTCCAATCTTTGCCTCAGCAACAAGTCCCCTACCTAGTCTGCAGTGCATGTTGCTACTCTCCTGTGCCTGTTTTGCTTCCAGTGTCTCCTTGTTGTGCCTAGCCCTGACTTGTCTTCCCTTGCCATGCTGACAGGTGTACTTGCTTTGTTCCTTGTATCATTACCTGCCTGTCCCTGTCCTCCCTTTTCTTGGTCCTCCTTGTCCATCCTGTCCGTCATCTGCTTGCCTGGTACTGAGCTGTGTTATGGACCCACACTACACTCGTCTGCCATCTGATACTGACCTCTGCTACAGATCTCAACCACTCTCTGCTTGCTGCTTGTCCTGACCCTAGGCCTGAATCTGGTTATTATCTGATCGTAGCCTGTCCTGATATCTGCCCATGTCTGGACTCACTCTCTAAGTCTCTACGGCTCCTCAAGGGACACTAGCTTAAGCCCTGCCGGTCCCTGGAATCCAAGGGCTCAACTTGCAGGCAATAGGACTGGCTGATCAGTCTCAGTAGGGTGTGTCCAACAGCTGTCAGTGTAGGCATAGTAGGTTCACTACAAGGCTGCATCAATCACATTACAGCACAAAGGCTCACTACCGTGAAAGTTTACTGAAGCCATGAGCTCAGTTCAGGCCATGCTTGGTTTGGCCCACCGAGTCCAGCAGCAACAAGAACAGCTCAATCAAATAACTGGGTTGCTCTAGGCCAGACTACCAGCAACAGCTCCTGTGGCACCTCTTTCAGTCACACCCTCCTCCTGCCCAGGACAGATGCCACATCTTCCGCTACCAAAGTTTTCCGTTATTGTTCACATGTTATTTTATTAACTGTTCTCTGTTCCATGTAAAAGATATGCCTCTTTTTGGCTTGTCATTTTTGTTACATGTAAACCGGTACGATGTGTAAACGGCTACCGGTATATAAAAATGTTAAAATAAATAAATAAATAAATACCTTCTAGCTATGACTATGACCCCAAATAATGGAGTGAGTTCATTAACCAATGCAGAATGCATTTTGAGCTTCAGGTGGCCAACTTCCCTTCCAATTGCACAAAGGTGACCAATATTCTGTCTCTGCTAGCTGGTCCGCCCTAGCCTGGGCTCCCCCTCTTCTGGGAGAGAGACAACTCTTTAATTGGAAACCTGGATAACTCCCTCCATCAATTTTGACTCATCTTCAAGGACCCAGGTCAGACTTCATCTGCAGCCATGGAGTTACTCCAGATTTAGCAAGGAAATCACACTGGGAACGACTATGTCATACAGTTTTGCATCTTGGCTTCCAAACTCTGCTAAAGTGAAGGTAGTCTAACAGTCATCTTTTGGCAGGGGTTGGCAGAGTGCAAATGCATGCAGAAAAAACTGCTTTTCTGTACTTCCTCCGACTTAAAATCGTGGCAATATTAAGTTGAAGGATCAAAAAGGACGAGAATGTAAAAAAAAAAAATTTTTTTTTAAAGCATGCTGGTGGTCAGGTTGAGAAAAGGAACACTCAATTAACGAGTGGCCATTTCCCTAACCTGTGGCTGAGCACAGTTTAGAACAGTGGTTCTCAACCTTTTTCCCATTGTGACACACCTAACAGACCACGCTCACATGTGTGACACACTGCTCATTACAATTTATGGTGGAAATAAAAAATAAAGGTCCAGTATTATTTTTATTGTTAAGAATAACACCAGGTAAAGATACATATTCTATCTGAACAGAAATTGCATAAACGGTAAACATCCAACACCAAAACAGCACCAATTTCCAGCACTTAACAGTAACCACCTTACCTAAGAAAAGGCAACACTGAAAATATTACACCAGGCCTTAAGACACCAATACACCTCCTATTAGGAAAACGGAACAAGCCAGGCTGCTATAGAGCCCTACACAAACTACACGCCAGCAGAAAACCTCACCTGAATCACATGTGCTGACCCTCACCTAACAAAGAATAAAGAGACCAAAACGCATAACTAGAAGCATGCAGACAAAAACTGAATTGGAAACTGCAACTCAAGAAATATAAAATCAGTAGCAGTAAAACCAAACTAACAAAAAGAACAGATTATTTCAAAACAGTGGATGAATGGAATATCCAATAATTAAAAACTCAAAAAATTTCTAGATACCAATAAAATTTTTCAAAATAGCAGACACAAAGACCCAGTAATGAAAAATAATGATACAAAAAATAATTTTGCTCTGCATACCTGGGAATGTTTGATATCCAGGTGCCCTGAGATTGTTTTGAATTAGGAGGAGAGATGGTTTGCTTGGAACTTTCTCCTATATCTCTCTCTCTCTCACTGGCTCACAATCACTCACATATGCACATGCTTTTTCTCTCTCACTTATATAGGCTCTTAATTACACATTTACACACATGCTATCTTTTTAGGCTTACACACAGGCTTTCAATCACACACATACATGCTGTCCTTTTCTTTCCCACACAGACTCTCATTCACATGCTTACAAACATGCTCTCTCTCTTTCTCTAATTTACATACAGGCTCTCAATCACATACTCATATGCTCCCTCACCTAAACCAGTTCTCAATCACACACAGACACACATGGTCTCTCTTTCTCTCACTTTTACACAGGCTCTCAATCACATACTCACATGCTCCCTTACCTAAACCAGCTCTCAATCACACACATACTCTCTTTCACATGTACAAGCTCTCAATCATTCACATACATGCTATCTCATTCACACACATACAGGATCTCAAACACACATGCTTGCTCATTCACTCACTCTCCCCCCTCCCCCAAACTAGCGGCAGCAGCAGCCTCCTCCACTTTTAACCCTAAAAGCAGCAGCAACCTACTTCATTTTCAGCCCTCGTGGAGCAAGGAGTCCCATCGGCTGCGGGCGTTGACGACGTTCTTCATTTTTCTCGGAGCCGGGCAGCTCATTCCTCAGGCTGCGCCTCTTTTCTTTGGGCTGACGCTGCCTGCACCAGCACGGTCTTTTCTTCCCACACACGCACCCGCCTGATCACCACTTCCTCTTCAGGCCGCGGGGGGCGGGAAGAAGAGAACATGCCGGTGCTACTGACTCCAGCTCTCTTGCCACGTTCCACCTGGGCTTTCAGCGTTTTAAGCCCGGGTGGAGGACCTATCTTGCTTGAGTAGGGAGAGCAGCTGGGTCAGCAGGGGACCGGGAAGTGTGGCGACACACCTGCGTGTGCTTGGCGACACTCCTGTTGAGAACCACTAGTTTAGAAAAAAGGATGCTCGTAAAATTGAGCATCTATTTTCCTAATCCGCTGACAACCACCTCTCCTAGGAGCCCACTGCCAAGAAGGTGCTAGGGGGCGCACATTTGTCCCTAGCACATCCTTGGCAGCACAACCCCTCATTTAAATATTTGATCGCGTGCCCAGGAGAGGTGGCTGGGCACACCTTAGGAAAGCAGGTGCTCAACACAGAGCACATTTTCCACACTGATTTATTGAATTGGCCTGTGAGTAAGCAGGCACATTTGTTGGCGTTCTGGGGCCAAGCATGTTGGCCAGGAGAGATAATAACCCACTGATATCAGCCAGATCAGCAGCTGCATGCACAGATATGCCCCACTCACAGTGGTCAACAAGCAATGCCTCCTACAAGGCTTAATCTGTAGGACATTTTGCAATAGAAATTTGGGCATATATTGAACAAGGGGAGATATTATGATGCTAACTTATAGACTGATGCCACCTTGTGATTGTTATGGTTCACTGTCTTCTACTTCTGATCTCTGTTGCTTTAATCTTCTGTGTTTGCTTGGTAATTAATTCAATACAACATTGTACCTATACACTAGAAGCTTCTGAGCCCTGGGGAAAGAGAGGAGATTAAGACCATAACATACTGGGTCAGACCACAGGTCCATCATGCCCAGCATCTTGTCTCTTTAACAGTAGGCAAGAATAGATCTGATCCTTCTTGCTCATAACCAGGAATAAGCAGTGGCTTTCCCAAATTTACATGGTTAATAATGGTTTATGGACATTTCCTCCAGGATTTTTTTCAGATTCTTACAGGACTGCTTCCTCTACATCTTTTGGTAACAAATTCCATAGATTAATTGTGTGATAAGTGAAAAAATACTTTCTCCAATTAACTTTAAGTGTGTCATTAACTTCAGGGAGTGGCCCCTAGTCATAGTAATATTTGGAAGAGTAAGCAATCATTCCCTGTTTACCTGTTCCTCTCCACTCAATTTTATAAACTTCTATCGCATCTCCTCTCAGCATCACCTCTTTCCCACTTTCCTATCAGGTAACACATATTCTGTGTCTGTTCCCATCCCAGCAGAATCCCCTCTGGGGCCAAGCATTCTCCTGAAAGGTAATACTAGGCCTTGGGGAAAAAGAAAGGAGATTCAATTTTCCTGCTAGGGAGGTGGTGAGAGAAGGGGGAAGACTTTTTTTTTTAACTTCTTACCAATAATAATTACTGCCCCTCCCAAGTTCTTCTTCTCTTTCCCAGGATACAACAGTTGTGATTGGCCATCCTCTTCCCAGGAAGCCCTGTAGGCTGGAGTGCAGTGCAGTCTTCCCTGTTTCGTCTTCCTTTGTGGAGACTTTCTTTGGACCTGTTGGCTGGGGGCACTTTAAGCTGGGGGGGGGGGGGGGAGTTGCTGCTACATTTACTGAGCAGCAAAGCTTTTGCTTCTTTGCGTCAGCTCCCAGAGATTCCACCTCCAGTCAGCTACAGATGCAGAGCCTGATCTTTCCTCTGGCGTGGGAAGGAAGCAGAGGCTGGGGGGGGGGGGGGGGGGGGGGGGGGACGGGGACGGACGACTTTTCATGCAGGCTCCCAACTTCCTCTACCTCCACAGAGTCTCTTTTCTGACACTGTTGGGGGGGGGGGGGGGTTGGTGTTTGATAAGGGCAAAGGATCAGACTCGTGGAGAAAGTTAGCCTAATCACCCAGTCCCGGCTCAGGACAGGCAGCTGTGCATGTAGCAAGGGACAGCTCAAGGCAATCTGCTGCCTGAGGCGAGGCATGGGATGCCCCGCCCCAAAGGCACAGCACAGGTCAAATCATTGAGGATCCCCTTGGAGTCTGGACCTTCTGGTGATTTGAAATGCTATAGAAGATAGAAAGCAAGGGTCAGAATTCCCAAAGAATTGGCAGACAGTGTATCACTCAAAATATTTCTTGGAAGCTAGCAATCCTGCTACACTCCCAGGAACCCTACAATCTGCAACCCACATTTCCACTGCATTTGCCCCCTGGAGAAGTGGGAAATGGGTGAATGGTGGGGGGTTGGTGTATGGCATACTCTCTCCAGGTTGGTACAAGGATATCAGGTACACTAGGCAAACTTTATAGACTAGCCCTCACCACACAATTAAAAACTGTGCATTCATAACAGATTGTACATGAAAAAAGATATTCATAGTCTTCCAAGGCAAAAATATTACAGCAATTTTTTTTTACATGCACTGCACTTGTGCCAACCAGAAAACTCTACATAAAAGACATTTGCTATTAGGCCTATTGAACATAAGAACATAAGAAATTGCCATGCTGGGTCAGACCAAGGGTCCATCAAGCCCAGCATCCTGTTTCCAACAGAGACCAAACCAGGCCACAAGAACTTGGCAATTACCCAAACACTAAGAAGATCCCATGCTACTGATGCAATTAATAGCAGTGGCTATTCCCTAAGTAAACTTGATTAATAGCTGTTAATGGACTTCTCCTCCAAGAACTTATCCAAACCTTTTTTGAACCCAGCTACACTAACTGCACTAAATACATATGATGTGGGCTTGGCCCTCAGAAAGTCATGAGTAAACTGAACAATGATAATATAATAAACCTATTATGATGTATTTTATGATTAAATTGTAATCTGCTTAGTACCATATGTTTGCCATACGTGGCCTAGAAATATTTTAAATAAATAAATAAACCTCCCATACCAGAACAGCACTGAATGCCAACACTCAAGCAGTAACAACTCTACCTTTGAAAAGACAACACTACAAATATGACACCAGGTTCTAAAATACCAATACACCTCCTATTAGGAAAACAAAATTAGCCAGGCTGCTGTATCCCTACACAGAAACTACATGCTATCAGAATATACCTCTTCAATCACACATGTAAAACACAGACAGATTGATACTAAATATAGAATAAAATATAAACAGAAATGTACAGGCAAAAACTGAATTGGAAATCACAATAAGTCAGACTCTATGCAATACAGCAATGGAAAAACAGAACATACCAGCATTCCTCAAAACATCAAACAATAAAATCAAGAACTATAAAACATCAATCTCAATAGGAACATCATACTAAAAATATATATATTTCAAAACAGCTGATGACTAGAACATCCAGTAATTTAACTCATATACAAATTTTTTAAAATTTTCCAAACACCAATAAAATATTTAAAAAACAGCAGAATATCTAATAATTAAAACTAATAAGGAGAGAAAAATATCCCCCCTTCTCCACATCCGGGAACTTTTGATTCCTCTCACTTTAAGATGATCATGATTAATTGTTATCTAGTACAGCGCTTCTCAACCAGTGTGCCGCCAAACACCAGCAGGTGTGTTGCATCTCCCGGTGTCCCACTGCCCCGTTGTACTTTCCTTCTCCTTTTTTCCAGCCCCCATGAGCCAATTGGAAGCCTCCTTTCTTCCTACCGCCACTGCCCAATGGGAAGCCTCCTTCATTCTGCCTGCCCATGCGCAGGCCAATCGGAAACCTCCTTCCTTCTACCTGCCAATAAGAGCAGGAAGAAAGGAGGATGCCTTTGATTGGCAGGTGAGGCAGGCATCGCGTAGCCTGGGGGTGGGGTGGCCAGAATGGCAGTGTCGAACCCAGATGAAGCAAGGCCGCCACGCGGTGAAGAGGAAAACCCGACCCTGACGAAGCAAGGCCGCCATGGGAGCCCATCCCCATAGCAGCAAAGAGGAAACCTGACCCCGTCCAAGGCCACCACAGGAGCCCATCCCCATGGTGGCAAAAAAGAAGGCCCGCCGGAGTAAAGCTGCAGCGGAACTGGAGCCCATCCCTGCAGTGAAGGAAGAAGAAGTTTTTGGTGAGAGTTTGTGTGTCTGTGTGTGAATGGGTGACTGGGTGAGAGCTCGTGTGTGTGGGTGCCTGGGTGAAAGCTGGTGTGAATGGGTGCTTGGGTGAGAGCTTGTATGTGTGGGTGTGAATGGAAGCCCGGGAGAGAGAGTTGGTGTCAATGGGTGCTTTGGTAAGAGCTTGTGTGTGTGGGTGTGAAAGGAAGCCTGGGGAGAGCTTGTGGGTGCGAATCGATGCCTTGGTGAGAGCTGGTGTGAATGGGTGTGAGAGCACTTGTGTGTGATTGAGAGCTTGTATATAAGAGATCATGAGTGTGTGTAAGAGAGACTGGTTAGGGAGGTGATGTGTTTCTGCGTGTGTGAGAGAGACTGGTCAGGAAGATGACTGGTGTGAGAGACAGGTCAGGAAGATGACTGGTGTGAGAGAGACAGAGGCTGGTCATGGGGTCTAATTGGGTGTGTGTGTGGGTGGGTGAGTGAGTGAGTGGTTGTGGGTGCTAAGGAAGAGGACTGTGAGGACAGAGCTTCAGCAGCCCTTGCTGCTTCTGGTGAGTGCTATTGGCCTGGAAGGGAAAGGAGTAGGAGAGTTGCTGGAGAGGGTAAATAAAGGTGGCTTTTTAAGTTTATTTTTCTAGATTGACTACCATTTTAATTATTGGGTATTAAGCGATGCCTACTGTTTTGAAATATTTTATTGATATTTGGGCATGTTTTAATAATTTTTATGAGTTCTTAATTGTTGGATATTATTCTGTTCAGCAGCTGTTTTGTAACATTTTTAGAATAGCTTTACAATTATTTCTGTGTGGGGTTGTATAGCAGCTTGGCTTATTCTGTTTTCCCAATAGGAAATGTATTAGTGTTTAGGGCCTGGTTTAATAGTTGTATTTCTTAGATAGGGTTGTTCTGTTTGAGTGTGTTCCATAATACAAGTGTAACTTTGTGCGGGTAAGTTTGTGTGCATTATTGCAGATCCTGGGACTGGGTTAGGTGCTATATTTCTCTTTCCATTTCTCCAGGTTCGCACAGCATGCAGCGTGCCTTTTTTTGTTTTCCATTCCAGTTTCTGTCTCCATATTTATAATTTGTGGTTTTTCTGTACTTGATGAAGGTCAGTTCTGTGTGTGTGACCGAGGTGAGGTATTTTACTAGCATGTAGGCATTTCTATCAATCTTATGTGTTGTGTTTTCTCAATAGGATATGCATTAGTGGTAAATTACTGCCTTTTCATAAGGAAGGCTATTGTGCCTGGTAGTAAAGGGAGTTTGTTTTGCTTTTACTGAGATGTCATCAGAACCAGAATATCTTTTTTGTATGGCAAGTTGTATAGGATAAGATCCTAGATCTGCTCTGCACTCATTACTGGGGGTTGAGGGGATTCCTGTGGATGCAGAGTGCATGTTTACATTTAGCCCCGTGATGGACACATGTTCAGTGTGTCACGCATATGAGAACCATCTAGAAGGTGTGTCCCGGCCAAAAAAAGGTTGAGAACCACTGATCTAGTGCACATATCACATACACTCATATGCTCACTCATGCACACATGCAGTCTCCCTCTCTCACTGATGTGCTTGCTTGCTCTAACACACAAGCTTACTGATATACATGCTCTCACTCACGGCCTTATGTATGCTCTTGCACACATACTCACTGACACACTTGCACTGTTTCACATGCTCAGTCACGCTCACTGACACACATGCACTCTAACGATCACACATGCTGAAATACACCCCTTCACTGTCTCATACATTCAGTCATGCTCACTTATGTTCACTTTTCTCCCCCTCTAAGTATAAGTAAAACAACAGTTTTTACTTACATTGGTGATGGAGAGGAGAATCTGAGTAGGTTTTTGAGGTGGGGGTGGCCATTTGGTGTAGGAAGGCCTGAAGTAGTTTTATATATATATTTTTTTATTTTTTATTTTTTTGCTGCAGCATGAGGGGAGGCAGCTGCACTGTATCCTGCCTCTGCAGTGGGGTGCGGTCAGAGACAGCAGCAGGAAGAGTAAGGCGGCGTCGCTGCCATAGGAAATTTCAAAGCCTAGCAGGTGACTCCCACCATGGAACAATCGCGCCTGATATCCGATGTGGTTAGCTGTGGCTCTGCAAGCATCGGGCCACTGCAAGCAACACTAATCCCATGATTGGCTGTACCAGCCCAGCGGGGCATGCCTGAAGCCCAGGTAGGCCAATCCGCCCTGGGCATGAGGATGAAAGGTGCCTGCTGCAGAGGAAAGCTGTCAGAGCTGGGAGGCAGGCTTTCAGCTGGTGGTGAGGCAGTGGCAGGAAGTGAGCTGGTTGCCTCCCGCTGGCAAAAACAGAAGCATGGCAGGCGTGAATGGGGATCAGGACAAATGCAGCGAACAGACTGAGGTATTTTGTATTTTCACCGTGACTGCTGCTGCGGTGAAAATACAAAGGAAGCACTAGCCTCAGGGGAGGCTGAAAAATGTCTCAGGGCTCAGGGCTGCAACTCTGTGGGCATGTAGCCACGGCGAGCAACACCTATCACATGCTTGGGGTAACCAGCCCACTAGGACATGCCCTAAGCCCCCATAGGCCAATCCTCCCATGGCAGTGTGAGTGTGAGGCAGACGCCACAGGGGTGATTGGAGAGAGGCCTTTTTTGCCGCCTCTGAAGCGGCTGTCTCACCCTGCCTCATTATAGAAACGCCCCTGCATGTAGCAGCCTCCTGCCTAAGCTTTTTTTTTTGTTCCCAATCTGCTAGAGACTCACACCATATGTGCAGTTGTACACAATCACCACCCTTGGCGGGGCTTGCAAAAAAGATACCAATACTTAGTACTGGCACATACCACCAGAAAAAAAAAAGTCCTGATTGAAAGAGTTCAACAAGCTGGTGGCCAGAGCCAGAAAAAATGCTAAGGTGCATAAGGAGAGGTTATACCGTTGGGTTTCAACAAGGTAGAATTGGAAGAAATGCCAGTAAAAAATGTTTCATGGTCAGGGTGGTGGATGTATGGAATGCTTTCCCAGGATAAAAAAGTAATAGACTTCAAGAAAGCACTGGATAATCACCCAAGACCCTTGTTGCACAAAAGCAAAGCAAAAGCAGAAGAATGAATTAGTTGGGTCCCTCTGGCAAGTTGTAAACATAATAGAAAGTAGAATTCCTAATGGAATGCAGGTACTCAAGTAGCTGGGTCTGTCTGGTAGGCTGCAAGAGTAACAAACTGGAAATATGTCCTTCATGAAGTACAAAAAATTTCCCAAGGCATTCTTTACGCTGTCAGTGAAATCCTCTCTCTCTCTCCTCCCCTCCCGTTTACCAGATGGAATCCTCTACCTGCCACCTCTGCCCTCTCATTCTCATCTATTCATGCACTTGTCCTCCCCCCCAAGCCAGGCAATATTCTCTCCTTTCCCTCTCTCAATCTGCTCATCGCTGCTATAGCTTTCTCTATCTCCTACCTCCCCACCCCCATGCCACTGTTGCCCTGTCCCAATTAGTGACAAAGAACTTCCTCCTCCACACCCACTGCTGCTCTCTCCTAGGTCCCAATCAGCTGGAGGATGTTGCTTCTCTTTAGCCAGTGCCTACTTTTCTTTCTCTGGTGAGCTTGGGGATCCTGATGCTCAGGAGCCAGTCACACTGCTCTGGCCAGCGGCTCCTGTTATTTCTTTAGCTGCATTCTCCTAATTTCTGACCTTGTCTGACTGGTGGAATGTTGGTGAGGTGCTGTCCAGAAAGACCATAAGTACTTACAGGCCAGATGTTGGGGAAGTGACAGTGCTGGTGCTTACATTATTCTGGGATCTTGTGGTTGAACAAAGGACTAAGAGGTGCTGGATGTGGACTAAAAGGGGATCTTGTATGTTCAGCTACCCCAGAGAGTGGAGTACAATAGGAGAAAGAGACAAAACTAACTTAAGGTAAGGAGTGATATCCTACAGGCAGTCTAAGCCTATGGCTGACAGCTAGAATATATTCTTGGCAGCAGGCAAGACAGGTGGCAGAAAAGTTCCTGCTCAGCTGTCATGACCTGTGTTGTGTCATTGCTGACAAAGCTCTCTTGTGTTATTTTGTCCAGTGAATGTCCTGCTTGGCAGAATGGACAGAAATCATTGGGCAGACTGGATGAGTTTGACTGGTCTTTTCTGCCATCATCTCCCCACTCCTGCCTCACATTTATGCCCTATCTCTATATCTATCTATACCTTCTTAAGGTTTCTCTTTTTCCAGCTGAATTCAGCTTCCTAGTTCATGGTCCTTGTTATTATGTAACTTTCTTACTTCTCTGCTTTGTCTCCACTAATTATAAAAAGTTGTTCCTTATGTTACACTGATCTACCCCTGTTCGATGTAAACCGACCTGATATGGTATTCAACCTTGAAGGTCGGTATAGAAAAAAAGAAAATTATTCCTTACCTGCTAATTTTCGTTCCTGTAGTACCATGGATCAGTCCAGACGGTGGGTTATGTCCCCCGTCCAGCAGATGGAGTCAGAACAGAGCTCGAGAGTGGCACCTCATATGCTAGCGCACCCTCTGCTGGAGCTCAGTATCATGGATAACAAAGCTGAAAATAGCAATGTAAAGAGCAAGTTGGATCAAGAAACCTGACGTAAATAAACCATCAAGAACGATAACAGAGACGACCTGCAACTCAGGTCGTAACAGTCAACTTGTGAGGAGTTGTAACCCCGAAAGAAAATTAGCTGATGAAAAAAGACAGCCAACAAGACAGCCATACAGACGAAAACCCGAGCAGGAGCTTGAAATCCCAGCGTGGTGGGCGTCTGGACTGATCCATGGTACTACAGGAACGAAAATTAGCAGGTAAGGAATAATTTTCTTTTCCCTGTACGTACCAGGATCAGTCCAGACGGTGGGATGTACCCAAGCTTCCCTAAACCGGGTGGGCCCCTGAAAGCCCTGCTCGGAGGACCTGATCTCCAAAGAGACCGGATCCCGAAGGTGCCAGGTGCAACCGATAGTGCCTGGCAAAGGTATGCAGCGACTTCCATGTCGCCGCCCGACAGATCTCCTGCGGAGATACGGAACGAGATTCAGCCCAGGATGCTGCTTGCGAGTGAGTAGAGTGGGCTCGAACTCCCCTGGGTGGGTCTCGTCCAGAACCAATGTAAGCCGCCGAGATGGCATCCTTAATCCAGCGGGCGATGGTCGTCTTCGACGCGGCGGAACCCTTCTTAGGTCCCGACCAGAGGACAAACAGATGATCGGAAACCCGGAAGTCATTGGTAACCTCTAAGTAGTGGAGGAGCACTCGCTTCACGTCCAGATGGCGAAGCGTCCGCGAATCCTCTGGAGAAAAAGCCGAGAGCTCAACCGTCTGGTTCAAGTGAAAGGACGACACCACCTTCGGCAGGAAAGCTGGTACCGTGCGAAGCGAGATCCCGGCATCCGAAATACGCAGGTAGGGCTCCCTGCAGGATAGCGCTTGAAGCTCCGAGATACGCCGGGCGGAGCATATCGCTAAGAGGAAGACTGTCTTCATAGTGAGATCTTTAAGTGTGGACCCTTGGAGAGGTTCGAATGGAGCACCCGCCAGTGCCCGAAGTACTAGATTAAGATTCCACGAGGGGCAGGGGTCCCTGACCGGCGGCCGGACGTGTTGAACCCCCTTCAGAAACCGGGCGATGTCCGGATGGAGCAGGAGCGAGTACGTGTTCCGCACCAAGATATTCAAAGCCGCCACTTGTACGCGGAGAGAATTATAAGCGAGACCTTTATCCAGGCCGTCCTGCAAAAACTGGAGGATTAGTGCGACCGTCGCCTCCGTGGGCCGGACGGCCCGACCGGTACACCAGGACTCGAAGACCTTCCACACTCGGACATAGGCCACGGACGTGGAGGGCTTGCGGGCCTTAAGCATCGTCGAGATCACCGCCTCCGGGTAGCCTCTGCGATGGAGTCGCCGCCGCTCAAAAGCCATGCCGCAAGACAAAAGAGTTCTGCCTGGTCGAAAAATACCGGACCCTGGTGCAGGAGCCGGGGAAGGTGACCCAGCCGAATCGGTCCATCCACCGCCAGGAGTAGCAGGTCTGCGAACCAGGGACGTCGGGCCCATTCTGGAGCCACTAAAATCACGAGGCCCCTGTGACTTTCTATCCTGCGAATGACCTTGCCCACTAGGGGCCAGGGGGGAAAGACATAGAGCAATTGGTCCTCTGGCCACGGGAGTGCTAGAGCATCCACTCCCTCCGCGCCGCGCTCCCTTCTGCGACTGAAGAAGCGCGGGGCCTTGGTGTTGGACGCCGTCGCCATCAGGTCCAGTCGCGGCATCTCCCAGCGTTGAACTAGGAGTTTCAGCGCGGCGTCGGAGAGAGACCACTCGCTGGGGTCCAGGCGCTGCCGACTGAGATAATCCGCCTGGATGTTGTCCACCCCGGCTATGTGAGAGGCCGCGAGCCGCGCGAGATGTAGTTCCGCCCATGCCATCAGTAGCGTGGTTTCAGCGGAGACGTGTTCGCTCCTCGTTCCGCCCTGACGATTGATGTAGGCCACGGTGGTCGCATTGTCGGAAAGAATCAGCACCTCCCTGTTCCGAACCAGAGGGAGGAAGTGCTGGAGCGCTAGACGTACCGCCCTGGTCTCCAGTCGATTGATCGGCCACCGGGCCTCCTCCGGCGCCCACAGTCCCTGTGTGGTGCTGCGATCGCAGACGGCGCCCCAGCCCACTAGACTGGCGTCCGTGGTCACCACCACCCAAGTGGGGACTTTCGAGCGAAACGCCGCGGGCCAGGTGAGCCGGAACCAACCACCACTTTAGGCTGTCCTGAGCCGCCTGAGGCAGAGGCAGGATCACTTGATACTCCTGTGAGACCGGTTTCCAACGAGAAAGCAGGGACGCCTGCAGGGGACGCAGGTGTGCAAAGGCCCAGGGCACCATGTCGATCGTGGAAGCCATCACTCCCAGGAGCTGCAGATAATTCCAAGCGGTGGGCTCCGGCAAGGCCGCGAAATGACGTATGTGCTCCCTCAGAGAGAGGGCCTTGTCGGAACGCAGAAATACCATGCCCTGCTGAGTGTCGAAGGTCGCGCCCAGGAAGTCCAAGCGTTGAGATGGCACGAGTGAGCTCTTGGGAAGGTTCACGACCCAGCCCAGGGAGCGCAGGACCTCCAAGACCCTGGCAACCGAGGCCTGACCATGTGAGAAGGACTTCGCCCGTACCAGCCAGTCGTCCAGGTAGGGATGCACCATGATACCCTCCTTTCGAAGGGCCGCCGCCACCACTACCATGATCTTGGTGAAGGTCCGGGGAGCTGTCGCAAGCCCGAAGGGCAGGGCCCGGAATTGAAAATGCTGTCCGAGGATCTTGAAGCGAAGGTAACGCTGGTGGTCCGGACGTATGGGAATATGGAGATACGCCTCCGTCAGATCCAAGGACGCCAGGAACTCCCCCCGGTGCACTGCGGCAATTACCGACCGCAGTGTCTCCATGCGAAAACGGCTGACCCGGAGTGACCGGTTGACCTCCTTTAAGTCCAGTATGGGGCGGAACGACCCGTCCTTCTTGGGAACTACGAAGTAGATGGAATAATGCCCCGAGCCCACCTCGGCGAAGGGGACGGGCACAATAGCCTCTATAGCCTGAAGGCGGTCCAGAGTCTGTTGAACCGCCATTCGTTTGTCCTCGGAGCCGCACGGGGAGAAAAGGAACTTGTCCCGTGGCGGGCGGGCAAACTCCAAGGCGTAACCGTGCCGGATGGAGTCCAGGACCCACTGGTCTGAGGTGATCTTCGCCCACTCCTCGAAGAATTCCGTGAGTCGGCCCCCGATGGTCGGGCTGGAGGAGTGGGCCACCCTGGCATCATTGGGTGGATTTGGCGGGGGGATTCCCCTGCCCCGAGCCGTCTCTCGCGGGCCTCCGCCCGCGAAAGGAACGCGACCACGGCTGTGATCTGTTGGAGGCGGCTCGAGGTCCCGGCTGTCGGTACGACCTGAAGCGTTGCTGCGCCCTCGCTCTGGTTCTGGAAGAAGCAAACGGCCGGTAAGTCCGCTGTCTGTCTTCGGGTAGCCGATGCACCGAGTTTTCTCCCAATGATTTGATGATTTCATCCAGCTCATTGCCGAAGAGGAACTTCCCCCGGAACGGAAGGGATCCTAAGCTCGATTTCGAAGAGGCGTCCGCCGACCAATTCCGAAGCCATAGGAGCCTACGAGCTGCCACCACCGAGACCATGGACCGGGCCAAGACACGGAAGAGGTCATACAGAGCATCCGCCCCGTACGCAATGGCAGATTCCAGGCTGTCGGCCTGAGCGGCCTCCTCCGGAGGCAGCTGCTGGGACGTCAGGAGCTGCTGAACCCAGAGGAGACTAGCCCTCTGAGTCAACGAGGTACACATGACGGCACGCATGCCTAAGGCCGAGACTTCAAACACTCTTTTGAGGAACGTTTCCAGCTTGCGGTCCTGCGTGTCCCGTAGGGCCGTACCGCCCGTGACCGGGATCGTCGTCCTCTTCGTCACCGCTGAGACCGCCGAGTCCACTTTAGGGACCCGGACGAGATCTAAGAAATCCTCCGGCAACGGATACAATTTTTCCATGGCTCGGGTGACCCTCAGGGACGCCTCCGGGGCGTCCCATTCTCCAGTAAGTAGCTGCAGAAAAGACTCATGAACCGGAAACGCCTTCGCCCGAGGCCTGAGCGCGGCCAGGACTGGGTCCCCTTTCTTAGAGCACGTCGCCACCGCTGGAGCCACTGGCGCCGGCGGATCCGGCGGTGGATCCAAATCCAGCTCCTGCAGCGTCTGTTGCAGCAGATCCTGTAGCTCCTCCTTGTGGAATATTCGTAGGGCGCGCGGATCGTCTCCTTCCGTCTGTCCATCCGCGTGCGCCGGATCCGGAGGGTCAGAGGGATCGAATCCCGGGGTGGAAGCCGCTCCCACAGCGCGAGGCGGGGATGGCAGAGCAGGGGTTCCTGGGACTGCCCCAGCCGGGCCCGGAGCCCCGGTGGGCGGCAAGGCTAGCTTAGGGATCTTGGGAGAGGGAGGTCCAGCCGTAGCGCCCCCCGGATCTGCTAGGCCTTGTAAATATGCCCTATGCATTTTTAAAATAAAATCCGGGGAGAAAAATGGCATGCCGGGAGGCGCGCCAGAAGTAGAGGGCTCCTGGGGCAGACGATTCGGCAAGCCCTCCTCGGGGCTACACTGCAGGCGAGGGACGCCCCGAGCCGCGGCATCCTCCTCCCGGCCGTTTTCCGCGCCAAGCTCCCTCTCCAAAATGGCCGCCATTCCCGCCCTTGGCGAGGAAATGGCCGGCCCACGCTTCCCGGGCAACGGGGAGAGGGGGGTCGGGAGCGCGCCCGAGCCGTGTGCGGCGCCTTCCTCCTCGGGAAGGCAGCGCGGGCACACCCCCTCCCTCGAGAAGCGAGACCCCTGCTCTCCGCAGGTCTCGCACCTAGAGAAGCGCGGCATCGAACGCCGCGACGAAAAGGACGCCTCGGGGGGGGCCGAAAGGAAATCGCACCGCGGGGGGGCCGGAGAGGCCTTCACAACCCGCCCAACAAGTCCTCAGGCACCGGCGGGCAAACCCCCCGCCGGTGCGCCCAGGCCCGAGAAAAAACGTGCCGGGCCGCGGGACTGTAAGTAAACGCGCGTAGGAGCCGACTCCACCGGCCAACTCAGCTGAAAAGCAAAAAACACAAAGGGAAACACACTTACCCCAAAGCGTAAGTATAGAACAGCAGGAGGAGGCAGAATAGAGCTCGAAGAAACGCCTCCTCAAAAATCAACATGAACAGAAATTTATTTACTTTTTTTTTTTTTTTTTTAAACTAACTTGATCCAACCTTGCAAAGAGGAAGAACTCAAAGGAGAGCAAAAAGAAAGAAGAAACCTGTCCCCCTGGGAAATCCCGATTTCCCCAACTCGCATCTGCTGGAGTCAGAAAGATACTGAGCTCCAGCAGAGGGTGCGCTAGCATATGAGGTGCCACTCTCGAGCTCTGTTCTGACTCCATCTGCTGGACGGGGGACATAACCCACCGTCTGGACTGATCCTGGTACGTACAGGGAAATGTTAAATAAATAAATAAATCTCTCTCTAAAACGTTTTCCCTCTCCCCTTTCATGCTCACTCTTTTCACACACTCTCCCTCACTAATCTCCCTGGCTCCTGGGTCAAATTCTCTCCTCACTCATTCTCCCTTCTTTCTCTTCTAATTCTTCAAGCTTGTCTCCACCTATTTTCTCTATCATCTTTTTCCTATCCTAGCTTGTCTCTCCTTCCTCATCCCTTTTCCACTCTTACATTTCCATTCCTGTGCAGCTCATAGTATTATGTTTGAGCCTCATCTTTCCAGTAAGATTGTTTTGTACTAATATCACACTGCCTATGTCTTTCCTGAGAGTATTGACAGATACACCAAAAAGAGTACACAGACTATATCACAATGACATCATGATTCTTCAATAATATGACAATGCACCATCCTAATTACATCAGGGACAATATCAATAACTATTTTATGGAGAGTGGAGGAATCATAGCATGTAGAAATCAAATCATAGCATGTAGTGGAAGTATTAGGTTATGTTACATTTATATATTACCTTTCTTGAAAAAAGTTCAACCTAAAATGGTTTACAACTGAAAAAAAAAAAGCCTCATTACACACCTCTTTGGCAGGTCCTGATGATCCAGGGCAGGAGGCACAGCCACACTTTCCACATATATCTCAGAATACACATCTCTAGGAACAGCAGAGGGGTCCATTAAAACCACACACAGTTCATAAGGGGTCCAGAGAGTGTCCAGCACTAACAGCAAAGACCTGGGGAGTGGCTGGGGAACAGCAGCTGCTGTGACATCACAAAGACATGTGACATCATCAGGATCTGTGAGCTAACATTCTGATGGCTCAGCTCAGCCCAGCCAGTCCAGATAACATGCTGGGATTTTCAGGCCTGAATACAACAACAAATAAAAAAAACCCTACAACCTGACTAAAGCTCCATGAATGCAATCAGGTAAAACCAGGACTGGCTCAGCCTGACACACATCAGGATTTTTCTTAGTATTCTACTTCATGATGGAACAGTTCATCACATGCATTAACTGATTTAACTTTCTGCATTTTTATTTGGCTTTTGGTGGGCTTCAGGAGATTATGCTATTGCTGCAAATAAATTCCCTAATGTACGGGATGAGCTGGGGATAAAATTAGTTGCCAACTCATCCCATGTAAACCAAACAGGTTGATCCTGTCCTGGTTTTGCTCCATTGCATGCATGGAGGTGTATTTATGATCAGGGCTAGTGCTACCTTTTTTGCTGCCCCCCCCCCCTTCCCCTAATTCATTCAGTCTTTGTCCTGAGTCCATCAAAAAATGCCCGCTCCCTCCAGCAATCTACTTTTTTTATAAATCTGACACCCACCCTTTCACCTCCCCCCCTCAATTGGAACCATGGATAAGGGAAAGGTATTAGATACCAATGGCAAACCTTATAGCCATGCACACATGCCACCACCACCCCCCTCCTCCCCGCATACTCCCGCACCCTCTACAGACCAACACACACAATTAAATTATGCATCTATAACAGATTTTACATGAAAAAGAACATTCACAAGTACAGTCTGACTGCTGATAGGTTAGCAATCCTCTAGCAATGAATTCCAGAGCTTAATTATGCATTGAGTAAAAAATAATTTTCTCCAATTTGTTTTAAATGAGCTACTTGCTAACTTCATGGAGTGCTTCCTAGTCCTTGATTTATCCATAAGAGTAAATAACCGATTCACATTTATCCGCTCAAGTCCTTTCATGATTTTGTAAACCTCTATCATATTCCCCCTCAGCCATCTCTTCTCCAAGCTGAACAGCCCTAACCTCTTTAGTCTTTCCTCATAGGGGAGCTGTTCCATTCCCTTTATCATTTTGGTTGCCCTTCTCTTTACTTTCTTCAGTGCAACTATATCTTTTTTGAGATATGGTGACCAGAATTGCACATAGTATTCAAGGTGCGGTCTCACCATGGAGCGATACAGAGGCATTATAACATCCACCGTTTTAGTCGCCATTCTCTTCCTAATAATTCCCAACATTCTGTTTGCTTTTTTGACCGTCATAGCTCACTGAGCCGATGATTTCAATGATGCCTAGATCTCTTTTCTGGGTGGTAACTCCTAATATGGAACCTAACATTGTGTAACTACAGCAAGGGTTATTTTTCCCTTTGTGCATCACCTTGCACTTGTCCACATTAAATTTCACCATTTGGACACCCAATCTTCCAACCTCACAAGGTCCTGCTGCAGTTTATCACAATCCGCTTGAGATTTAATTACTCTGCATAGTTTGTTTCATCCGCAAATTTGATCACCTCACTTGTCTTACCCTTTTCCAGATCATTTATAAATATATTGAAAAGCAGGGATCCAAGTACAGATCCCTGAGGCACTCCACTGTTTACCTTTTTCCACTGAGATAATTGGCCATTTAATCCTACTCTCTGTTTCCTGTCTTTTAGCCAGTTTGTAATCCACAAAAGGACATCACCTCCAATCCCATGACTTTTTAGTTTTCTTAGAAGCCTCTCATGAGGGACTTTGTCGAACACCTTCTGAAAATCCAAATACACTTCTACCAATTCACCTCTGTCCAAGTTTGTTCACCCTTCAAAAAAATGTAGATTTGTGAGGCAAGACTTTCCTTGGGTAAATCCATACTGGCTGTGTCCCATTAAACCATGTCTATCTAAATGTTCTGTGATTTTATTCCTTATAACAGTTTCCACGATTTTTCCCAGCACTGAAGTCAGGCTCAGCGGGCTATAGTTTCCCAGATCACCCCTGGAGCCCTTTTTAAATATCGGGATTATATTGGCCACCTTCCAGTCTTCAGGTACAATGAATTATGTTAATGATAGGTTTCAAATTAATTGTTATGGGTCTGAAATTTCTTTTTTTAGTTCTTTCAGAACCCTGGGCTGTATACCATACAGTCCAAGTGATTTACGCCATTACATTTTCCATAGGATTTACTTGCATAAGTGCAGTTTGCATGCATAAATGGCTTTTGAAAATTCACCTGTGTATGTGTGTGCATGACTTTGAGAGCCTATAAGCAACTAATAGGCTCTCACACACATATAAGCATAGTCACACAGGCTCTGACACAAGCACACACAAGCACAAGAGCTCTCATTCACACACACAAGCACATGGGCTGCCTCTTCTCTTCGGTCTGTGGTGGGATAAGCTCCACCGCAGCCCACCAGCCTTCCTGTGCTGGGGGGGTGGGAGAGTGGAAGCTATGCAGGCCTACGGGAAATGTTGTGCACATGCACGCAGATTAGAGGAACACTGCAGCCTCTCATTTTCAGCTGCCAGCGGATGGAGATCTGCTGGTGGCCTGCAGCCTCTCTTTTTCTTCAGCCACCAGTGGGTTGAGCTCTGCTGGCTACCCCAAGGCCTCTCCTGCTGCTACCACTCCTCCAGGTATGTCACCCAGCCAAATGCACAGTATGCACACCTGTCGCACTGAGCCTGTTATGATTGACCAAAAAAAAGTCAATGGGCCATTTAATAAAATTTAAAGGTGGTTTGAACATTTGTTATCTGATCTGCCTAAAGTCAACCATCATGTATTTTCTTTGAGGAATGTTTCAGGCTAGGCTTGCTTTGATAGGGATACCATAGTGCATTGTTGGAGTTGGAGTTCCTGCAGGGAACAATCTTCAGGTTCCTGTGAGATCCAGGTCAGATGCTGGTTTTGGCTATACAGCAAAATTGTGTTCCAATGCAACCCTAGCTGTGGGGGAAGTTTACCTGGGGCTCTTTTCTCTCCCATGTTCTACATTCCATGATATTTCTCAGTTTACTAATCATTACAAACAAAAAGTACAATTATATCCTAGCAATTACAGTAGAAGTGCCAAGGGATAGTCTTTAATCCCTATACTGATACAATGAGATAGAAGGAACAGGCAGACCTGGAAAAGTCTCTTTCCTACAGAGTCACAGAAATGCCTTGGGCTATTCTTTATTTCCTGCAGCATGTGATAAAAATAAAACAATTTCCTTCTGTAACACCATGTGATACATCAAGTTAAAATGTGCTGCTTTAGGGGAGGGGGTGTGGCCACCAAGCAAGATGGCTGCCTGAGTTTGGGCTCTGCTATTCTCCGAGCTACTTTTATCGACATTGCTGCACATTCTACGCATTTCAGCCTGCTAATTTATTTCAAACTATTTCTAATTTCCTCCAATGGCCCCTAAGAAGAAAGGTCCTGATTTTAAACAATTCTGCTATGTGAACATGTCCTCTGATAATTCAGTGCCTTGGGCGCTGGACGAAGCTTTGGTCCAGAGTGATTCGGTGTTGGAGGTGGCCATGATGGGTGATAATTCAAAGGGACACCTGCTAGAACTCCTGACCAATGTAGAGTTTAGGCAATGGTTTTGCGATCCACACAAGGATATGCGAGAAACTAAGCAAAACCTGATAAGCTTGATAACAGAGATGTATGAGAGAGGTCGGCGTGTGGACGACAATGTTTGGATGCGCAATCGGAGAAGGTGATGAAATTAGAATCACAATGCAATCTTTCTCCCTAGAAAATTTAGACCTGAAGATAAAATCGAAGACTTGGAGAATTGGAATTGTCTCTGCAATTTAAGGTTCTGCAGCATACCAGAGACTGAGAATTATAAGGACTGCCATGCAGTGGTTAAAAACTTGTGCGCCTTTTTTCTGAGTGGGCAACAAGGTGCAGAATTGCCCTTGTTGCCCTGAGGTAGAATAGGCGAGAGCATATCGGACTTTGGGACCTAAGGCTGGGAAAAATCCCTGCAACATTGTGGCATGTTTTTGTTTCCCAGTTAAAGAGAAGGTTTTTGCTGAAGCCAGAAAACAGCAAACCTGGCTTTGGGAGTCACATAACTTCTTTGTGTTTTCAGATTTATCACCAGTCACTATAAAAAGAAGATCGGACTTTAGAGAAGTAACAGCTGTCCTGCAAAAAGAGGGGATCCGTTATCGGTGGTTATTCCCCTTTGGTCTAGCCATGACTATTTACTGCACAACTTCCGTAGTTCATAAGGTTGAGGAAACAGAGGCCATTTTGGAAGAAGCTGGCTTAGTCATTAAGAAAGCCTTACCCCAGAAGGCTTTTTTCCAGGGGTATCATTGCCTAAAGATGATACCCCTAGATTGCCGAGAGTGGGGAAAGGAGGACTGATGTTGAGGCGGCATTCAAGAAATTCATTCTCCTCTTAAGACAGTGGAAAAGGCTGAACTTTCTATCTTTAAGTTTTGCATTGACTTTCTTGTTTTCCATGTCTACCATTTTAGGCTATGTTAATGCTTAAACTGATATCTAGACAATTTTTCAAAAAGATACGATGGGAATGTGCATGCAAGTTTCCTTTTTAAGTGTTTATTTAGTTTTTTTGCTCGAGGGAGTGTAGAACTGATGCTCAGTATGTTCTCCCCTCCTACTGCATTTGCAGTTCTGCTATGGAGGAATAGCAGTTGGTTTTGGGTTGGGGTGGGGTAGGGAATGGGAATGGGAATTTTTTTTATATGTAACGGTGAGAGGGGTGAGTTATATGGGTTTGGGTATACTGATCACAAGAGAAGAGTTTCTGGTCTAGAGGGAATTTCTTTGAGTCATGGAAATTTAATTTCGCAGCAGAATGAAGTAATAGCACAGTGTGTACAATTTATTTTCTTACTTTTCATTTTGTATAATGGTGGAAATTTGTATAATATCTTTAAATATTAAAGGACTAAATTGCAATTGCTTAAATCTGAACTTTTGGATAGGGGAGCTACTATTGTACTCTTACAAGAAACTCACTTTAAAAAGTGCTATGAGTATCTTTTTAAAACAACCTGTTTTTCCTTGACAGTTCTTTGCTGCTGCAACTAAATGGGAAAAATATGCAGGAGTGGAGATTTTGTTTCATAAAGATTTCAAGGGCTGATTCTTAATAACTACACTGATCCCCATGGAAGATACATCCTGGTTAAGTTGAGCTGAAAGGAGAAGTTTATTCCTTGATAAATGTATATGCTCCAACTCAGGGCAGAGAGACCTTTTTACTTCTCTCGATAGAGTTTTAACATCAAAAGGGGAGGGCCATTTAATCCTGGCTGGTGATTTTAATTTAACCTTGTCTCCGATGTTGGACAATTCGGGGGGGGGCTAGTATTAGTTCTAGTGCTAAACAGGCTCAACTTAAGAGGTTGATGAAGCAAAAGGATCTAATAGATGTTTGGAGACAGGGTCCCTCAGGAGAGGGGTTATTCCTTTTACTCGTCCTCATAAATCCTACTCCAGGATTGATTTCTTGCTCATGGACAAATTGGTGTTATATAGGTTTTCACATGCAGAGGTTGGCTCTGTTTCCTGGTCCGATCATGTTCCTGTTTGGGTTACTATGCAATGTGGCAGGGAGATGATATTATACACTCAATAATACTTTATTAGGAGACAAGTCTTTTTGCTCTTACTTGGCTGAAAATATCAGCTATTAATGATATTAATCCATCTCTTCTTTGGGACTGTTTGAAGGCTATTATAAGGAGGCGCCTTATCTCAAGGAAAGGTTTGTGTTACGCGCCCCATCCGCACCTGGGCCTGTTCACCTCGTTAGCTCCTCTGCAGATCATGGGTCGGCCACCCCAGCGGCAGCCGCGAGCTCCTCCAGGCCTTGGCATCCCATGGCAGCAGTCGCCGGGCCTTCCACTGCGCACCAGCTTTGCGCCAGAGTTCGGCATCACCAGTGGAGTTGACCACGCCCCTAAGCACACACGGACCGCCCAGCCTCTTGTAGGGCCAGGGGCGGGTCCTAGTTCCGCAGCGCACCCTGATTGAATGTTCGATGTAAGGAAGTTCCTGCCTGCACTTCCTTGCCTTGGCAATCGGGTCGGCACTGCATGTGTACTACTTTGCCTCTGCGATCACAATCTTGTTCCAGTGTGCTACTGTTCCAGCATCCTGTTCTAGCCTTGATCCAGCGTCCTTCTGTTCAAGCGTCTGTCTTGTCTTCCCAATTAGTACCCTCGGACTGTCTCTCTGGTACTGACCTCTGCCTGTTCCTTGACCATTCTGTCTGCTATCTGGATCCTGACCTCTGCCTGCTTTGTGACCTCGTCTGACCTCCAGAACCTGACCCCTGCCTTGTTCACTATTCCTCGGACTACTCCTCGGATTCTGACCTCTGCTTCCATTGTCGTCTCCTGATTCTGGCTCTGTCCCTTGCTTTGTCATCGCCTACGCTGTTCTGGTCTTCCTTGCTCCTCCAGGCCTACAGCCTAGAGTCCGACCATGGACCTTGCTGTCCATAGGTGGGCCTCACAGGGTCTCCTGGAGAGGTAGTAGAGAGGCGTGCCCAAGTCCAAGTGGCCTGGGTCCTTACAGGCTCCACGCGGGGGGACCGCGGGCTTCCAGTGGTGAAGCTCATCCTAGCCTCTTGTCTCCTCCAGTGTTTTTAATATACAAACACTCTAACTACTGCTTACTAGCTGCCTTAACTTCAGTTAGTCAGCCAGAGTGACTCACTGCTCTCTTGCTTAACAAATGGTGGTACCTAATCAAACCAAATCACACTACCTCAACACCTTTCCAAGGTGATTAACTGAACTGAGCTTTTTAACATTTTTACTTAGGTATACACTGCTCCTAGCTTATTTCTAGCTTCTGGCTACTTTTTTCTTTGTTTTTAATAGGTCCAAGGAAACAAACCGGTAGCCGATCCAAGGTGGCTGACAGCAAAGAAGTACGTAGATGGATCGGTATGAAACAGATTTTTTATTAAAGCTTGCCCGACTCTGGCCGAGTTTCGCTCGAAGAGCTGCCTCAGGAGCTTACAAGCCGCTCAATTTGGCTTGAATCATCGCAAAATTAGCGATTAGCGGAGTCAGAGAGGATGGCAAAACGAATTCCTCTAAAGAACTGTTCAACTCAGGTCCTTTTTAAACGAGTCCAAATGAACACTCAGCATGGCGATTTTCTGTGCACTTCCCCTGCTTCAAGCAGGCGTAACTTGTACAACAAAGGTAGGGGGGGATTTAGGTAGGGTTGGGGGGTGGGTTAGATAGGGGAAGGGAGGGGAAGGTGGGGGGATGCGGAGGGAACGGAGGCAGGCTGCGCGGCTCGGCGCGCGCAGGCTGCCGATTTTGCGCAGCCTTGCGCACGCCGACCCCGGATTTTAAAAGATATACGCGTGTTGCCGGGCGTATCTTTTAAAGTCTGGCTTACTTTGTTCGCGCCAGTTGCGCGAACAAAAGTACGCGTGTGCGTATTTTTTTAAGATCTACCCCACTGTATTTTCTATAGAGTTTGACCGAAATATACAAAACCAAATTTTGAGGCCTCTAGGGAATCCCAAAGGGTTTTTCCTTAGGGATTTTCCATTAGAGTTAGGATGGCCATTGTGGCTCTTAAGATTCAAGCACCGAGACATTTACAGAGTCACAAACTATTGAGGGGGAAGAGGGGTGGTAGGGTTGAAATATTGAGACTGTTGAAATTCTAGCCATTGACAAAGTTTATGGCTTGACGATTCTTCAATTCCAGCTCAGGTTAATTTATCATTAAGAAAAGAAGAGTTGAGGGAGTTTTCCCAAAGGTCACACATATATTTCTTAGGGATATAGCTTTTTCTGGGATGATCTGCTGCTGAAGAGGTGGATAGGGTAGTATTCACTTAAGTGTTAGTGGTGGTGATGACCTCTCTCCTTTGGGTAGGGGAGATCTGGGCAAGGTGGTAAGATGTTGTAGGATTTAATGAGGAGGTTGGTGGAAGGTGGTAGGATGGGGAAAGTTGGAGAAATGGGAAGGGAGGATAGAGTTGGGGAACTGGGAAGAGGAATTAGGGATGGAGAAATGGGAGGGGAGGTTCAGTGGCTTTTAGTTTGTCTCTCTCTTTTTTTTTTTTTTATAATTGGCATCATCAATTAGTCTGGTGAGGGATCTAGGCTGGGGGACCCACAAATGTGTGCTAAAGTTGTATAAACACTTTTTTATTTTTTCACTTGAAACCTTATATAAGGAAGCATGGATTTCGCTTCCTTAGAAATCTTTTCATGGAATGTTTGTGGGATAAACTCACCCAGTAAAAGGCAAAAAATTCTAACAGCACTGAAAGAAAAAAGTGGATATTCTACTTTTGCAGAGCAGGTGGTGAGTGGATGAAGTGTGGTTTGCTTCAGCCTCAACCAAGAAAGCAGGTATGGCAATTCTGGTGCATAAGTCAGGACCCAGCAGGTCATTTTTTAATTTTAGAGGCAGACTTATGGATGACAAATTTTGTTATGCAAGGTATATGCAGCAAATAATTATGACAAGGTTTTTCTGGTTTCCTGAGAAGACCTATTCACTATGATCCTAACATGGTGTTTTTGGGGGAAAGACTTCAATTGTGTACACAACCCAGATTTAGACAAAACTCAGACTAATGAGAAATCTAATCCAAGGAAAAGTATTTCCTTTTAAATGAGCACCTCCAAATGGTAGATGCATGGAGGTTTGAGAGAGATTACACCCATTTTTCTAGAGCCCATTCTATATTTTCCAGATTGGATTATTTATTGGTACCTTTCTTCTAGAGTGGTAGCAGCAGGGATAGAGGCCATTGAAATTTGAGTTCCTGCACCAGGATGGATCTCTCTGTAATGGGGTGCGGGGAGGAATAGTCAGAGGAGCTGGAGAGTCTCACTATATTTAGCTAATGATCCCACATTTCAAGCATTTCTTAAGAGCAAATGAGATGAATATTTTGAATATAATGGGCAGCATCTAGATAATCCCTTTTTATTCTGGGAAACTGCCAAAACAGTTATTTGGGGCAAAATTTGTTATACAAAGGAGGAGTAATGATGCTACCCAATTAGATTGGAAAAACAATTTAATGCAAAATGTCTACTAGCGCTTAAAAGGTTGATAGAGAATAGAGAACACTTTCTTGCCACCCAGGTAGTCATAAATTCTTTATTGCGGCAGAGGGCTAAAAAGACAAACATATTTTAAATATAAATTGTTTCATTTTGTAAAAAAATTAGAGTAAAAACTCGTGGATCTAATTAAATCTAGTGGAGGATCTCTGTATATATCAACCCTCAAAAATACAGAGGCCATGGTATTTAATAATATTCAAAAACTACAATTTTAGAGAAATTTTATATTTAATTATTCATCTCAAAGCAGTGACCTAGACCATGGAGGAAGATTCCCTTTGGTGTCTAATTTAGCTCTCATAATGGAAATGTCTAAATCAGGAAGAGACCCCATGCTTCCTGGCTCATATCATCCTATTTCTTTATTAAACTGGGATGTCAAACTGTTGCCAAGGATAGTAGCTGATTGACTTTCGTTGGCGATAGAAAAAGTGACTAAATCATAAATAAAAGCTTTGCTGATCAATTTTGATACAAAGAAGGCATTTGATCATATGGAATGGGACTATTTGTTTTTCATCTTGGATAAAATAGGTTTGAAGGGCTATTTTCTTTTTGGCTATCAAACTGCTATACAAGGACCCCAACGCAGTTATTTTGGCCAATGGTGGATGATCTGGTGAATTTCCTTTGGGTAGAGGAACCTGTCAAGACTGCCCTTTATCCCCCTTACTCTTTTTGATGACTTTGAAACCTTTATTGAGAGCTATGCAAAGGGATGAGGGCATTTCAGGAATCAGGCTGGGTTATGTGTTTAAAAATTGCAGCATTTGCTAATGATTTGCATCCAATCTTAAGAGTTCCCCTCTATCCTTTGCAGAATCTTTTTGAGCAATTTGGGCAATTCTCAGGTTTTAAGTTAAATAAAAGCAAGTCTGAAGCAGAAATTGTTTGGAACTTATGGGGACCTGAATTTCCTTTTGCATGAGTATCTTCCTTTACTTATCTGGCAATACAAGTTCCAGCAAATCTGCAATATTTGTATATTTCTGTTTCCCCCCTTATTGGAGTATTCAAAATCTAAATTCCATCAATAGCAACATTTTCTACTCTCATTGGTAGATCATATAAATGTATTTAAGATGGTGATGTTTCCCTGGTGGCTCTATGTTCTTCAGCTTCTTTCTATTCTATTACTGAAGAAGGATCTGCAAGCTCTGGATGCCCTTTTTATAGACAAGATCCAGACAGAGTGCAATTATGCTGGGTTAAATTAGTCTGGGAACAAGGGGGACTTAGCTCTCTCTGATCTTAAACTTTATAATGAGGCCTGCCTAATTCAATTGCTTCGGGATTGGCTGTTTTCTACTTCTAAGTATGTCAATTTCTCTATAGAATCTTTCATATTTTCCCCACTCTCTCTAGGTTAAGTATTACATTCAAAGAGCAAGATACTAGAGCATAACATTCAGAATAATGTGCCAGTGGCTCACTTACATTTTACATGGAGAAGAATTATCAAAGTTTTGGGAGGCAATCCAGAGATGTCACTACTATTGCCCATTCAGGGTAATCCTGATTTTCTTCTGGGAACCCAAATAATAAAATTTTGTTACTTGGACTAGATTTGGGATCACCCAGGTTCGGCATATCTTAGGCAATTAACGTGCTATGCTATCATTCTAATAGCTTAAGGATGTATATCAGTTAAATAATGGCATTTTTGTTTATCTACAGATGAGATGTCACATCAATAAATAATTTCCTTGCTAACACCTTTATCCCAAAATTGGAAACTTTCTTCTTGATAGATTTCAAAATTACATAAGGCCTTACAAATGTTGATCTTAATTCATGTTCTACGTTAGCCAATTCTTGGAGTAAAGAAACACACTTGGGTGCTTCAAAAGGATAAAAACATTTTCAGGGAATGTATATCTGCAGAATACATTCCCTGAAAATGTTACGCAGAGCTTATATATCTCCATTGAGAGCTCACAGAGCACATTTAGTGGAATCACCTATTTGTGAGAAATGCTGTATAGCTCTGGGGTCTTTTGCACATTTTTTTTGGCCCTGTTCTCGTCCACCTTTTTTAGAAAAAGATAGCCAGCGTGAGACTGTTCCCTCCACCGCTAATGCGGCCCTGTTTGATAACTCCTCTTCCCTAATACAGCTCAGAAGGAAAGAAGAAAACAAATGTGTGTGGAAAGCTTTTCTTTTGGGGAAAAAAGCAATTTTGGCAGTATGCATACAAAAAGAACTCAATCAGCTGCATTTTATGATGCAGACGGAAAATGTGGCCAATTAATCTTTTCCTTGTAGACAATTTTTCTTGAATGTTTGGCACAAATATATTGATAAATTATCTCCTTGTACTTGAAGCTGGATACTTAATTTCCCCTTATTAGGGGAATGGCTGGATTATCTGGATTGATGTACAGAAAGAAAGACAATGTTTCTATAAGTCTTTACAAGCAGGGACTCTTCTCAAGAGCTATTTTTGGAATGGGGAATAGTTTGGGGACAGGAGGGTGTGGAAAAAACTGTAAAATCTATTAGAGCAGTTGGATGCGGATCTTTGATATTCTCAGACCTGTAACAGGTATTCTCAGAGGACAGCAGGATATTAGTCCTCACCCATGGGCGACATATCAGATGGAGCCCTGACACAGAAAACTTATGTCAAAGTTTCTAGAACTTTGACCTGGCATACTGAGCATGCCCAGCATGCCCTATATCACACGTTCATGCAGGGTCCCTCTCCAGACTTATAACATAGAATTATATATAAATCAAGAAATAGGAGAAACCCAACAGCGCCAGGTGACATGCAGGTTTTGTCAGGACAAACATCCTGCTGTCCTTGAACAACTGTTACAGGTAAGAAAATCTGCTTTCTCCAAGGACAAGCAGGATGGTAGTCCTTACCCATGGGTGAATCCCTAGCCTAGGCTGCTCCCCAACATAAGAGGACCACCAGACCACCCAACCAGGTGCCAACAGGCACAACAATAATGGTGCTGTTGGTAACAAGAGGGGAGACAGCCTGAACCCAAACAACGGGCCCTAGGTGGGAGAGAGTTAGGTTCTACATCCTCAGACAGATTCAGATTGGCCAAAACTACTGTCACATCAGCCATAACAAACCAAGCAATAGTGAGATGTAAATGTGTGGAGAGAACGCCATGTCACAGCATTGCAGATCTCCTCCACAGGAGCCGCTTTGCAAGTAGGCCATTAATACTGCCATGGCTCTAACAGAATGAGCCTTGACATAACCCCCAAAATGCAGTTCCAGTTGGACATAATAGAAGGAGATGCAATCTGCTAACCAACTGGATAGTATCTGTTTGACAACGACAATGCCCAAACTATTCTTATCAAAAGAAATAAAAAGTCCAATCTAGACAAGGCTAAGGCTCGCTTACAGTCCAAACTGTGCTGTGCTCATTCACCTTGGTGTGAATGGGGACTGGGAAAGAATGTTGGCAGGACAATGGACTGGTTAAGATGAAAATCCATCATCACCTTAGGCAGGAACTTAGGGAGTGTACGCAAGACCACCTTTTCAAGATAAATAATGTAGTGTAAGGTGGATAACTTACAAAGACCTGGAGCTTGCTGACCCTGTGAGCTGCGGTGACCACCACCAAAAATATGACCTTCCACGTCAAGTACTTCAGGTTACAGGCGTTCAGCTGCTCAAAAGGAGCTTTCAACAGCTGAGCTAATACCATCTTGAGGTTCCAAGATACAGCAGGAGATCTTAGTGGAGACTTCAATTGAAGCAGGCCCTGCATGAATCATACAAGTATAGGCTGTTCAGGGATGGGCGTACCATTTAAACCATGGTGGCTTGTGCCAACTGCACTGAGATGAACTCTAACGGAGTTGGTTTTTAAACCAGCTTCCAATAGGCATAGAAGGTAATGAAGCAGTTTTTGTGTGGGGCAGAAGAACGGATCTAGGGCAGTCTGCTCGCATCACACGGAAAATCTCCACTTCAGTCCAACGGACTTTCTAGTGGAAGGCTTTCTAGAAGCCACCAGGACCTGAGACACATCCTCTGAGAGATCGAATGGTTGCAGAATTAACCTCTCAACATCCAGGCTGTGAGTGATGAAGCCTGGAGATTGGTATGTCGCCACCTGCCTTGATCTTACATGATGAGATATGTGGAAGTCTCCAGACTGATCAGTCTCCAGATGTACAATTCCTGTGGGAATGGAAACCAGATCGGTCTCAGCCAATAAGGGGCTATGAAGATCATAGTCCCCTTGTCCTCGAGAAGCTAGTCTTCGCTACTAAGGGAATTGGAGGATATGCGTACAGAAGACCAATGATGGGCAAGGGCATCTGAGGCTGGCTTGTCGTCTGACCTGTACAAGGAGCAGAACCGAGGTACCTTCCTTTTGGAAGGGGACACTAATAGAACTATATCTGGGCTACATAGAGGCTGAATATCTGATTTGCCACCCGCTGATCCAGGGACCACTCGTGGGGTCTGAAGGCACGATCTGTCTCCTACCACATTCTCCATCCCAGCAAGGTACATGGCCCTGAACACCATCCCATGGGAGAGGGCCCATGACCAGATCTGGACCGTTTCCTGACATAGGAGGTATAATCCTGTACCTCCCTGCTTGCTGACATACCACATCGCTACCTGATTGTCAGTTTGGATCAGGACAACTTTCTTAGGACAGCCAATCTCTGAAATTCTACAGTGTATACCTGATCACCCGAAGCTCCAGGAAGATGATTTGATAATAGCTTTTCTGAGCAGACCAGAGACTCTAGGTGCTGAGCCCACCATCTATATTAGCTCCCCAAGCCCAGGCTGGACACATCCGTGCTAAGGACGATTTGGATAGGACTTAAAAAAAAAAAAATCACCCTCTCCAGATTTGAAAATACTCGCTACCTGAACAAGGCCTGGGGGGACGGGGTGACTCAGATGCAATCCTGGAGGTTCTGAGTGGCCTGGCACACTGCGACTTCAGGGTCCATTGGGCTCTGCACATGTGTAATCATGTCAAGGAAGTGACATGGATATTTGTGGCCTCAATATGTGCCAGGCTGATACCTGCTAGCTCTGCTGAATCTCTCAAAAACAGTAGGTTTCACTGTTCAAAATTTTTTCTTTTCAATTGTAACCACATATATAGCAATACCAATACATTGTTTGTAGGACCCACGCTCTATGAGTTTGTATTTCAATCAAACTCAATCTGGTTATGGTCCATTTACTTTATTTAATTGTTGACTCCTTTTTTTTAAGATATATTTTTGTGTTTCAAAATTTTTCTTAAAAATAAACCAACTGGAGCTGAGTCACTAACCCCACGTGTCAGTATCTCCTCGGATAAATGCAGTAAATTAATAGGTATTTCTTTATAGTTCTTTATAATCCTTAGGAAACAATCCCATATCGCTAGTCATGAAACAAACTGCAGAGTAATATTCATCTAATATAAAAAACAGTCCCGCTGAGGAGGACGTGATGACGTCACCGACGAGCATGGCGGCTTAAGAAAACGCTCCCGGCTTTATCCTGTACTGTTATGCTTTACACTTCGGCGATTGCATTCTTTTTACGGCGCAATTTGGCGATTTAGACTCCCTGCAGACCCTAGATGGCGGGGAAGAAAAAACCTGTTAGCCTGAAGCAATTCTCCTATGAAAAATTGGAGACCGAATCTAGCGCTAGTGCGGGGGCCCAGGACGCAGAGGGAGATATGGCGCTCGCGTCAGACCACGAGGCCCCGCAGTCGCTGCATGACCTTCCCTCCCGCTCCGAGCTCCGGGAGTGGTTCATTGAGCTACGGGCAGACATGCGCCAACATAAACAGGAGCTACAAACCCTCATTGCTGACGTGAAGGAGGATCTGGCGTCCTTGGGACGCAGGGTCGATGATTTCGAGACCCGAATGGACAGGCAAGAAGAATTTATGCGGCACGCGACTGAAATTCATACCGTAAGCAGGGCAGAGCGCATAAATTTAGAAGAAAAAATGGAAGACCTAGAAAATAGGTCGCGGCGCAACAATCTGCGTCTACGGGGAATCCCTGACACGCCTGAATTTACAGACTGCCGGGCGGTGGCCACGCGCTTGCTTCATTTTATTATGCAAACGGCGCAACCCGCGGGCTCAGAAGGGGAACAGCCTCCTCTCACCTATAATATTTTTATTTTTATTTATTTATTTATTTGTATTTTTCTATACCGGCATTCACAGAGTTCGTATCATGTCGGTTTACATAAAACAAGGGGTGAGAAATACATTATAACGTAAATTACTAATAACATAAGAGTATACATTAAAAAGTAAAACAAGTGCATGGAAGAAAAAAAAAAAAAAAGTTACAATAAAACGGGGGTCATTCTAACTGGGATTGGGATATTGAGAGGGCGCATAGGGTCCAGGGTCCCCGCACCGGAGACCGGCCGAGAGACATTTTGCTTTGTATGCAAATCTACCGGGAGAAGGAATTAATCTACATGGCGTCCAGAAAGCAACGTGACTGGGACTGGGAAGGCCATAAGGTGAGCGTCTTCACGGATCTGGCGACGTCCACTCTACGCAAGCGTTATGAATTAAGAGCTGCGACAGCGATACTGCAGGAAAAGGGGATCCGTTATCGTTGGACATTTCCCTTTGGGCTTCTGTTCACCGCTGAGGGAATAACATACAGGATCAAATCACTGGCGGAAGCTAAAGAGGCCTTTACAAAGGCTAACATCTCCAATGATCTCCCCTCCAGCAAACCGGAAGAAATTCCTTTCCGGATGACCACTACTCCGGGATGGCAGAGAGTGGGCAACAACAAACGCCTGGCCAGGCAGAAATCAACCACTGCAAACATCCCACGCGGAGCGAGGGCTGCTCCCTGACTCATAGTGCCTGCTTATCGTCAGTAGCTTTCAGAATATGTGAAGCCTTATTTTTTCTTATTACAGGACATTATTTCAGAGCGCAAGTTCCGGACCGGATTCGTTTTGTTTTTGGACTTGTTCTGATTTGTATCTCACATGCCGGGACCTTGTGCACCCTTTGCTAACATTCTAGCCGGTTGAGCTCCCTGCTCCATGGTGCGTTCACGTTCTCTGATTGAAAGTATCCAGGGCGCGGATACTGTTGGTATGGGGGGATTGGGAAGGGTGGGTATTGGGTCCATGAGTTCAAATTGTTGTTGTATCTTGTCATGCTATGCTGTACAGGTTATTTGGAGAGAGAGGGGGGGCCGTACAATGGAGGATCCCAAGAGGGGTGATGGGCTTTATGAATGGCGATGCTGATTTGGTCCCTTAATACTAAGGGCCTTAATTCCCCCAAAAAGCGACAACTTTTACAGAGGGATTTAATCCAGCAGCGGGTTTCTATAGCCTTCATTCAGGAGACACACTTGCGCCGGCGACATGAAAGTGTATTGGCAGATATCAGGATATCCCAATGTGTATTTAGGCAGCAAAGCACCCGTGGCAATAAATATGCAGGGGTGGGTATTCTGCTCGCCAGTTCTGTCACATATGACTACATGTCTCACTTAGCGGATCCTAACGGGCGGTATCTATTCTTAAAGATAAAGATTGATCAGCAGGTTTATACACTTATTAACATTTATGCCCCAAATAAGGACCAAGGATGTTTTTTGCGGGCTCTGGTGGATAAAATGACCTATTATATAGAAGGTCAAGTTCTATGGGGGGGTGACCATAATCTGGACCGTAATCCGCGAATAGATGCCTCCCATCGCACAAAATCAGGTAGCTGGGCAGCCTCTTCTGAGCTGGCCCATGTGATTACTTCCTGGGGCTTGATTGATATATGGCGGTCCCGCAACCCCTTCTGTAGAATGTATACTTTTTTCTCCCATCCTCATTCAACCTACTCTCGCATTGATTTTTTTCTGGTTGACAAGGGGTTGCAGAATCAGGTTACGGATGTGGGAATCGGAGATATTACATGGTCAGATCACGCCCCTATTTGGGTATCTCTATCTTTAGCCACGACAGACAAGGGCACTCGATTTTGGAGGTTGAGAGAAGATCAATTAGGGGATGAGGAGCGGTGTAAGGTAATTAATGACTATATACAGGAGTATTTTCTGCAGAACACTGGCTCCGTGGCAGCGGCAGGGTCCCTTTGGGAATGCTCTAAACTAGTTATCCGTGGCAAGCTTATAGCACTGGCCACCGCGGAGAAAAAGAAAAGAGAACAACGTAGGTTGGACTTACTTGGCTCTCTGAATCGGCTGGCACGCAGGAATGCACTCACTCTGAACACAGACTTGCTGCAACAGTTGGGGGCCATACGCACGGAGTTGAATATGTTAGATGCGGCGTGGGTGGCGCACGCAATGGAGCGCACTAAACAGAGATTTTTTGAGGGATCGAATAAGGCAGGTCGCATTTTAGCTCGCCAGTTGAAACAACGACTCATACAGAATAATATTGCTAAGCTTAAAAGTGTAGAGGGAAAATATATCACATCCACTACCGAGATTAGGGAGTGTTTTACCAAGTTTTATGAGAACCTCTATAAAAAAGATGACACCATTTCAGAGCAAGACATTAGAGGGTATCTTCAGGATATACCGTTGTCAGGCCTCACGGAGGAGCAGCGGGGCATTCTTGACCTACCGATTAATTTGGCAGAGGTTCAAGTGGCCATTCGTGACCTGAAGGCTGGTAAAGCCCCGGGCCTCGATGGTTTCTCCGGAGCATACTACAAGAAGTGTAGTGCTTCCCTAATTGCACCCCTAGTAGATTATTTCAATAGTCTGAGGGAGGGGGCCCATTTACCTCCACATTCAAATACGGCTGGCATAACGGTGTTGGCAAAGCCCGGTAGAGACCCGACTCAATGTAGCTCCTACCGGCCCATATCTCTCATTAACCTGGATTTAAAGATTTTGGCAAGGGTGCTAGCCGCACGTCTTAATCTGGCGCTCCCGGGACTGGTTCACCGGGATCAAGTAGGGTTTATACCGCAGCGAATGGTGGCGGACAATGTCCGCAAGGTTACTGATATCATGTGGTGGGTCAAAAAGCAGAATATCCCATTGTTGCTGCTGGCAATTGATGCTGAAAAAGCATTTGACCTGGTACATTGGGAGTTCTTATTCGCTACTCTGAGGAAGATGAATTTTGGGCAAATGTTTCTTCAATGGATTAGTGTGCTTTACCACCATCCCACGGCACGCATAAAGGTTAATGGGGGCTATGGGAGCGCATTTTCAGTGCAGAGGGGAACTAGGCAGGGGTGCCCGTTGTCGCCCCTGCTGTTTGCTCTTTTCTTAGAGCCCTTTACGACACGTGTGCGCAACTCCAATCTCATTACCGGGGTCCAGATGGGAGATATACACATGAAGCTATCGCTCTTTGTGGACGATATACTCATGACGATTACGAACCCCACCACCTCCTTACGGGCAATCACTACAGAAATTGCAGCTTACAGCGCAGTTTCTGGCTTTAAAATTAATCTAGATAAATCCGAGCTCCTTAATGTATCGGTCGATGATGGTATCCTCCGTGACCTGCTTCTATTGTACCCATTTAGGTTGGCTAAACATGCTATTAAATATCTAGGGGTGCATATTGGGGCCAATATTGATGATCTCTACGACCTTAATTATAAACCTTTACTAAGCAAGGTGAAGAAAGACCTACAAACCTGGGATAGGGGCCAGCATTCTTGGATGGGGCGTGTAGCCATTGTAAAAATGAACATCCTACCCAGGTTTTTGTATCTGTTTATCACTCTGTCTATCTTCCTTAGCTCTGCCCTGTTGCGGTCATGGCAAAAGATTCTCTATGACTTCATCTGGCGCAGACGGCCCCCACGGATTTCTCAGCGTTTACTTTACCACGGGACAGAGGAGGCCTTGGAGTGCCTAACCTTGAATAATATTATGCAGCGGCCCAACTCCTAGTGGTCCTGGATAGCCATAGGGTTACTACTGCCAAACAGTGGGTCTCCTTTGCTGATAGTGTTTCGGGCATCATGCCGCTTTCGGCACTGACATGGCAACCTCGTAATACTTGGGTGGCTGTGGAAAATTTGTCCCCCACTATTAATACTACTCTTAGACTGTGGGATAAGTGGAAAGATAAACTAGTCGGCTCTCGCTTATATTTTTATTCCACACATGTTTATCTAAATAATTTTCCAGCTGGGCACCATAACCCCACCTTTAAGAGCTGGCGGGCAAGGGGACTCACCAAAATAGTACACTTCATGGGAGGCGGCTCTGTGATGTCATGGCCTCAAATCCAGAGCACATACCAGTTGCCCGACGCAGACTTTCTTGCGGGCCCACCACTTCTCACTTTCTAATAGCGCGTCTGTCTCTCCTTCCATAGTTCAGGGACAGACATTATTTGAACATTACTGCACTGATGCGGATAAGAAGCGGGGGGGATGGTATCTAAACTATATGTGTTGTAGCTAGGGATTCCGATGAGTGTTTCCCCCACACCAGAGCGTGGGAGAAGGACTGGGGAGGTGCATTCGGTTGCGGAATGGCAACAATTATATATTGCTGTAAAAAAGTGTTCTGTTTCAGCGAATATGCAGGAGAACTGTTTAAGATGCTTACCAGATGGTACCTCACCCCAGTTGTGCTGCGTAAAAGATACCCTAATTTAAGTGACCTGTGTTGGCACAACTGTGGGCATCCAGGGGATTATATGCATATGTGGTGGTCATGTCCCCTAGTGTACTCTTTGTGGTCCCAAGTGGCACAATGGTTGGAACAGGTTCTACAGGTACATGATCTTTTAAACCCTGGGTTCATGCTAATTAATTTACTGCCATATAGAATTGACAAGGCCACATACATTATTTTGCCAACAGGTTTTTATTGGCCACCCGGATGGTTCTGGCACAACATTGGAAAACAGACAAACAATACCAACACTTGCTCGCATACAGCACAAGGTGCATTATTTCTGTAGAATGGCGGCGATCACAGCGGAACTACACAAAACCTTGCCACTGTTTCGGGCCATATGGAACCCCTTTATGGACTAGGAAAAATCGATTCCAGAAGCACCAGGCCTCTCTGCGACACACTGACCTCTGGGTTTTGGAACCCTCATGGACTGAATAGGCATCAGCTAGTGATGACATATTGCGTGCGGACCTTTTTCTTCAGTGATTTTTCTTATTATCATTATTATTATTATTTTTGAACTCATGGCAGGGGGGGGAGGGTGGTTCGGGGAATGGGGGATGGCAGTTTGGTGGGGACTGGGGATTGGTGCTGTTCCTTTGGTTTGAAATTGTTGAAAGCCATTGGGTTTACTGCTTCCAGATATGTACAAATTTCAGCTAAATCAGCGAGTACCAATTAATTTTCTCATTTAAGCCCAAAGGGCACACAGAACCAAGTTTAAAAATCCAGAAATGTTCACGTCTGTTAAGCCGAGCTTGAAGGTCTCCTCCTCTGTTACTCATCTGAACTTTTTCCAACCCAGACCAACGCAAATCCAGAAAGTTGTGCTTGGCATTTAAACAATGCTGAACAAGAGGGGCTGTAAGTTTGGAAGTCTTGATGGGTGGTCCAAAACACAATCATGTCGAGACTGGGATTGTTTGCTGCATCAGATGAGTATTACTTTGAAGAGGGAGTTTTCTATATTAGATGAATATTACTCTGCAGTTTGTTTCATGACTAGAGACATGGGATTGTTTCCTAAGGATTATAAAGAACTATAAAAAAAATACCTATTCATTCGCTCCATTTATCAGAGGAGATACTGACACGTGGGGTTAGTGAGTCAGCTCCAGTTGGTTTATTTTATTTTTTTTAAATTTGACAATTTTTATTCTTAATATACCAAGGAACAGTACATCAGCGTGAACAGCAAGCAGTAAAGAGTCCATAACAGCGGATTGCTCCACTCCCTCAGGCAATCCTTAGCATGAACCACCCTCCCCCCCTCCCCAACCCCTCCCCCCGACAGAGTAACATGAAATACAGCAATCTGTCCATCCGTCCCCTGCAGTTACACAAGTGAAAAAAGAATAGCATACATCCACAGTCTGTCTAGTGGGTGAAAGAAAAAACATCAAAAGTGGCATTAGAGTACGCAAATAATACACAGTTGATTAGTGTTAGGAGCTGTATGAGAAATGCGTTACACCTTAGGAAGGTATAGACCTATCAAGGGCCAATGCGATAGCTAGGGGAATGCGAGAGCAACCCAAAGGCACATCAGAATCAGGTAAAGTTATCAGGGTAGCGGGATATCAACCCAATTGCAAAGGAAAATGAGGGCAGACTATCCCAGGCCCAAGGCATCAACAAAAGGTTTCCAGGTGGAGGAAAAACCAGCCAACCGGCGATGCCGAGCCGCAGTCAGGTGGGCCAGACGGTGATACGAAGAAAATTTCGCCTTCACCTCCTTGAGCGTCGGGACCCTCCCAGATTTCCAATTAGTTGCTATGAGACTACGAGTAGCAATGAACAGTTGACTTCAAGCCCGGTGGTACTTTTCAGGCACTAGGGTGGGAAAGTCATGTAATAAGGCCACCTGGGCGCTGGCAACAATATCCAGTGCCAGTGAGCTACCCAGCCAAGCAAAAACTTCCTTCCATAAGGAGGCAACGGTTGGGCAGTGCCACCAGATATGTAAATAGGTGCCCACCGCCCCGCATCCGCACCAGCATTCGTCTCCAATGAGGGGATAAAATTTATGCAGCTTGGCCGGAGTATGATACCAGCGATATATCATTTTAAAACAGTTTTCCTGGAGCTTAGCGGATATGGAGCATTGTCTAGCTCGTTTCAATATAACACTCCAAGTTTGTGGCCCAAGCTGCACATTCAGATCCGTCTCCCATTGTTTGACAAATGTACACTGTTCAATGCCATTAGGGAAAAAGAGCTGATAGAGCTTGGAAATGGCGCCCTTTAAAAAATCACAATACAGAAAATAAGACTCAAAGATAGACCTACCCGGTCTTAGAGAGCCTGTACGTTGCAATGACCGAATAAAGTGGGTGAGTTGAGCATAAGCCAGAAAGCTCAGAGGAGGGAGACTATATTTAAGAGCTAATTGATCCACTGACTGTAGTGACCCCTGAAAGATAAAATGCCCAATGGTGAAGATCCCCTGTTCCCGCCAAGCGTGAAAGAGGGGGGAGGTGGCGCCCGGACTAAACCGTTCATTAAAGGCCAAAGACGATTGATAAAAATAATGGTAGTCACCTAGGAGCTGTTTGCGGGTCTGCCCCCATACTCGCATCGTAGTCTCTAAGGCCCAGGGTATGCATTGGACGGGTCTCCCAACATCCCGCGGTTGCCATGGCATGGCTGTGATCGCCATCTGCCCAACCATAGCCTGTTCAAGTTGGGTCCATTGTTTAGGAAATCTGGTACGGTTTAAGTCCAGGAGGGCCCGGAGTTGAGCTGCCCGATAGTACCGCAATAGGCAAGGGACCCCCAGGCCTCCCTGTTGTCTTGGTAAAAAAAGAAGAGCACGAGGTAGCCTGGGAGGTCGCCGGCGCCAAATAAAATCAAAAATCCGGCATTGCCAATTACGGAGAATGGAAGCAGGAATGTAAACTGGTAAGGAGGAGAATAAATACAGGAATTTTGGCAAGATACTCATTTTAACAATAGCAATTCTGCCCAACCAGGAGTACGGTCCCCGATTCCAACGACTCATATCAGTAGTAATTTTGGCAGCAAGGGGTATATAGTTGATGTGAAAAGTCAGACAATTGGGATGATATGCGCACTCCCAGATATTTAATATGAGATTTCGCCCACTTAAAAGGAAAGCGATCCTTTAACCGTTGCACCATCTCTGAGGCCAGATTAATATTGAGAAGCTCTGATTTATCCAGGTTTACCCTTAACCCCGACACGCCACTGAAGGCATCCAGTTCCTGCATGACCCCCTGCAGGGATGACATTGGGTCAGACAGAAATAGCAAAACATCGTCCGCAAATAAGGACAGCTTGTACCTGCGACCCCCCACTTCCAAACCCTTAACTGCCAAAGACTCACGGATTCTAACAGTAAAAGGTTCCAAGTAAAGGGCAAACAACAGGGGCGAGAGCGGGCACCCCTGTCGGGTACCCCTACCAATATCAAAGGGAGGGCCATAGCCATTGTTAACCTTCACCCTCGCTTGTGGGCTAGAATAAAGCCGTTTGATCCACTGGAGGAAGTAAGGTCCAAACGCCATGTTTTGCAGGGTAGAAAATAAAAAGGGCCAGTGTACCAGGTCAAACGCCTTTTCGGCGTCCAATGAGAGCAACGCTGCCGGTATCTTATTTTTGTGTGCCCACCACATCAAATCTAGCACCTTACGGATATTATCCGCGGCCATGCGTTGGGGCACGAAACCCACCTGGTCACTATGTATAAGTGAGGGGAGGAAATTATTTAGTCGAATGGCCAAGATCCGGGCAAGAAGTTTGAGATCGACATTAATTAATGATATAGGCCTATAAGAGGAGTGTTGGATCTCGTCCCGGCTTCGGCAGGACCGTAATGCCCGCCACATTAGCTTGAGGTGCAATTACACCCTCTTCCCGTAGACTATTAAAAAATTGTGTCAACGGGCCAATGATGGTATGAACGCATTTCTTATAATAAACACCGGATAATCCATCTAGGCCTGGTGCCTTACCCGGTTTAAGGGCCTTAATGGCCGCTGATACCTCCCCTTCCGTAATGGGGGCTTCTAAGGCGTGCTGTTGATCCGAGGTAAGGCTCGGTAGCGTAGCCGTTCGTAAATATTGGGCAATGCGGTCCGGGCATATCTCAACATTCGCTTGATATAGTTGACCATAAAAGCTCGTGAAAGCTTCCCGAATTCCCGGAGAAGCTGTTAACATGTCACCCGCAGAGTTCTTTATTTTAGCTATGGTGTTACGTGCCATCTTGGCTTTTAGGCTACGGGCCAGCAAACGCCCAGCTTTGTCACCCCCCTCATAATATGCTTGTTTAGTAATCTCTAGAGTATGTAACAGGTGAGCATTATCAATTTTATAGAGCTCCGACTTAGCAGCTAACAGTTTTTGATAACACTTGGGGGAGAAGGTCCTCATATGCTCTTGGGAAAGGAGCCTGATCTTATGCAATAAAGCCCCCCGGGCCTGAAGTTGCCGGCGTTTGCAGGCTGTCGTTCTGGATAGTAGAAGCCCTCGAGCGAACGCCTTGGAACAGTCCCAGATTATGCCGGGGTTGACATCGGGGGTGACATTAAGCTGAAAGTATTCAGAGAGTTGGGCTTCAAGCTTCTGTACAAAGGAGGGATCAGAAAGGAGGGATTCGTTAAGCCTCCAGAAACAGGCCCCCCGGTCATCATCCCTAATGTCTATGTCCAGAGTAACAGGGGCATGGTCAGACCAAGAAATAGCATCAAGATCGGTTTTAGAGACCTTATTGCCCAGCTGCTTGTCTACAAGAAAATAATCTATTCTAGAGTAGCTGTCATGTGGAGGGGAATAAAACGAATAAGATCGTGACTGGGGGTGCCGAACCCGCCAGATATCTATAAGAGACCAGTCCTCCATCAAAGCCTTCATTTGCTTCCGGACAGCCCGAGGCGTGTGAGAACGTGGTGTCGAGGAATCCAATCCCTGCTGCAGGGTAAGATTAAAGTCTCCACCTAGGATAATAGAACCCTCAGCGTGATTTACCAATAACTCCTGTATTTCCTTCAATAAGGGCACATGAGTCGTGTTGGGTGCATAGATAGTGACCAAAGTGTATACCTGGGAACCCAGTTTAAGTTTCAGCAATAAATAGCGACCGTTAGGGTCGGCGACATGTGACAGGTATTCATAAACCAATGAAGCCGATAACAATATCCCCGTCCCCGTATATTTAGCGCCCCTGGAGCAGCCTGCATGATACACTGTTGGGAAGGACTTATGATCCAACAAATAGCTATGGTGGTTCCGCAAGTGTGTTTCTTGCACATAAACGATATCTGCCTTTTGGCGTTGTAATTCCTGTCTAAGGAGTAGCCGCTTCCTATAGGTGTTTAAGCCCTTTACGTTGAGTGAGACTATTCTAACCATAAGGAAAACATAGGATACATAGGTCGTCTCTGAAAGGTACTCTGACAGACCTTACCATTTAGAAATAATAGATTGTGGAAATATTGACTAGATTGATAAAGCTCCAATACTCTATCTGGGAACTGGATGGACTGTGTAACCTGCAAGGACATGGAAGTAGCCCTGTCTCTAGTGGGTATGTAACAGAGAGCGTCCGCTGTCAGAGCACACGGACCTCTACCCAGGGGGTACCGAGGAACACCGCTGAAGGTCCACTCACAGCCCCCCCCCAAGCTCTGCATAAGAAACAAAATAGTAAACAGCAACAAGAAACTTATTAAACAGTCCATCTGGGTACATTATCACATAACTATAGAAACAAGTGAGAATGCTAACGTTAGAAAAATGAACACAGACCGTGTCCCACGATCTGGGAAAAAGGATATCAAGAAACCGGCTCTGCATTTAAGAGTAACAGATAGCAAAACCAATACCAACAAATGGCCAGAAGTCCATTCAGTCCAATCATCCGTGCTCAGAGGATTGTGGGGCCACCGGGGTGGATTGCCGCCTCAGTCGTCCCCTGCCAGCTCCTGGTCGACGCCATCTTGGAGTCGCATCGGGCAAATTCTGCTTGTTCATGGTGGCTGCAGTAGCGAAAGAGTGAGCTAGGCCTGCCTCCTTAAAGTGATGCGCCGCATCCGCCAAGGATTTGATTTTATAGGAGATCCCGTTGTGCTGAAATAAGAGGGCAAAAGGAAATGCCCACCGATACTTGATCTCTTCCCGGCGCAAAACGGTAGTGGCTTCCCGCAGTTGAAATCGCTTTTGAAGCGTGGAGGGCGCCAGGTCATTATAAAAGGCGACAGAGCAACCCTGCCAAGTCCAGCTGGGGTGCGCCCTCGCCAGCGAGATGATTTCCTCTTTCTGCTGATTGTGATAAAATTTTATCACAATGTCCCGCGGCTGATTATCTCTCCTCTGGCCTAAGGCCCGATGCGCACGCTCTAGCACGATAATGGGGTCAGACTGCGCCTCAGTGGTAGGAGTTTTATGATCCAGAATAAGGGCTTTACAAATGGCCGCCGCCGTGTGCATGCAGTCCAGGAACAAGTCCGTTTCCGGCACGCCGCGAATACGGAGGTTGGAGCGTCGCGCTCGATTCTCTAAGTCCTCAATCTTTTCCTGTAGCGATTCTACTGTAAGCGAGGTCTGATGCGTGTGACCAGTGAGCGATTCCAAATTAGCACTGTGACCATCCATTCTGGTATCCATGTCGTCCACGCGGCGTCCGAGGGAGTTTAGATCTTCTCGCAAATCGGCCATGCTAGCTAGAAGGTCCGCCTTGTAGTTTTTCAGATCCGCTCGTATCTCACAGAACCAGGATCTGATTTCAGATCGAGTGGGGATATCCGGGTGCAGACCTCCAGCGGCCCGTTCTTCCACTCCTTCATGCCCGGTCTCCATCACGACAGGCTCCTCTAAGTCAGCCCGCTGTTGCAGGCCCTGCTCGTTACCCTCGTCCGGTGGTAGTTCGTCGGCGATTTTACTAAATGAAAAACGCTTTAAATCGGCAGTTCTCTTTCTCGCAGCCAGCTTAGCCCCATCTGCCATGAGTCCGGTGTAGTGTGCTAGCAAAAGCGGCCCAGATAGAATCTAATTATAGGCGTTTTTAAGAGCTTTGGGAGGGAGCGCAGCTCTTATGCGGCCATCTTGCAGCGCTGCTCAATAGCGCCCCTCCAGTTGGTTTATTTTTAAGAAAAATTTTGAAACATAAAAATATCTTTAAAAAAGGAGTCAACAATTAAATAAAGTAAATGGACCATAACCAGATTGAGTTTGATTGAAATACAAACTCAGAGAGTGGATCCTACAAACAATGTATTGGTATTGCTATACATGTGGTTACAATTGAAAAGAAAAACTTTTGACCAGTGAAGGCTACTGTTTTTGTGAGTGTGTTACACTTTGTGAGTATTTCTGGAATACAGGAATGTTTGGGCGGTTTTTTGTGTCTGCTGAATCTCTGCCATGATGGTTGTCAAAGCGAGGTAGGAAGGCCTTGGCCTGAGCCATATCTAGCAGGGCTCTTATGAAGTCCATTTGAGGTGATGGCCCAAAATGGGACTTCGGGAAATTGGTTACAAATTCTAGCAACTCCAACACATGGCTGATCTTGTGCATGGATCTGACGGCCTCTGCCTGAGATGTGCTCTTGACCAGCCAATAGTCCAGATAAGGGAAAACATGCACCCCCAGCCTGCGGAGATGCACCGCCACCAACCACGGCCAGGCTTCATTTTGGGAAGACTTGTGGGGCTGCACTGGCCCAAATAGCAATACCCAATACTGGAAGTGCTGTTTTCCCACTACAAATCAGATATACTTCCCGACTGGGGAAGATTTCGATGTATGTGTGTCGTTTAGATCGAGGGAGCATAGCCAGTCCCTTTTTTGCAAACCATCTTGAACTTTTCTTTCTTAAGAAATTGTTCAAAGCTCTTAGGTCTAGGGACAGGCTCATGCTGTTTTCTTTGAAATTACAAAGTACCAGGAGTAAAATCCCCACCCTCTTTGCCCTGGTGAGAAAGGCTTGACCGCTCTGACCATTAAGAGGGAACAGAGCTCCGTTAGCAGTACCACTTAATGCGCTACTGGCCCCCAAAACGGGCTTGGAGGGCAATTTGGAGGGACACCCAATAGGTTAAAGTGGTACCCTTGATGGACAATTGAAAAAACCCCCACTGGTCCAATGTCAGATGGGCCACTGGTTCGTAAAGAAATACAGCTTGCCCCTAACCTTCTGGTCCAATGTCCTGGGTATGGGTGACGGGCCTACGCTCCCTCCAACCCAGTCAAAACCCCATCCCTGGAGATGACAGGCACCAGCTGGGACTTGGGGGCTCTCTGCTGCCTGGGATGGTTGCGGAAGCCCTGATGCTGTTGATGGGAGCGAGGGGGTGGAGAATAGTACTTCTTTTGGGGAAAGAAAAACTTCCTCTGCCCCTGATCTCCACAGCCTCTTAGAGGAGGACAGGTACAGATTGCTGGTGAAGAATTGTTGGAGAGTTTCATGGTGGTCCCAGAGCTGGGCCACTGCATCCTTCACCCTATCTACGAACAGATTCTCCCCAGTACAAGCACGTCAGTGAGTTATTACTGCGGGCACCGATTTCTGCTGCAGAAACCCTCGATGCCGTCTCAAACATTGGAGGTCGCTGGGACCTCTCGTGTTTTTCACACTCCAGGCCCTTATGCACCAGCAACATGAAAGTGTCCTGCAGCTGCTCGGCCACCTCCTCCACCTGCTTCCAGTAAATCTCGATGAAACTGCAATTCTGTTACCAAGCCCCTCTGTCCCAACACAGAACGGGTTTCAAAGGACAAGCCTTCTTCTTCAGGGGATCGTTCACACAGCAGCATTCTTCAACAAAACATGCATTCCACAGCATCTGACGTTACTCGAATGGTTGAGGCAGATTTATTGGAAAGACTGTGTAATTGGCAAAGTTCCTGATTCCTTGAACTGGACTTTTGATTGCTTAAGTTGGCTGCTGGCTTTACAAGATAATTTTAAATGTAAAAAAAAAAAAAGTGTGTATAAAAAAGTGAGTGGTTCACAAATATAGGACAGATGCTTATACATTATGGGACTAGGCAATGATTTCTTTGCCATTTGAAGCTTTGCCATGGTATTGTCTAAAAATGAGTTGGGTGCATTTAATACTTAAGAGTTTACATCAGACATAGACCTTGTTCAAAAATTGAAAAAATACAAAAAAGAAAAAGTTGTCAATACTATTAATGGGATGGATTCCATTAACATATGAGAACATTGCTTTTTCAAATAAGGATCATTTACATTAAACATTTTGCTTACTTTGGGATCTTCATGTCAGGCTTTTGTGCATTACGAAAATCTCTGAGTGTAATGAATAGGGACCAAGCCCTTGTTTAAAAATATCTTGAAAGCGCAGGCTAGATGCATTTCATGCATTAGAAAAGGTGGAAGGGAAAGCTAAATGACTACCGGCATGATTACAAGGTGAGATGAGAAAGGCTAAAAGAACGTCTTTCAAGAAATGGAAAATGGATCTGAATGAAGAAAAAGGAAACAGCATAAGCACTGGCAAGTTAGATGCAAAGCATTGATAAAGAAGGCAAAGAGAATTTGAAAAGAAGCTTGCCATGGAAACAATAACTCATAAAAACTTTTTCAGGTACATCTGAGGTAAAAAGCCTGAGAGGAAATCAGCTGGACCATCAGATGACCAAGAGGTAAAAGGGGCACTTAGGGATGACAAAGCTATAGCAGAGAGACTAAGTTAAGTCTTCAAAGAAAATGTAAGATATACCCATGCCAGAAATTATATTCAAAGGTAATGATTTAGAGGAACTGAAACATATCTCTCTGTACCTGGAAGAATGAATAGGGAAAGTTGGCAAACTAAAGATTGTATAAATCCCAGAGTGCTGAAAGTACCTGACAAATGTAATTGCAGAAACTATCATAACGAATACAATTATTAAACATATAGATAGGCATAGTTTACTAGGATTAAAGTCAACATGGATTTATCAAATATGTTGATAAAGATGAGCTAACTGATATAGTGTATCTGGATTTCCATAAAGCATTTGACAAAGTCCCTCACGAGCGACTGCTTAGGAAATTAAAAAGTCATGGGATAGGGCAATGTCTTATTGTGAATTGGAAACTGGCTAAAAGATAGAAAACAGAGAGTAAGGCAAAACGGTAAATTTTCTCAATGGAAAAAGGCAGATAGTGGAATGCCCCAGGGATCTGTTCTGGAACCACTACATTTTAAGATATTTATAAATGACCTGGAAATGGAAACAACAAATAACGATCAAATTTGATGATGACACAAAAATTATTCAAAGTTGTTAAATTATAAGAGGACTGTGAGCAGTTGAGAGAGAATATTGCAAAACTGGAAGATTGAGCATGGAAATGGCAAATGAAATGTAATATGGACAAGTGCAAAGTGATGCACATGGAAGAGTTACCAAAATTATAGCTACATAATGCAAGGTTCCACATTAGGAATCACCAGTTAGGAGAAAGATCTAGACATCATTGTTAATGCATCAAAACTTCTGCTCAGTGTGTAGCAGCAGCCAAAAAAAGCAAATAGAATGCTAGGGATTATTAGGAAAGGAATGGAGAATAAAATAAAGAATATCATCATAATGCCTCTGAATCACTTATGGTGTGACCTGATCCTGAGTATTATGTGCAGTTCTGGTCATCGCATCTCAAAAAAAGATATAGCAGAATTAGAAAAGTACAGAGAAGGGTGACCAAAATGATAAAAGAGGGTGGAACAATTCCCCTATGAAGAAAGGCTAAAGAGGTGAGGACTTTTTTGGAAAAAAAGATGACTGAGGGGAGATAAGATAGAGGTCTAAAAATGAGTAGCATGGAACTGGTAAACGTGAATCGGTGAGTTGGATAAATTATTGGCCTAACTCTAACCCCTTCCCAGAACATTGCCAAAACATCCTTTACTTTTTCAGCTTTTACCCAGATGATGACTTATCTGGAAAAAAGATAAGTTGGATAAGTACTGTGGATAAACAAAACTTGCAATTTAGCTGGATAACTGATGAGTTATCCATCAAAACTGCTTTGAACATTACCTTTTGTGTGTTCGCCCATAGAAATAGTTGCTTACCTGTAACATCTGTTCTCCCAGGATGTTCGTCCTCACATATGGGTGACATCATCAGATGGAGCCCTATCATGGAACACTTGTCAAAGTTTCTAGAACTTTGACTGGCACACTGAGCATGCCCAGCCTGCCACTAACCCTGCATCCAGCAGGGGTCCCCCTTCAGTCTCGTTTATGGCAAAAGTACGAGCAAAAACTAAAATAAGAAAACGTAAGCGAACCCAACTCCACAAGGTGGCGGGCGGGTTTTGTGAGGACTAACATTCTGCTGTCCTAGGAGAACACCTGTTACAGGTAAACAACTCTGCTTTCTCCCAGGACAAGCAGGATGGTAGTCCTCACCTATGGGTGAACAGCGAGCTACAGGATACCCGGTAGAGTGAACCAAAAGCATCCAACGATGTGCAACAGGCACAACAGGGGTGGCTTTGGGTATGAGGGCAGCCTGAGTTTCACAGTAGGTCGCAGGAAGGAAGATGGGTTATTAAACTGTAAACAAATTACGTAGGACAGACCGGCCAAAGATGGAATCCTGCCTGCCAGCCTTGTCGAGACAAAAATGAGCTGCAAAATGTGGAGAGGGTTCCATGTGGCAGCTCTACAGATGTCAGCAAGAGGTACAGAACAGAGGTGTGCTACTGACATTGCCATGGCTCTTACAGAAAGAGCTTTCACGCGTCCCTGTAGTGGAAGGCCTGCTTGTTGGTAGCAGAAGGTAATACAGTCCGCCAGCCAGGTGGACAGGTTCTGCAGTGCGGTCTAAATAGAAGGCTAGCGTACGTTTGCAGTCCAAGGAATGCAGTGCCCGCTCACCTGGTTGTGAGTGAGGTTTTGGAAAAAAGGTAGGAAGTATTATGGACTGATTTAAATAGAAATCAGAAACTACCTTTGGCAGAAATTTAGGGTGAGTGCGGAGTACCACACGATCTTGGAGAAATTTTGTATAAGGTGGGTATGTTACCAGCACCTGTAGCTCACCGACTCTGCGAGCTGATGTTAAAGCAACTAGAAAGAACATTTTCCAAGTGAGATGTCTGAGCTCGCAGGAGTGTAGGGGCTCAAATGGAGGTCACATGAGCTGTGCTAGCACAACATTGAGGTCCCATGCCGGAACCGGAAGACGCAGTGGAGGCTTCAGTTGTAGCAAGCCTCTCATAAAGCACCCTACAAGGGGTTGCACAGAGATCGAGGCAACTCCTATACCTTTGTGGTAAGCGGCTATGGCGCTGAAACTCGGATGGAGAATGTTTGTAGGCCAGACTCAGAGGTACCAGAGGTAGTCCAGAAATCTTGTTGTGGGCAGGAAAAAGGAGCTATTTCTTTTGTCGTGCACCATAAGGAGAATCTTTTCCATTTGGAACGATAAGATTTCCTAGAAGGCGGCTTTCGTTAAGCTACGAGGACCTGGGACACATTGTCAGAAAGGTTAAGGGATTGTAGTTTCAACCTTTCAACATCCATACTGTCAGACAGGGAGTGGATGTTCGGATGATGTAACAGCCCGTTGTCCTGCATTATCAGAGTTGGATCTGTGCCCAGGCGAATTGGTTGCTGGACTGACAGGTCATGTAGGATGGGATCCTCATAGCCAGTGAGGGGCTATGAGGATCACTGTGCCCCGGTCTTGTCGCAACTTCATGAGAGTCTTGCTGATGAGTGGAAGTGGAGGGTAGGCATATAGAAGACCAGTTGTCCACAAGTGGGTGAAGGCATCCCTTGGTGGTGTCCTGCAGCTGCGGTGTAGAGAGTAGAAGTTGTCTACTTTGCGGTTCTGAATTGACACAAAGAGGTCTATGTGTGGGCAGCCCCACTGATGGAAAATTTGGTTTGCTACAGAGGGATCTAGGGGATATTTGTGGGGGATGAAAGATCTGGCTGAGATTGTCCAACACATTTGTCCACACCTGCCAGGTAGGTTGCTCTCGGTAGCATGGAATGGGAGAGAGCCCAGGCCCAGATCTGCGCCACCTCCTGGCATAGCAGGTAAGAGCCTGTGCCCCCTTGCTTGTTGAGGTGCCACATCGCTACCTATAATAGGATTATCTTGTTGGGTAGGCAATCCTGAAAAGCAAATAGGGCATACCGTATCGCCCGGAGCTCCAAAAGATTTTCTGTTGCTTCGCTTCCGCTGTTGTCCAGGTTGTTGACATGGGCTCCCCAAGCCAGATTGGAGGAATTTGTGGTTAAAGTAACTTGAGGATATGGGGGTTGAAAGGGAAGTCCTATCTGAAGATTGGACTCCTGTATCCACCATGCTAGTCAAAGTTGGGTGGTGATGTGGACAATGTGGGATAAATTCTCATGTGACTGGGACCACTGGGACTTTAAGGTCCACTGTGTTACTCTCATGGCTAGTTGAGCCATCAGGGTAACGTGAACCATGGATGCCCTGTGACCTAGCAAGGTTAATAGGTGACTAGCTGTGGTAGTTCAGCGAGTCTGTACTGCTTTGGCCAAGGTTTACAATGTGCATGCTCCAGCTTTTAATCTGTTAAAATCTCTTTTGGAGTTAGGTGGCACAAATAATCTGTTCAAATCTTAATATTGGGGCATTAAGACTGTTTTTTAAAACAATTGACCAAAAAGGACAGACAACCTTCCAGAAGTGACCTAATCTAACTGGATTGGGCGTGTCTCAGACCTTGGGGGAGGTAAACTTAGAGCAGGAGAGCCATTGTGGTCCAGTGCACAGGCTGGAGGGATTTCTCTTGGTGGAAGTGAATTTTGCATTGTGAAATCTGCATTGTGGCTAAGTATTTTTGCTTATTACTTTCAAGTTTTGTAGAAAGCTTCTCTGAATAATTCCTGTCTGTGTTTTAATTTTCTTTTAAGTCTGTGTTTCTTTATAGTAAGATATTATTCTAGTAAGTTAATTTGCTGTTTGGTTGCTCTGCTATAAAGCTAAGAAAAAAAAAAACCCCCAAAAAAAGCACTCCAGCTTTTAATCTGTTAAAATCTTTCTCTTTTGGAGTTAGCTGGCACAAATAATCTGTTCAAATCTTAATATTGGGGCATAAAGACTTTTTTAAAACAATTGACCAAAAAGGACAGACAACCTTCCAGAAGTGACCTAATCTAACTGGATTGGGTGTGTCTCAGACCTTGGGGGGAGGTAAACTTAGAGCAGGAGAGCCATTGTGGTCCAGTGCACAGGCTGGAGTATATTATTGGTCTGGTTCTTTGCTAATTCGTTTGCTTTAAGATTCAGTATACCTGCATTTCTCTTATTGTAGAGCTATCTTTATAATCTGTTTAATATTGGCACATAAGTACTGAGAGATCATTTAATAGATAAAGGAATATTAATGTTCCAGGAAGTGCCCTACTTTACCCAGCTTGTCCCAGGTTAAACTGTTGACTCCCTCCCACCCTACCCCTCTACCCACCCACCCCTGGGGCTTGTTTTCTAATAAAGACTGCCTAACTTAACATTAGCAGCGAGATAAATTAGTACATTGGTAACAGTCAAGGAAATACAAATCACAAATTACCAAGATGAGGACTATCCAATGTAACTGCTGTGGAGCCTTTATTCTGAGGGAAAGCATCTGGAAACTTAGAGCTTGCCCAATTTGTGCACAACTCTCTTCCTTGAAAAAGGAGCTGACTGAGGTTAAAGATCAATTAGCTTCAATTACAAGTATTACACCCACATTGCATTACTCACAAAATAATTCCCCAATATCACAGAAAAACCAGGAGTCAAGAAAAGGAGATTCATTAGGCTCAGGTAGGACCCACAGTCACCCATTCTTGACAGATGGGCAGCCAACAGGTATACCCCCCCCCACTCAAACAGGTCATTAAGACATTCTTTAAAATCCAGGAATACAGTGGGCTCTGGTAGAATTAGACCTGTCATGAGGAGACACACAATGTACCAAATGCAAAAAGAACAAAAAGCCTTCTCTATATTAAAAACTGAAGTTCTTGAGAAAAACATTGAAGTGTTACCAAAAAAGAGAAAAAAAACACAATGCATGCAGAATTTCAAGATCCATAACCAAAAGAAAAATCTAATTGAGATGGATAACTCTGTCAACAGTGGCACAACTGCAAAAAGAAAGAGTGAATCTCAACTAAAGTCTCACAAGGAGTCCAGGAAAAGCAATAACCTTAAAGAGAGTACCTGGAAGGCTATGACCACAAATGCTCATAGTTTGGGAAATAAAATCCCAGATCTGCAGGCCCTAATGGCTGAGGCAGAATTGGACATTGTTGCTATCACAGAAACATGGTTCACAGAATCTCATGAATGGGATACAATACCAGGCTATAACTTGTTAAGGAAGGACAGAGAGGATAGAAAAGGGGGAGGTGTGGCTCTTTATGTCAGAAACAACATCCAAGCATCTGAGCTGCAAGGAAGTTGGGGTAAGGAAGAAGCTCTATGGGTCGACCTAAAAAAAGATGACGGAGCGTCCATTTATATTGGAGTGGTTTACAGGCCTCCAAACCAAAAGGAAGAGCTGGACAGAGATCTGGTTGAAGACATCCATAAGATAGGTAAGAAGGGAGAAGTGGTGATCGTTGGTGACTTTAATATGCCAGATGTAGACTGGAAAATCCCATCTGCAGAAACTAAAAATAGTAGAGCGATAGTGGATGCCATGCAAGAATCTCTGTTCAAACAAATGGTGCTGGAACCCACGAGAGAAGGAACTATACTCGACTTAGTGCTCACTAATGCAGATGTCTCTGATGTCCAGGTGGGCGCCCACCTCAGCACCAGTGATCAAACGGTATGGTTTAATATCACTAAAAGAATATGGAAAAGAACCACAAAGACCCAAGTTTTACAGTTCAAAAACACGGACTTTGAGGAAATGGGGAAGTACCTGGAGGAAGAACTAAAAGGATGGGAGAACGAGAGAGATGTGGATCAGCAGTGGACCAATCTAAAAGGAGCAATCACCAAGGCAACTGCTCTATGTTAGAAATGTAAAGAAAAGCAAAAGAAAATTGAAACCTATCTGGTTCTCAAAGGAGGTAGCTGACAAAATTAAAGCTAAAAGAACAGCATTCAAGAAATATAAAAGATCCCAAAGGGAGGAGCACAAAGAAGAATATTTGTTTCAACTGAGAGAGACAAAGAAATTAGTCAAGTTGGCAAAAAAGTCAAGCGGAAGAGAGGAGATAAAAAGTAGGGACAAAACATTTTTCAGATACATCAGCGAAAAGAGAAAGGTCCAAAGTGGTATAGTGAAATTGAAAGGTGGTAATGATCAATGTGTGGAGAGGGACGAAGAAATGGCAGAAATATTAAACGAATACTTCAGCTCTGTGTTCACTAAAGAAGACCCTGGAGAAGGACCATCTCTACACAACAAGAAACTGGAGGGAAGTGAAATAGATGAAAATCCTTTTACAGTAGAAAATGTATGGGAAGAGCTAAAGAATCTGAAAGTGGACAAAGCCATGGGGCCTGATGGGATTCATCCAAGGATATTGAGGGAGCTCAGAGATGTTCTGGCGGGTCCGCTGTGTGACCTGTTCAATAGATCCCTAGAAATGGGAGTGGTACCAAGAGATTGGAGAAGAGCGGTGGTGGTCCCGCTTCACAAGATTGGGAACAGGGAGGAGGCTGGCAACTACAGACCAGTTAGCCTCACTTCGGTGGTGGGAAAAGTAATGGAGTCACTGCTGAAAGAGAGAATAGTGAACTATCTACAGTCCGGAGAATTGATGGACCAGAGGCAACATGGATTCACCAGGGGAAGATCCTGTCAGACAAATCTGATTGACTTTTTTGACTGGGTAACCAAGGAATTGGATCAAGGAAGAGCGCTCGATGTCATATACTTGGATTTCAGCAAAGCTTTTGATACGGTTCTGCACAGGAGACTGGTGAATAAAACGAGAAGCTTAGGAGTGAGTGCCGAGGTGGTGACCTGGATTGCAAATTGGTTGACGGACAGAAGACAATGTGTGATGGTAAATGGAACTTTCTCTGAAGAGAGAGCGGTTTTAAGTGGTGTACCGCAAGGATCGGTGTTGGGACCGGTCCTGTTCAATATATTTGTGAGCGACATTGCGGACGGGATAGAAGGTAAGGTTTGTCTTTTTGCGGATGACACTAAGATCTGCAACAGAGTGGACACGCCGGAAGGAGTGGAGAGAATGAGACGGGATCTAAGGAAACTGGAAGAGTGGTCGAAGATATGGCAGCTGAGATTCAATGCCAAGAAGGGCAAAGTCATGCATATGGGGAGAGTAGATCCGAATGAACTGTATTCGATGGGGGGGGGGAAAGGCTGATGTGCACGGAGCAGGAGAGGGACCTTGGGGTGATAGTGTCTAATGATATGAAGTCTGCGAAACAATGCGACAAGGCGGTAGCAAAAGCCAGAAGAATGCTGGGCTGCATAGAGAGAGGAATATCGAGTAAGAAAATGGAAGTGATTATTCCCTTGTACAGGTCCTTGGTGAGGCCTCACCTGGAGTACTGTGTTCAGTTCTGGAGACCGTATCTACAAAGAGACAAAGACAAGATGTAAGCGGTACAGAGAAGGGCGACCAGGAAGGTGGAGGATCTTCATCGGATGACATACGAGGAGAGATTGAAGAATCTAAATATGTACACCCTGGAGGAAAGGAGGAGCAGGGGTGATATGATTCAGACTTTCAGATACTTAAAAAACTTTAATGATCCAAAGACAACGACAAACCTTTTCAGTCGGAAAAAAATCAGCAGAACCAGAGGTCACGAGCTGAGGCTACAGGGAGGAAGACTAAGAACCAATGTCAGGAAGTATTTCTTCACGGAAAGGGTGGTGGATGCCTGGAATGCCCTTCCGGAGGAAGTGGTGAAGTCTAAAACTGTGAAGGACTTCAAAGGGGTGTGGGATAAACACTGTGGATCCATCAAGTCTAGTGGGCGTAAATAAAGAGGAGGCAGCAAAACACTGCACGGAGCGGCAGTAGCCACAGAGGCATTCACGGAGCGAGATGCCAGTGGCCAGTAGTTGGTGTTCCACCTTCAGGCAGCAAAACACTGCACGGAGCGGCAGTAGCCACAGAGGCATTCACGGAGCGGGATGCCAGTGGCCAGTGGTTGGTGTTCTGCCTTCACGGAGGGCTGCCATCTCCAAAAAAAAAACAAAAAAAAAAAAACAAGAAACAAACAAAGCAGGGGTGGGTAAGAGTATGGGGCAGGGGTGTGGCCTGCTTGTTGCGGCGGTTGCTATCCCTGATTGAGCTGGATGTTCACTGGGATGCGGATACGGCGCTGCTCTCTGCATGGTGGAGGGGTGGAAGGGAGTTGGGGCCGGAGGGTGCTGGAAGCCAATAGTGATGGGTGGGAGGGAGAAAAAGGGTGGGGAAAAAAAAAAAATAAATGGATAAACTGCGTGGCTTGCTGGGCAGACTGGATGGGCCGTTTGGTCTTCTTCTGCCGTCATTTCTATGTTTCTAAGTCCTTTGGGAGGAACACTTTGGCTTGAATGGTGTTTAGATCTGCTCCGATGAACGAGAGGGTGTGTGATGGAGTCAGATGTGACTTGGGATAGTTTATGAGAAACTCCCCAAGGATTGTAGAAGGCTGATGGTAAAATGGAGGGATTGAAGCACTACCTCCTTGGATGGACCTCTGAGTAGTTGATCGTCTAGATATGGATAGACGTGGATATTGCGTTGTCGCAGGAAAGCTGTTACTACTGCCAGGCATTTGATAAATAAATACTCGAGGTGTTGACACCACGCCGCATGACAGCACCCGGTACTGGAAATGTCTTTGACCTACTAGGAATCTGAGATATTTTCGGTGAGGAGAGTATATGGCTATGTAGGCATAAGCCTCCTGAAGATCTAGAGAGCAGAGCCAATCTCCCTTTTGCAGGAGAGGGAGCATGGTGCCCAAGATGACCATCCTAAACGTTTCCTTGCGGAGGTGTTTGTTTAGGGCGCGGAGGTCCAGAATAGGACATATGCCGCCTGACATTTTTGGAATTAGAAAATACTGAGAGTAGAACCCTTTTCCTCGCTGCAGCTGGGGAACTGGTTCCACGGCATTGGACTGGAGGAGGATGGAGAGTTCTGCCTTGAGAAGTGGAGTATGGTCAGTTAGACTCCATGCCGGATGTGGTGGAGAGGCCGGTGGTAGCGTAAGGAAGTTTAGATGGTAACCGTGGGTAACCACAGAAAGGACCCATATGATGGCAAAGTGGCACAGGTGGTCTGTGCCAGGAAATTTTGTTGGAGGTGAGGATAGACTGCTGCGCTCTAGAAGGGAGTCAAAACCCTGAGGCAGGATCAGTCTGAGGAGCTGGTTGGGCTTTTGGAGGCCTGTGCTGGCGAGGCTGACCTCTCTGAGAAGGTCTGGTTGGATGAGCCCAGGATGGAGGAGGGTAATACCTACGGGTTCATGTCTAAACGGCCTTTTGGTAGTGGACGAGAAATCAGAGGGAACAGTAGATAGTTGACGCAGTGTCTCATGATGGTCTTTGAGTTGCACAACTGTTTCTTGAATTTTTTCTCCAAATCGTTCCCTATACATGGAAGGTCTGCCAACCTGTCCTGGACTTCGTGACGTAAGTCTGAAGATTTCAGCCATGCCCAGCATCTGGCACTGATGCCTGCTGCTGACACTCTGGAGGCAGTCTCGAAGATATACATAGGCTGTTCTGACCTCGTGTTTTCCAGCATCAAGGCCTTTCTGGAGGATGGAATTCAATCCCTCTTGAAATTCCTCGGGCAGGGATTCAGAGAAATCCTGAACTTGCATCCAGAGGTTTCTGGAGTATTATGTCATGTATAGCTGGTAGGCTGCTATACGTGTCATCAACATAGAACCCTGAAACATTCTGCGGCCAAAGGCATCCAAGGATTTTTGCTCTTTTTCAGGAGGGGCAGAAGAATGAGGACAGGACCTCTTAGCCTTCTTCTGAGCGGTTTCAACCACTATGGAGTGGTGAGGGAGCTGGCTCTTCTGAAATCCTGGAGCTGATTGTACAAGGTAGGTAGCATTAGTTTTCTTGTTCACCAGTGGAACTGTACCTGGGTGTTCCCAGGTATGGTGTAACAGGTCAAGCAGAACTTTGTGGGCTGGAATTGCCATTACTTCCTTGGGGGCATCCACAAATTGCAGAACTTCCAGCATTCTATGCCTGGCATCTTCTTCAGTTTGCAGCTTAAAAGGGAAGGTCTCAGAGCAGCATCTTTCTTCTGGAGGTGAAGGTTCTGATAGGATATCTTCAGAATCCTGAGAATCAGAGGAATCGTCACCCCCAGCGATCATATAGTTGGACTCAGACCTATCCTGCGGTCCTTCTGATGGAGGCAAAATCCCTAATCCACCCGGATCAGGAAGTGGCACCGATGGAATCGGTGGAGGCGGCACTCAGGCCGGTGGAATCTGTGTTTTCAATGGTCGTCGAGGTGGAAATATACCCGATGGCCCCGGAATCGGGTCCGGCCTCGACTGATTTCGCTCTTCATCGTCCAACGATATAGGAATCGGGGTTAATGCTGGTGGAGGAATCAATCGTCTCGGAGGCATCGCTGGTCCGAAAGGCATGGGCACCGATGGAAGTGTGCCGATAAGGGTATCTAGCCTTTCGAGTAGTGGAGCCAACATCGTAGGCATCGGGTCAGGCCTCGGCATGGGAGTCAGTGCCGGTGGCGATTGAAATCCTCGAAGCGCTTGGAGGACTGCCTCTTGGACCATCCGGTCCAATCCCTCCCAGAAGGCTGGTGTGGTAACACAGCTGCTGGGGTTGGAGGCTCCATGGGCGTTGCCGGAGGGTCCACAGGAATTTGTGGAGTGTCTGCTCCCAGCACTGTTGCAGGTGGGGAACGCCTCTGTGTCCCGGGTCCAGAGGAGACTCCTTTCCCCAGGACTTCTTGGTGGGTGGTTCCAACAATGTTGATGGTTTGTCTGTGCCAGCTCCAGAAGACTACTCTCGTTGGCGATGATGGCGCTTTTCTTGGTGTTTGAACTGGTCCTTCTCTGGCGCCGAGGATGATGTGGAGGCCTTTGAACGGGACGATGCCGGTGACGGCCATTCCCAGGTGTCCCGATGCTGAGATGTCGATGGAGATGGTCTACGATGAAGACTGCTTCCGACTCTGTGCACTCTTGGCTGACAGACGGGGACGAGTGCTTAAATTTGAAAAGGTGTTCCATTTTTTCTAAGTGGGCCCAGTGGCCTTTCAGTGTCATTTGGGCACATCTGGTGCACAGTTGGATGTCGTGGGAAGGCCCCCAAGCATAAGACACAGACGTCATGAAGGTCCGTAATGGACATAGTCCTCTGACACTTTACAGTCACCATTTTTTGAAAAAATAAACGTGGCACGTGGTTAGTGGACACTGGGCACAGATGAGAGCACTGTCGGGAACTGACCACAAAGAATAAGGTAAAAACTTACTGGCGTTAGCGTATGTCAATGGTCGAAGGGGACCCTAGGATGGGGAAAAAGTTTTGAAATTTTTTAAGAAAGTTCTGTGAGGAAAAAAGATGTGAGAAATTCTCACAGAGCTCCTGAGAACCACGAGGCAAATGCTGCGAGGAAAAAAAGACTGAAGGGGGACCCCTGCTGGATGCAGGGTTAGTGGCATGCTGGGCATGCTCAGTGTGCCAAAGTTCTAGAAACTGACAAAAAAAGTGTTTCGTGATAGGGCTCCATCCTGATGTCACCCATATGTGAGGACTACCACATATGTGGGGAGGAGGAATAGCCTAGTGGTTAGAGCAGTGGACTATGAACCAGGAGACCAAGGTTCAAGTCCCACTGTCCCTCCTTGTGACCTTGGGCAAGTCACTTTACCCTACATTGCCTCAGGTAAAAAAAACTTAGATTGTAAGCCCTCTGGGGATAGAGAAATACCTACAGTACCTGAATGTAAACCAGTGTGATGTCTCAATTGAGATGAATGTCGGTATATAAAAAAAAAAAAATAATAATAATAATAATAATACCATCCTGCTTGTCCTGGGAGAAAAACTACTTAAGGTGGAGGTAAAACACAAAGCTCCACAGACTTTAAGGGCTTTAGTCCACATTAGGAAGAAGTGATCTCTTGCTGTCAATTTTGTAGAAAGCATGTCTGACTGGTTAAGGTGGCATTCCAGCACTATCTGCTTTGTAATGGGAAAAAGACCACGCTGTCCTGGTAAAAAGTAGTCTAAGTGCCTGAGTTTGCCTATCACCAAAATACATTCTTCCTCTGCAGGTGCTTGAGTAGTTCAGAAAGGGCTTTCAGCAGCTGGTTGGGAATCACACTTATGCCCCATAACACAGCAGGGTTTCCAAGGTTTGGTTCATACCATGAACATGAATCCTAACAAGTAGAAAGAAATCAGGTAACAGTTTCAATGTAGAAGAGTTCTTCAGCAAAATTTGTGCAGGAGCAAAACAAATTCAGGGAGTTGCCTATTGTAGCACCTTTCCACGTGATACCTTAGGAGTATTTAAGTTGATGCTTCAGGAAGAAAGATCTTGGTTGCAAATTCTGCCTAGTTAAGGCGCTGTCAGAGTAGGTAGAAGAAACTCACTCAGGATATTGGTCAGGAGGTGAAATCCTTCAGAGGCAAAATGGAAGAAAAGACAACTGGTCTCCAAAAGGCTCTAATGTCCCTCAGTCCTGGAGAATCTCTGACCACTTTCTAAAACCATGACTATTAGATATACCTGGTCCTTTGGAGCACAAAAAAAAAAAACACAACAAAAACCTCAACACACACTCCCCTCCTCCCCACCAAAATAAAAAACTTAACTACTCCAAGGTTGGTTATTTAATTGCCCAAATCTATAAATCTTAGAAAGTAAAATTGTATTTTTTTCATCATTTGGAGAACTGAGCCGTGCCTTTACATTTTCAAGAAAAGGGGTGGCTGTATACATTGCACAGATTCAGAACAGCCTTCCTTAATCAGAACTGCACCACTGCTTTGGCTGACAGCAGCTAAGTCATTAAAAGGTCTTACAGAAACAAGAACAACTGCTTCTAGTAGGAATTTATAAAGTTTACACACCGATTTCAACCAGAAATGGCAGTAGATGAAAGCCACAGGCAGAGCTTTCTATGATCACCTTATGTACCTCCATCAGCAGGCAGGCATTGGGAATCCTGGATTTAAAGAAAGATGTCCATTTGTCCCTCAGTGTGATTGCCAGCACTCAAGCTGGACAAGATGACCTGTCTTTGTGCAACCATCTTCCTCTGTGCTTTTTAAAGTCTTTTTGATTTCAGAGAAAGCTTAGCAAAATAGATATTTAATCTTTAGATAAACCTAAAAAGACCCAACCACTTTCTGCATTTCCAAAGTTCCACAACCTTCTATCTCTGTGCACTGCATCCCCAAATTCAGTTAAAATTGAACTTGAAGTGATAGTTTCCAGAGCTGAAGGGGTTAAATTCAAAGGGCCATTGTTGGGAGTGTCCCCCTCCTCCCTGCTGGTTCTCTGGATCCAGGGGGTCCTCACCGGCATCCACTTTCTGCCGCAACTCTGGGGGAAAAAAAAAATACATTAATCAGGGTGTGCAAGGCTGGCCTAGTAAAGGTATGTGCTTGAGCACTTGAGCATACAAGGTGTCTGTATCCCATTAAGGGAATGTGCTTCAGCCTTAGTACCTGGATCTGTGAGCACCTCTTTTGCTGCAGCAATGTCTATAAATTTCTTCTCTGCTTCTTTCTTTTCATCCTCTGACTGGAAGTTATCCGGATGCCACTGCTGTGCCAGCTTCCTGTAAGCCTTAATAATTTCCTGCTTGTTGGCATCTCTGGAAATAAACATCATAAGTGTACAATGCGTCACAAATATCGGAGAGGCAAAAACAATGTTATAAGAACCAAGCCACAATACGATCAAAGCCAAACTTTGTCATTTGGCTCTCTTCAGCAATTAAATGGGGACCTTCAGGGACCCCATCACCAACCACATTGAGGGTAGACCAAAGGTATGCTGCTACCAAAAAAAAGAAACTAAAAAATTGGCTAAATCAACACTAACTCACCAAATCACATAGGAAATTCAAAGAGAAAGTGCGTACAAAAACCTAAATAAATAAACAAATAAATGTTTCCAACAATTTTAATACATATATAAATAAATCTTCATACATTTAACATTTTCCAAAAATGTCAAAATTAAACATTTTACATTAAATAAAGAAATTACAAAAAATACATTGAACATGACAAAATAGTAAACATATGTAAAATATAAACCCACTCCCCACCCAAAAAAAAACAACTTTATACACAAAAAACAAATATATAACAAAAACAATTAAGCTCTGGAATTCATTGCCAGCGGATATGGTTACGAAAGTTAGCGTAACTAGGTTTAAAAAAGGTTTGGATTAGTTCCTGGAGAAGTCCATAAACTGTTATTAATTAATAGGGAATAGGCACTACTATTACTCACATTAGTAGCATGGGATCTATATAATGTTTGGGTACTTGCCAGGTACTTGTATCCTGGATTGGCCACTGTTAGAAACAGGATGCTGGGCTTGATGGAACTCGGTCTGACCCAGTATGGCAATTTCTTATGTTCTTACATTCTGGAGCACTATAAATCATACAAACAAAATAATTTCCTAATTATAACATGGAAAACAGCTCCAACAAATTATACTTGTCCTTCCAATAAAGTTTTTAAAAGTATTGTTGTTACAAACGGAAGGGACTATTCTGGCAAGATCAACAGATCAGGAGCAATGTATCTATCCCAAACAAAACAATCCATAATTCCAGGAAAAGGGACTACTCTAGCAGAGTTTGCACGTCGTTCTACAAACTCTCAAAATTTTCCATGGGAAACATCTCAAAATTTCCCATGGGAAACAGAAATTAAATTTTGAGATAAGCTGTTTTTGGCATTCCTTTTCTAGAATTATAGGAATGTTTTGTTTGGGATAGATACATTGCTTCTGCTGTGATGGTCTTGCCAGAATAGTTTCTTCTGTTTCCAACAGCAATACTTTTAAGGACTTTATTGGAAGGGCAAGTATAATTTGTTTGAGCCATTTTCCTGGTTACACCAGGAAGTTTTTTTGTTTATATGATTTGCAGTGCTCCAGAATACTTTTAAGCTATATGTTTGATGGTTTTTGTGTATAAAAAGTTTTTTTTTTTATTGGGTGGGGAGTGGGTTTATATTATGCATATGTTTACTATTTTGTCATATTCCATGTATTTTTTTTGTAATTTTTATTTAATTTGAAATATATAATATAGAATTTTTAAAAAATTGTTAAATGTATGAAGATTTCTTTTTGTATATGTATTAAAATTATTGGAAACGTATTAACTCTTCTTTTATACCTTTTATTCTCTCTTATTAATGCTGTTTGAAATTTTTACCTTTTTACAATGTAATTCAATGCTATAATTCATAAACCGTTGTGATCTACCTATGGAAATACGGTATATAAAAAGCATACATTAAAAAATATTTGCTTATTTACGTTTTTGTACACCCTTTCCCTTTATGATTTTCCTATGCTACCAATAAAACAGGCTGCTGCCAAGGTCAGCTGGTGTGTGTCAAAGGCAGGTCTAGATACACAGGAGACCTCCCTTTTCAGGCTGCAATTCTTTGTGCTATCTTTAAAGAGACTGGCCTTCTGGTTAGACAGATTCCATACACTCTATAAAGAAGATCTGCTTCTGTTACTATCATCTAATACTACATGTTCTCAGACTGAAATGCATATAGTGCTACATTCTCACAAAGAAAACAGTTATAATGGAAAGCCATTTTCTCCTTAATGGTGGCTGATCCCACCTCCCTACCAGGGGGCATGGTGCTCCCTGACTAATGCCACTTGGGCTTGTGGTACTGCTGGGGGACAGAAATATGCCTGCTGCATTCTCTGTCTTAAATTATGTTTTCTGTTCAAAGGTATATTTAATACTACTTTCAGGGAGTGTTTCAGCTCAGAACTGGCAAATACATGTGATAAGGCAGGGGACACCCCTGCATAGCCTGCCTGCAGATGACCTGTCTGGAGGCTTATGGCTCAGACACTGACCTCTTGACCCCTAGAATCTTGTAGTAATCTCTCTTGTGGGACTGCTTCAGAAGTTTCTGCGCTCTCTCCAGCCCTTCCTTTATCTCCTCATTTTCCCCATCCAGTTCCTTTGCTGCTTGGTAATCTTCCACAGCTGCACGTAACAAGCGAGAACAAGAGTGCCAGTGAAAAGAAAACTGCTTTAAATTTAAGCATGAACTGAATCACATGACTTGGCCAAATATAAAATAAAGTAATGACAGGCTCAATATTCCATTTCCTAACTTTGCAGACATGGCACTGAGATTTGGCATCTGACTGGTTAATCATGTCCCTGGTATCAGCCTGGTGAATATGAAGTAGTAAAATGCATTTTGGAGACCTCTGCTGCAGCTTCCTGCCAACAAGCAGTGCCATCGCCCCTTGATTCTCCATTGCTTCCACCTGCAGTCAGCTCTCTGCACATGACAGGAGTGTAAAGCGACTCATGTTAGCCAGCCACACCATGCTGCTATGCTATAAACATGCAGCCAAGCCCCCTTATACTCACAATGGTTCTCCCTCTCACTTTTCTTTCTTCAGTTCCCAAGTTTTGCTTCTCCTTGTTATATGTAACTTTGCCTCTTATCTTGTTAATTGGTTGTTAAAAAATGTTAACCCTCAGGTTCCATGTAAACCAATTTGATATGACACATGTCATGAAGGTCAGTTTATAAAAGAATTAAATAAATAAATATAAATAAATAAATAAAAAAGTACCACTATTACCCAGAGATTTCCTGAAATGTCAGTATTCAAGACTACCCAGGTCCCTTCTTCAGGTGTGACCCCCCCAATGAGAGAATGGACCTGTGTGACCCTGAAAGCTCATGTACTTTGTTTTCTTTGGATAATTTTTAAATAAAAGTTCACAAACAAAAATATTTCTGTTTTCTCCAAGATTGATATAGCTACTAAAGCTTTGTTCCTTGGAAAGTGAAAGATGTGATACAAAAATTTAAATGAGACATACAGTAAGTTCATGCATAGCTTTGATTGATCTGTTCAGCATAATATAGCTACTAAACACAACTTTGCAATATATCATACAAATGATTGAAAGAAGTTCCTATCCTAGGTAACACTGCTATGCCCAACTGGAAGCCAGGACATCATGTGACCCATGGAGCAATGTGCAGAACTTTTTTCCAGCCTTTCATCTTGGTAGGCTTGTCATCACTGTAAGTCTTAGTGTTTTGTATTTTTGCCTGTTGAGATACCTAATTTTCCCTGCTTAAAGATGAGGCTTAGGTGTGTGGGGTAGAAGCAAGATGGCAGCAGGAACTGGTCATGGTGTGTTCCTGGCTATACCTTGTTCTTTATTTGTAGATTCTGATGTTACGTCTCCTAAAAAGGAAAGTGAAGGTTTGTCTCTTTCCTTCCAAGGTGGCTTAGCCCCCTGGACCAACAATTTCCAGCTTCCTGGCTAAGATTTCTGCTGAGTGAATGGACTCTAATATCCCTGCTGCAGTTCCATGCTAGGAAGCACTGGAGTCGCCTGGGGAAGAGCCTCGAGTCCCCCGGACCTCAGGCTTCTGTGCAATATTTGTGTGACTCAGTTTCATGTCATCATTGGAGCCGACAAGTGGGAGGGGAGCAGAGGAGGAGCTGCTTTCTGAGGAACTCTATTCTTCACCTGTGGCTGTGATTCCTGGAGGGAATCCGCTTTGTGTTGAACATTTTGCTTCTTTCCCTGCTTTAGGAATATCTTAGGCTTCACAGAATACATCTCTGGGTAGTTTTCTACGTCACTAGTGAAGCTGGTGGTAGTAACCCTAGATTCTCTGTAGACCCTGATGGCTGGATTTGGCAGTTCTCTTAAAATGAATAGGCTTACTATGCAAGCTGAGCCTCTGGTTCAGAAGCATGTGGAACTTGTGGAGGAACATATAGATAAAATAAAAACTTTGGAAGCTGAAGTTAAAGAGCTCCAAGCTGTTCAAGCCAATTTAATAGAGGAGCAGTGCTCCCTGTCCAGACATGTGGAATTTTTGAAAAATCATTAGAGGTATTTAAATGTACATCTGCTAAACTTCCCCAAAGTTATTTGAGAACTACCATGTGTGACAAAAAAAAAATAAAAAAAATACAATAAAAACAAATTCCGGGCAGTTTTGGCTATACCATCCGATACTATTCTTTCTTTAAGACAAGTTTATTTTTTCCATCAGCCTCATGTGTAAGGGATCAGCAAAATCAGGTTGCTCAAATTTCTGTGAATATGTTAAATTTGACTTCTTTTCTAGAAAATTCCACCCCTGAGGTTTATGACTTAGAATTGTCCCAGCAATCATGTAAATAAACAAGCGCTAAATCATGTATATAAGTTATCATAAGGACGCTTACAAGTTATCATGAGGATGGCTCCTTGCCTCCCTTATATATTCCCTTGTATATTATACTCTATCTTCGTTCTCCTTCTTATTTCCTACTCCAAGTTAACGCATCCTTGTTATAATGTAACTTTATACTCCTTCAAATTGACTCTTGTTATTGGTTGGTTATAGTTACTGCTTGTTCGATGTAAACAGAGTTGATTTAATTTGTATCAAGAAAGTCGGTATATAAAAGCCTTTAATAAATAAATAAAATGACAGGGCTATTTTGTTGATATTACTTGTTTCAGTTCAGGATTTATGTCCTGTTATGACGTTATATTTAAGAATATGAATACTAGTTTCTTTGGTCACATTGTTAGAATTTATCCTGAAAGAGTTACTCAAGAAAGGAGAAAGGGTTTCCTAATTCTTCATCAAGAAGTTTGCGCTTTAGAAGCCTTATTTTATGATATCCCTGTAAATGCGTAATAAAATATAATGCTGATTGGCATGTCTTTTTTGCACCTGAACAATTTAGGGTTTGTTTTTTTGTTTATATCTTCATCAGTTCCCAGCTAGGGTCTATAGTAATGGCAGGATTCTCATGCTCATAGCAGTTTGTTTTGTTTCTTTTTGCTTCCTTTTAATCTCTCTACCCCTTTCAATGACTGTGGGCTAATGACATGAAGGAAATTTGTATTCTATATGCATTTACTTTGGTCTGTAAATTCTGTTTCTTTTATGGCATTTCTGATGCAGTTATTGCTTTGTAATTTTGATTCAAATTAATATAAAATTTAAAAAGGCAAAGCTTATATCCACAAAATGGCATCAAGATCACATGAAGGATATTTGGACTTGCACTAGTTTGAAGCTAAGCACATGAGTTTTGGTGAATTTGGACTAAAGTCTGGGTAAAATGTTACTTTACAATTTCTTAAAAAGAAAAAAAAATTCTTATTTGAGTCGTTTATAATCAATAACATCTTCCACGTTTGGGCTCTTGTTGGAGGTCTTTTCCTCCATTTTTAATAACACCATGTGATCTCTTGGAGTGCTGTAAAGTACCTTTTTCCAGCTCCTCATTGAGGATGTAGGCCTCAGCTCGATCTCGGAGGATGAATAAATTACTAGGGTCTTGCTGATGAGCCTCTGTGCATGTGGCGATAGCTTCTGGACTTTTTTTACTCTGGAAAGAAAGGAGATCCGTCATACATTGCCAGATGGGAAAGTTGTGCATAAATCGCAGCCACACCGACCCTGGCTAAGCAGAGGTGCAGGTGTGAAAGGTGCATGAAAATCACTGACACTTACCTTGGATAAGCAGTGGCAGATCCTCTCATTGGCTTTGGTGGTGTAGATATGAACACTAGGCTCAGTTTTCATAGCTGCTTTGTATTTCTCTATTGCATCTTCATACCTGTTTCCGAGTTACAACATGTGCATTAGTTTTTAAACTAAATCATAGGGAAAGAAGAATACTGGATATTGGAATAATTGGGAAGTTAGAATATCCCACTAGAATCGTTATGATAGAGGCAGAAATAGCCCAGATGCTTTAAATAAACAGAATTAGAGAGAAATGATTCCAACCACCCATTTCAACTGTTAGGCAGGTTGTGAAAACAATAAAAAACACATTTTGAATTGTCTTTATGTGAATGGCACAAATCTAAAAAAATAAGATTGGAAGGATGGAATGTATGGCACTGAACTAAGATGCAGACATACCATAGATCTCTAAGCCCTGGTAAAAGGATAACCAATGAGACATTGATATCAGGGTACAAATTATATTCCTAGTCAAACTGGTGGATGGGTGGCGCTATGGTTTATATTAAGGATGGCATAGAATTAAATAGGATAAAAGTCCTGAAGGAGAAAAAAATGCAACGTGGAATCTCTTTCCCATCACCCATGATCAGAAATTCCATCTGCATGGCCAGGTTAGAGAGAGACAGATAGTGGCACGATAAGAGAAATTAGAAAACTAACAAATTAGGCAACACAATAACAATGGGAAATTTCAATACCCAGTATTGACTAGGTAAATGTCTTATCTGGACATGACTGGGAGGTGAGGTTTCCAGATACCATAAATGACTGCATCATAGAAGAGCTGGTCCTGAACCGACAAGGGAGTGGGGTGGGGTGTTTCATTTGGTGGCTCGCACTCATGGTTGACGCTGCCAACAGCCGGGCCTCACTCCAGCAGCGGGACACCACCTCCAGCTGATCGTCCCTAGGTGCACGTGTGCCTGATGTTACCTCAATTAATGGGCTCACAGCAGGAAAAGGCCACGGCACCCACTGATGACATCACCAGCCTTTGCCCTATAAAAGGGCTCTCTGGACTTTCCCACCACACCTCAATTGCAGATCTCCTGCATTCTGTGATCAGTGCATGTTTCTTCTTCCTGCATGCCTGGTTCCTGTCTCATCCAGCCTTGCCTCCTCTCTCCAACCCAGCCTTGCCTAAGTTCTCCAGCCTGCCCTGCCTTGTCTAACTCAGCTCCCCGTACTGTGTCAGTGCTCTTCCTTGTTTTCCCTGCAGAATGACTCTTGGATATGACCCTTGCCTGGTCTCTGACTATTCTTGTTTGCCGCCTGTCTTTGACCCCTTGCCTAGTCCTGGACCACCACCTATGCTCTTCTCAGAGAGACTCTCGCCTAAGTCCTGTCAGCCCCTGGAACCCAAGGGCTCAACCTGTGGGGAATGGGGCTGGTACAGGTGAAGCCCTAGACCAGTCTCTTGCCAGCAGACTTCTGCCAGCTTTTGGCGAGGGCCTACAGGGTTTGCCCCATAGGCTGCATCAACCTCACTACAACAAAGGTTCACATCGCTTACAGATTGCTGAGTCATGAACTCAGCGGACCTCACCTTGCTCCAAGTCATTTTGGCCCTGGCCCAACGCATCCAGGAGCATCAGGGGGGTCCTTGATCAAGTCACCAGGCTTTGAGAGACTCACAGCCTGCATGGATGCCCCGATGTCAACACAGGCTCTTCTCCCAGTGGCTCCAACCCCATTGAGGCCTGTTTTTCCTCCCAGGCTGTTTCCTTAGCTTCCACCACCACACTATCATAGGGATCCCAAGGAGTACAGTAGCTTTTAAATTCAATGGGGCATGCATTTTGAACTTCAGTCCGCCTTGTTCCACATCAATCATACCAAGGTGACATACCTCATCGCTGCTGGATGGGCACAGCTCTGGCTTGGAAATCTCCCCTATTGGAAGAAGAAAGTATTCTGCTCCAGAGCCTCTCAGATTTCCTTCACCAGTTCCGGCTTGTTTTTGAGGAACCGGGCCGAAATTCTCAGGGTTCGGCAGGGTTTGTGAACTGTCAGAGTACCCTTGCATCAGAGCTACAATGGGGAGAGGACAAGGCCTTTCTGGTAGAATAAAAGAAACTGGCCAGCCGAGATGTCCCCATAACTTTGGACATCTTAATCTTGCTGGTTAACCGCATTGATCAATGGTTTCAAGAACAGTCTCAGGTGACTAAGGCTATCCAGCACCCTGTCGCATTGCTCCCCACTTCCAACATTCTCTAGTCCCAGTACCTACTTCAGAATCAAGAGTTCTAGAGAGCTTATGCAGCTGGGCTGCCCTAAGCTGCCCCTCAAGGAAAAACTCCGTAAAACAGTGATTTGCAACTCATGTCGCGACATACCAGTATGTCACCAAGCACAGTCAGGTGTGTCACAGCTCCCGGTGTTCCACTGCCCCAGTTGTGATTTCCTATAGTGGTGTACTAAAGGGGTGGGGAGTGGTCTGCCCCTGGTGACAACACAGGGAGGGGTGCCATTGCTGCCAGCAGGAAGGTCCCACAGCAGCACGGAGAAGTGATGTGCTGGCAGGGTTCCAACTCCCCGCCAGAAAAAGCGAGGTCCTGCATAAGAGGCCAGCAGCAGATGAAGGCGAGGCCCTGTGGTGCTGCCAGTGTTTTTCTTGAGCCAGCAGCAGAAAACAAGATCTTGTTGTGCCGCTGGCATTTCCGAGAGCTGGCGGCAGAAGATGAAGCCCTGCTGTGCAGTCGACGTTTTCCAGCGATGGCAGCAGAAGAGGTCCTGCTGTGTAACTAGCAGCCAGCAGCCAAAGAGCTCCAAAATGTACATGACAGAACGAGAGACTGGCCCTGTGAGAGTAAGTGCCTGTGTGAGCGAGTTCCTGTGTGTATGAGCGAGGATGTGTGTGTGTATATGAGAATGGAGTGTGCATGCGCCTGTATATATATAAGAAGGAGTCTGTGGGTGATTATGTGAGAGACAGTGCCTGTGGGTGTGTACGAGAGGGTGCCTGTAGGTATGCAGGGGTGGAAGTGAGAGAGAGGAGGCACGTGTGTGCGTTTGTGAGACAGGAATCATGTACAAGAGATACAGAGGAAGCGTGCGTGTGTGTGGCGCGCGACAGAGGAAATGTATGTGTGTCACACACACAAGCTCTCTCTCTTTTTTACCAAGTGTGTATATGTGTGAGACAGAAACTGGTCAGGGAGGTGACTGGTGTGTATGAGGAAGAGATACTGGTTAGGGAGGTGTGTGAGGAAGAGAGACTGGTTGTGGGGTCTAATATGAGTATGTGTGTGTAACTGGTTGTGGGCTCTAAGGAAGAGGACCGTGAGGACAGAGCTTCAGCAGCCGCTGCTGCTGCTTCTGTTGTGTACTTTTGGCCTGCAAGGGAAAGGAGTAGGAGAGTTGCTGCAGAGGGTAAGTAAAAGTGGCTTTTTAAGTTTATTTTTCTTGATTGACTGCCATTTTAATTATTGGGTATTATGCGATGTCTGCTGTTTTGAAATATTTTATTGGTATTTGGACAATTTTTAAATAATTTTTATGAGGTTTTGTTGGATGATATTCTGTTCATCGGTTGTTTGGTAGCATTTATTAGTATAGCTTTACAATTATTTCTATGTTGGCTTATTCTGTTTTCCTAATAGGAGGTGTATTAGTGTTTAGAGTCTGGTTTAATATTTGTATTATTGCCATTTCAAAAGTTGGTTTGTTATTGAGTGTGTTCAATAATGCAGGTGTAACTTTGTACAGATTAGTTTGTGTGCATTACTGCAGATCCTGGGACTATGTTAGGTGCTATATTTCTCTTTCCATTTCTCCAGTTTTGCACTGCATGCAGCGTGCCTTTTTAGATTTCCATTCTAGTTTGTCTCCATATTTATAATTTGTGGTCTTTCTGTACTTGGTGAAGGTTGGTTCTGTGTGTGACCGAGGTGAGGTATTTTACTAGCATGTAGGCATTTGTATCAGTCTTATTTGTTGTGTTTTCTCAATAGGACATGCATTAGTGGTAAATTACTGTCTTTCCATAAGAAGGGCTATTGCACATGGTAGTAGAGGGAGTTTGTTTTGCTTTTACTGAAATGTCACCAAAACCAGAATATTTTTTTTGTATGGTAAGTTGTACGGTAATGCTCTAGTTCTGCTCTGCACTCATTGTTGGGGGTGCAAGGGAGATGCAGACTTTATGTTTACATTTAGCCCCATGACAGTCACATGTTCAGTGTGTCAGGCATGTAAGAACTATTTGTCAGGTGTGTTCCAGGCAAACAAAGTTTGAGAACCACTGCCGTAGAAGACCACTAGGCTTGTGTCTATACCAGTAATTGAGTAGAATTCCTTGGAAATGGCATACTGAGGTCTCACCTGCTTGACCACCTGTCTCACCGCTGTTCATCCACCACCTATAATTGATGGTAGCTACTACCATGCCAGACCTGCCTCCTCAGAACGCTGCCTACGCCAATAATTTTCTAAACAGGCTGAAATCCTGTCCCTGCATCACCCCTAGGACTGTGCCATAGACCTTCTGCCAAAAACGTTGACCCCGTGGGGTAGGGTCTACATGTTGTCAGTCACAGAGACAGAGGCTATGAGTTAATCTATCAAAGAGAACTCAGAAAGAGGCTTTATGGGGCCCTCTTCTTCTCCAGCTGGAGGCGGCTTCTTCTTCATGGGCAAGATGGATGGTTCTCTCAGGCCCTGTATTGATTACAGGGCCTCAACACCATCATGAAGAACAAATATCCCTTACCTCTCATCTTTAAAGCTTTTCGATTGCCTACAAGGGGGAAAGATTTTCACCGAGTTAGATCTATGTAGCACTTACAATCTTATCTGCACCCACGAAGGAGACAAAGACCGTGTTCAATACCAGAGACAGGCATTACGAATATTTTGTTATGCCATTCAGCCACTGCAACTCCCCTGCAATATTGCAAAATATGAACAAAATATACTGGGATCTCCTATATTTTCACAAAGTGGTATATTTCAACAACATCCTCATCTACTCTCAATCTCCAAGTCAGCACCGGGAACATATCAAACAGGTGCTGCAGAGGTTACAAGACCACCATCGCTACACAAAATCAGAGATACGTCTTTTCGAGCAAAAACAGCTTCCCTTCCTGGGCTATATCATCTACCGAACCACATAGATTCTGCAAAGCTAAAAGCCATCCTAGAATGGCCTCAGCTAATAGACCTTTGGGTGCTACAGTGATTTCTAGGATTGGCTAACTACTATTGCCAGTTCATACCAGGATATTCAACCCTGGCAGCACCACTCACTGCTTTAACCAGGAAGGGAGCAGATACCTGGTATTGGTCCACAGAAGCCATTGATGCCTTCCAGGTTTTCAAGTGAGCTTTCTCCTAAGGACCTTGCTTATGTCACCCAAATCCTAAGTGTCCCTTCGTCCTAGAGGTAGATGCCTCTACCCTTGAGTAAGGGGCTGTCCTCAGTCAACACAGTGAAAAAAGGGACCCTCCTACCATGCTCCTTTTTCTCCAGGAAGTTCTCTTTAACAGATAGGAATTACACAATCAGGGATCGGGAATTCCTTGTGGTAAAATTAGGACTGGAAGAATGGCCCCTTTTAGGAGATGCTGCCAAACACCGGATCACGATCTATACTGACCACAAGAACCCGGATTACCTAAAACAGCTTAATCCTATGCAAGCCCGGTGGTCTCTCTTCGTCAATCGGTTTGACTTTGAGCTCCGCTACCAACCAGCAGCTAAAGAATCAGAGAGCCAATGCTCTCTTATCACTCCTTCCAGTCTCTTGCCAGCAAACCTCTACCAGCTGTTGGGGAGGGCCCTATGGAGTTCGCCCCATAGGCTGCATCAACCTCACCAAAACAACAAGGGTTCACATCATTTACAGGGAGCATCTTCTGTAGATCTAATCCTCACTATTATGCAGGATCTTGTGTAACAGGTAACAATGCCCTTCCTTCCCTCTTTTTTAATGAGTGATCTACATCAAGTCTGGGCTTCCAAAATGAGAAATTACTACTTACCTGATAATTTGCTTTTCCTTAAGGTGAATAGATGGATTCAGGACCAATGGGTTATGCACCTCTACCAGCAGACAGAGATGGAGCAAACTGACATCACAGTATATATAGCCCTGCAGTGACATCAACCTACCAGTATTCTCTACAAAATCAACTGTAGACAGACTAGCAAAAACTTGATTAAAAACAATCATTTCTGTACTCAACCAACAACAAACAATGAACTCAGGCAAGAACTTCTACATACTAGTCCACAGACTGGATAAACACATACCAGTAATCCCTTGGAACACTTAGCCACATAGGAGGACCATCACACAATCATTTGGCAGTCAAGGGCGGGAAGCTGAATCCATCTATCTAACTTAAGGAAAAGGAAATTATCAGGTAAGTTGTATTTTCTCATTTCCTAGCATGTGGATAGATGGATTCAGGATCAATGGGAAGTACCCAAGCTTCTCCCAGATAGGGAGAGAGTCTGCCCGTGGGCCAACCAACACAGCAAATGCAAAGGCTACATATCCTCCTGGGCCTGGCCATCCAGATGATAATACCTGAAAAAGGTGTTTAAGGAGGACCATGTTGCAGCTCAGCAAATGTCAACGAGAGACAACAAACTAACCTCTACCCATGACACTGCCTGAGCCTTAGTGGAATGAGCCCTAATCTGAGTAGGCAATGGCTTTTCAGCATCCACATACACAGCAGTGACCACCTTCTTAATCCAACGAGCTACTGCAGCCCGCGAAGTTGGTACACCCTAGTTTCCTCCATGATGAAGGACAGACTATCTTTCAGAAAGGTTTATAAACCTCCAGATACCTCATAACATGTCTCTTCACATCCAAGGGACTCAACAGGTGATATTCTTCCACATCTCTTTCCTTATCCAAGGAAAGCAGAGTTGCTTACCTGTAACAAGCATTCTCCTAGGACAGCAGGATGTTAGTCTTCACACATGGGTGACATCACTGGATGGAGCCAAGCATGGAACTTTGATCTCAAAGATTCTAGAGCTTTCAGAATGCCCTACTGAGTATGTGCAGCTGAAGTGATTACTCTGCCCCCTAGGCAGAGACCCTCAGTCCATGATATAGCTAATTCATGGAGAAGCCAACTCCCAGAAGAGGTGGGAGGGTTTCATGAGGACTAACATCCTGCTGTCCTAGGAGAAAACCTGTTACAGGTAAGCAACTCTGCTTTCTCCTAGGACAAGTAGGATGGTAGTCCTCACACATGGGTGAATACATAGCTCCAGGCTGTCCGAGCAGGACAAGGCAGTAAACTGCACAGTGCTGAGTACTACTTCCCTCCTTTGCCTGTGAGGCAGCTGACCCACCAGGATGCAAGTTGGAGAAGAGTTGGGTTCTACCAAGGAAGCCAATAAAAAGGCTGAGGCACAAACCTCACACGTAGCAGGGATGCCTAAGGCAGGGGAGTGATGCAAATGCAAGCAGAAGCAACTGTGCATCACAGAAACAGTACAAGCAGAGTTTCTGACAAAAACAGTGGATCTAGATCCTCCTGGATACAGGAAGGACCCAGAGATGTAAATAAGAGAGACTCTAGGATGAAAATCATACAGTTTCCATTGGTATGAAAAAACAACCGAAAAACAGACTGGGGTCCAAGAGCCCTCCAGAAAGAGACTGTCTACAACTGAAAGCCAAAGATCTGGAGAAGTGTGCCCACGTATGGCTGGTAGGCTGAATGTGCAAAACAAGCCCACACCACGCTTGGAAGAACAAGCAGTACCCCATGGCAGGGCCCAGGACAGATACTACATGCCGAAGCATCACACTTAGTTGACCACGCATGACAGTGTCAAGAGTTTCAGGGAATGAGAACAATCCCAGAAACAGACCTGAAGCCCAAAGTTCTTGGAAGGGAGATAAAACAGGCCTGAAGTTCACTCAATACCTGCCAGAATTGATTCAGCTATCCTGTCACAGGATAGCAGGGGAGCAGGCAGCTCCCTTTGGGCAACCCAAAGAATGAGAGAAACTAAGGCAGCAGCTATCCCTGCAGGTATACAGAGAGATATCATATGTGCCTTAGATTCCTCTCCACTCACCCCAAACCAATCGGAAGTCGGGAGGAGCGAAGAACACAAGGAGGCAGACTGGCGAACCACAAGGGCAAGCACAATTCACCCTGTTGGGTATCAACCCCAAGCAAATAACTCACTTCTGAAAACAACAGGGAATATCCCACTGAGACGGAGCCCTCAGTCTTCTTGAAACAGCAGAAACTGCCCCCAGAGAGTAACCCCGAAGGACCCACTAGGAGATGGAAAGCCAGGGAGTCGCATGCACAAACTCCAGCAGAACCTGAGGTTATTACCTGCCTGGAAGTCCAAAGAGCATCAGGGCAGGTCCAGGACGATCTCGGAATAGGATTACCAAGACACCTGGCTGCGGTATCATTACCCTCCCTAAGGGAGCTCATGGCCCAGCATGACCCAGGACTGCTCTGTCGGCAGACAAGGCGATCCTAAAATAAGGGGAAAGAACAGTTTACATACTACTGCTAGCAGAGAGCAATGCCTCTTTCGGGACTGGGCCCTCAATTCCCTCAGACACAGACATGACAAAACGGGAAAGGCACGATCACCTAGCTGATGGCTAAAACACTCCTCACAGAGGAGGATCCCCCAGGCAAGGATGACTGACGATAGCGATCCTTGAGGAAGACTGACACAGAGTCCAGTAAAGACCAAGGTAACTCCCGAACCAGGGGAAACCTGGAGGATCACCGGAGGCAACACTGGAAGGCTCCCTTGAGGATACACCTGCCGCGCCTCAAGCGTACAAGGGAGAGTGCTACGCTAGACTATTCTTGTGCTGGCGCCCATCAGAGTAGTGACATCCTTCGTCTGGGAACAGAAACAAAGGACACTACTCGAAGGGGTGCAAAGTGGGACATCCAGAGGAATCTCCCCTTTCAAGGGGGAGAGAAAAACTGTGCCTCTCGATCCTGACAAACTGAGCAACTCCCCGAAGGAGAGTAGATGCACAATTACATACCGCCGAGGCACTGAAGTGAGCACCACAGGCCACCAGCCTCTGATAAGGGAGGTCGCCACTGCTATCCCCAGAGGGGTCCCAGCTGAAGATGGTCCAATGACTGCCTCAGCTGCTCCCCAGCCCTGGCCTCCAAGGAGACACACCAATGCAGAGGATCAGGGCCCCAGATCAGAGAAAATCTTCTCAGAGACAGAGTGAGACTCTGTTCCACAAGAACATGGTAGAGGGTGAAAGACATAGGCCTCTGCTGAGAATGGCTCGAGCCTCCTCTCCTCTCTCACGATGTCCACTCACCTCAGGATCCGGAGTGCACTACCATTGTGGGACTGGTCTCTTCAGCCGAGGACCCAAGACTGCTGCTGCAAGAATCTACTCACTACTGCCACCTCTGGTGACAACTACAAGCTGTATAATAAAACTTATCTCTGTGTTTGTGCATTCTGAGTCTAGCCTGGTACTGCAGTTCCTCACGGGGCTTCTCCCCGTGGGAGTGGCCATCACTGTAGCACCCAAGAATCCAAACACTGCTAAACCATAACAGTCTATAAACAGAAGGCCCCAGATTGGAATGCCTCAACCAATAATACCTATTATCCTGGATCCAGACTCTCACTGCTGAGAAATCTTGCTTTTACATTGTCTCTTCCTGCAATGTACGATGCCGAAATCATCTTAAGATGCATTTCCGCCCATTCCATAAGATGGTCTATCTCCTGCGATACCTGCTGATTCTTGGTTCCTCCGTGCCGATGGAAGTCAGCCACAGTCATTGCATTGTTTAACATTATTCATATCACTCGCCCCTGAAGTCTGCTGCTGAATTGCAAGCACGCCAGCCAGACCACTCAAGCTTCCAGCCAATTGATGTTCCAGAGAGACTCCTCTGTATTCCAGCACCCTTGTACCATTAGTTCCTGACAGTGAGCTCTCCAACCCTGGAGGCTTGTTTTGTAGTGAGTACTAACCAATCCGGCAATGTCAGGGAAACTCTCTCTCAGATGTTCCACTTGCAGCCACCACTGGAGATGAGAGCAGACTTCCATTGGTAGGTAAAGCTGAATCAAATAGTCCTGAGACTGCGGATTCCAATGAGACAGCGGGGAGCATTGAAGTGGATGCATATGCGCCCTCGGCACCACTTCCAGATTTGCCGCCATCAACCAGAGTACCTGTAGATAGGACTACTCTGTCAGGAGTATAGGGCTCTCCAAGAGACGTATCTGAGCCAATTTTTGAATTCGAGCTTATGGCAGAAAGAAAACGCCTTTGCCCTGCATCGTGTTGAATTGCACACAAAGATACTCCAACAACTGAGCTGGCTGAAGACTGCTCTTGGCTAGGTTCACCACTCAAACAAGCTCCTGTAACAGGGAGATCACCTTGTGGGTCACCAGACTTGGCCTGAATCAGCCAGTTGTCTAAATACGGGTGTACTAGTATGCCATATTCTCTCAGTTCTGCCGCTACCACCACCATAATCTTGGAGAAAGTTCTGGGAGTGGTGGCTAGACCAAAAGGCAGTGCCTGAAACTGATAATCGCACCACAACACTGCAAAATACAGAAAAAGTTGGTGCTCCACTCAGATAGGAATATGGAGGTAAGCTTTGGACAGATCCAAGGAAGTCAGGAATTCCCCTGACTGCACAGCCATTATTACTGTGCGCAATGCGAAAATGAGTCACCCACAAATGATCTTTCATCCTATCCTGGATCTGAAAGGGATGAACCGAGCCCCCCTTCTTTGGTACAATGAAATAAATAGAATACGGACCCATATTTTCTTGAGATGTGGGTACTGGAATCACAGCCCTCAGACTGAGAAGCCTTGACAGTGACTCCACTGCCTGCCTCTTCTGCGAGGAGTGACAGGAAGACACCATGAACACATCCCGAGGAACAATGAGAAATTCCAGCGCATATACTTCTTGTATCACTTCCAAAACCCACTGATCCAATGTGATTTCTACCCATCTCTGATAAACTTATCTCCCGTTCCCGGGGGTAGGTCAGCAAACATTCATTGGGAGGGTCGAGAGGTTGCACTACCCGAGCCCCTGCCCCACCTGGGCTGTCTAGGATGAAAGGACAGACATGCCAAAAAGCCGAGTCCTTTGAAAGGTCATCCCTCTCTAGGTGTGAAAACATTTGGAACCTCTCAGAGGACCTTCATACCAAAGGCGCGCGCTGTAATTGCTTCTTATCCTCTGGCAACCGAGGAACTGAGAAAGCCTGTGAGGGAGTCAGTTGGACCGTTAGGTGATCGAGGGGTTAAAGGGGCACTAGAGAAGATAAGGCCATCGCGGAAAGATTAAATGATTTCTTTGCTTCGGTGTTTACTGAAGAGGATGTTGGGGAGGTACCCGTAATGGAGAAGGTTTTCATGGGTAATGATTCAGATGGACTGAATCAAATCACGGTGAACCTAGAAGATGTGGTAGGCCTGATTGACAAACTGAAGAGTAGTAAATCACCTGGACCAGATGGTATACACCCCAGAGTTCTGAAGGAACTAAAAAATGAAATTTCAGACCTATTAGTAAAAATTTGTAACTTATCATTAAAATCATCCATTGTACCTGAAGACTGGAGGATAGCAAATGTAACCCCAATATTTAAAAAGGGCTCCAGGGGCGATCCGGGAAACTACAGACAGGTTAGCCTGACTTCAGTGCCAGGAAAAATAGTGGAAAGTGTTCTAAACATCAAAATCACAGAGCATATAGAAAGACATTGTTTAATGGAACAAAGTCAGCATGGCTTTACCCAGGGCAAGTCTTGCCTCACAAATCTGCTTCACTTTTTTGAAGGAGTTAATAAACATGTGGATAAAGGTGAACCGGTAGATATAGTATACTTGGATTTTCAGAAGGCGTTTGACAAAGTTCCTCATGAGAGGCTTCTAGGAAAAGTAAAAAGTCATGGGATAGGTGGCGATGTCCTTTCGTGGATTGCAAACTGGCTAAAAGACAGGAAACAGAGTAGGATTGAATGGGCAATTTTCTCAATGGAAGGGAGTGGACAGTGGAGTGCCTCAGGGATCTGTATTGGGACCCTTACTGTTCAATATATTTATAAATGATCTGGAAAGAAATAAGACGAGTGAAATAATCAAATTTGCAGATGACACAAAATTGTTCAGAGTAGTTAAATCACAAGCAGATTGTGATAAATTGCAGGAAGACCTTGTGAGACTGGAAAATTGGGCATCCAAATGGCAGATGAAATTTAATATGGATAAGTGCAAGGTGATGCATATAGGGAAAAATAACCCATGCTATAATTACACAATGTTGGGTTCCACATTAGGTGCTACAACCCAAGAAAGAGATCTAGGTGTCATAGTGGATAACACATTGAAATAGTCGGTTCAGTGTGCTGCGGCAGTCAAAAAAGCAAACAGAATATTGGGAATTATTAGAAAAGGAATGATGAATAAAACGGAAAATGTCATAATGCCTCTGTATCGCTCCATGGTGAGACCGCACCTTGAATACTGTGTACAATTCTGGTCGCCGCATCTCAAAAAAGATATAATTGCGATGGAGAAGGTACAGAGAAGGGCTACCAAAATGATAAGGGGAATGGAACAACTCCCCTATGAGGAAATACTAAAGAGGTTAGGACTTTTCAGCTTGGAGAAGAGACGACTGAGGGGGGATATGATAGAGGTGTTTAAAATCATGAGAGGTCTAGAACAGGTAGATGTGAATCGGTTATTTACTCTTTCGGATAGTAGAAAGACTAGGGGACACTCCATGAAGTTAGCATGGGGCACATTTAAAACTAATCGGAGAAAATTCTTTTTTACTCAACGCACAATTAAACTCTGGAATTTGTTGCCAGAGAATGTGGTTCGTGCAGTTAGTATAGCTGTGTTTAAAAAAGGATTGGATAAGTTCTTGGAGGAGAAGTCCATTACCTGCTATTAAGTTCACTTAGAGAATAGCCACTGCCATTAGCAATGGTTACATGGAATAGACTTAGTTTTTGGGTACTTGCCAAGTTCTTATGACCTGGATTGGCCACTGTTGGAAACAGGATGCTGGGCTTGATGGACCCTTGGTCTGACCCAGTATGGCATTTTCTTATGTTCTTATTCAGCCCACTTACTGGCCAGCTTCTCCAACTTGCTCCCAAACAAGAACAAGCCTTTAAAAGGTAATGTCGTAAGATAAGTTTGGAGGTTGCATCGGCCGACCAATTCCTCAGCCACAACTGGCGTCTGGCTGCTGTTACTGAAGCCACCCCTTTTTGCCTGTGGTGTGGACCAAATCGCAGCCCGCATCTGCCAAAAATTTGGCTGCTGACTCCAAATTCATCAAACTCCTGAGAGAGAAGTAAACAAGAGCAAGCCAGCAGGGAACAACAAGAAGCTATTTGTAAGGTCATCGTCACTGCTTCAAATACTTAAGGATGGCCTCAATTCTCCTATCATGCACATCCATCAAGGCTGCTCCTCCTTCCACAAGGATAGTTGCCATTTACAGATGGCACAGACAAGCGCATCCACTTCTGGAAAATGCAGATGCTCTCTTGTCACTGGATCCAGGGGGTATAGGCCTTCCAAGGTCCAACCCTTCCCCTTAAAATTTGCCTCTGGGGCATCCCATTCAAAATCAATCAGTTCTTGAATGGCCTCTATAAATATATATATATGAAGACAGGCTTCGGAAAGGTCCAGGGAGGTTAGGAACTCTCCCGGTTGTTCTACCCCTATAATGGAGTGCATGCGGAAGTGTGGTACCCTCAGATAACGGTTGACATTCTTGAGGTCCAAGATGGGCCAGAATGATCCTTCCTTCTTGGGGACGATAAAATAGATGGAATAGTGGCCAGTATTTTGTTGGGGCGTGGGCACTGGGATTATTGCCTTCAGACTGAGTAGTCTTGCTAGTGTGGTTTCTACTGCCAGTCTCTTGGAGTGGGAGTGGCAGGGTGATCTCAGACTTATCTGGAGGGATGTTGCGGAATTCCAGAGAGTATCCTTCTTGAATGATGTTTAGGACCAATTTATCCAATGTTATCTCAACCCATCTTTGGTAAAAGAGGGTAAGTTGACCCCCTATATCTTCTGCCTGTGGATGGGTCTTCCTCTTCTCATTGTGGGGTTCGGCTGGAGCCTGCCCCAGACCTGCTCCCCTCTTGGTGTGTCTGTTCCGAAGGGATTGGGGCCCTCCAGAGGAATGAGGTGCTTGCAACTGTGTTCTTGTAGGGTCCAAAGCACTGCGATCCTCTGCCCTTGGTTCTTCTGGGGGTGGAACGCTGAGGTCTTATTACTGTCTTCCGGTAGTTGGGGCACTGGAGATTCGCCCCATTTGTTGGCTAACTTCTCCAATTCGCTTCTGAACACAAGAGATCCTTTAAAGGGCATTCTCATGAGGTTTGCTTTGGATGGCGAGTCCGCAGACCAATTCCATAGCCATAGTTGCTTCTGGCTGCCACTACCGAGACAATGCCCCTGGCTGAGGTGTGCACTAGATCTGAGGTTGCGTCAATGAGGAAAGACGCCACAGGTTCCATCGTTTCTCCGGACGTATTTGTGTCTCTCGAGAGGAGCTAGCAGGAACGTGCAACCGGTGCGCAGCAGGAAGCAATCTGCAGTGTCATTGCTGTTGCGAAGGCCTGCTTAAGAATGGACTCCAATTGTCTGTCCTGCGTGTACTTCAGTGCCGTTCCTCCCTCAACGGGAATTGTTGTTTGCTTTGAGACTGCACGGACCATAGCGTCCACTTTCGGGAAGCATAGGCATTCCTTGGCCGCGGGTTCCAGAGAGTATAGGGCTTCCAAGGCTCACCCCCCTTTGAAGCTGGCTTCCGGGGCATTCCATTCCAGGTCAATCAGTTCCTGGATGGCTTCCATCATAGAAAAGTAGCATGAGGCCTTACAAAGACACCAAGATGGGGTTCCTCTTTGGTTCCGCCATAGGATCAATACCCGGAATACCCATTGTCTTCAGAGTGGGAAACAAGGGCTGGTAATTCGTCCTTGTGGAAGAATCGAAGTATGGTTCAGTATGGTTCCATCCCTAGAGGGATTTCTCCTCCTTCCAGTGAGTCACTCATCATCTAAGGTGTCTGGATCCCTATTAGGGAAGTTCTTGGTTAGGCGCGGCATGTCTCGAGGGGTCCAAGGTGTGCCGGGAGGATCTTGTGCTTCTGGCAGGGGCTGAGCCTGGTGGGCAAAAGGGGCTGGTTGCGCCTGAACGAAGGTTTGCAGTCCTTTAAAAAAATTCCCACCCAGGAGAAGGTCCCTGGGTCCATGTTGATCCCAGGGGGGGGGGGGTGGGGGGTGAGAGTAGAGGCCCCAGAGGTGCCCTCCTGAGGGGGGCTGAGTCGGAGATACATAGGTCCAGGGTACAATTGTCAGGAATTCCGGACCCCTCTCCCAATAGAAGGGGGCCAGGCTTTGGTTTCCCTTGGGCTTCTTCGCACTACTGGCACAGGAAAGAATCCAATTTAGGTTGCGCGGCTCTTATGTGGCAGGCTGTGCAAAGTGAGTATCCCCTTGGCCTTCTTGGGCGGTGGTGCCATTGTTTGTGCACATGGAAGTCCTCAAACATTGATGTGCATGTAGCTATGCGCACAGGTGCACTTAGTTGTGCGCGCCGGGTGCGCTCGGTTGTGCGCGCCGCTGTGAGCACAGCTATGCGAATGGCTACGTTGGATGCACGCAAGTTAGGTGCATTGGCCGCCCGTACTGCCCCGCGCATACCACGGGTCGAGGAGGGAATATGGCGCCGCCTCTTGCAAGATGATGGCGGCGGCGGCGCCCCCCCCCCCCCCGAGGGTCTCCACGTATGTGGACCCTTGCACCGGATTGGGGCCTAGCCCAACCAGGGCTGTTCAACCTGATCAGTGTCCCTTTAAACCTTGCTGGGAGAAACATTTGGTATGGCTATTCGAGCCCTGGAGACCGGAGGCTTAAATTTAAAGGTTTCTACCTTACCTGGTCTTGGCGCTTTCCGGTCGCGTACCCGGCAGTCTCCAGCTGCGGGGGCAGAGGGAATTATCTTCACCACTGTGCTCGATTTTGCACCCGCTGCCTTTCAGCCACCCTGGGGACTAGGTCCACACTAGGAACCGGCTACCGGACCAAGGCTCACCTCTGAGGGATATTGAAAATCACCTCAGGAAATCTCGACTGGGGGAGGGATCCTTAGGTTTCACAGCAGGAGAAGCGGGGCTCGATCGTCTTAAGGTAAATTTTCTCTCTTCTTTGTTCTAATTGTTACACTATTCTAGTATGTGGTCCGCATCTGCTGGGAGACTGAGAAATACTGAAGAGCTAAGCTTCCTGCACAGGTATATGCAGAGTGATGTCAGCTTTGAAATCTGACTCCATCTCCCATCTGCTAGCAGAAGAGCACAATACTCATTGGTCCTGAGTCCATCTGGCTACACGCTAGAAAATATAAGATATAAACTTCACTAAAATGGAGAGATGAACTAAATTATTAAACCTGAACTAATTTAAACACACTGCCAACAGTTCTGCCAGACATTATTTATTTATTGAGTTTTATATACTGTCATTCGGATTCATCATCATAAAGCCATCATAATGGTTTACAAAAATATGAAGGTTACAAGGTTAAGGGGATTAACAGGCTTCAAAAAAAGGTTCAACAGTTATTAAACATAGGGGAATCATATGCTAGTTAGTTACTGTTCTGGTTTACATTTCAATTCTTGGTTATAATCTATAGTTGAGATATGTTCATTTATTCATTTAGTCTTCAGGTTGGAGTGGAGGGTGAAGATGTTGTGTTGTTCATTGGGTGAGCTGGTATGCTTTGTTGAACAACCATGTTTTTAGATTTTTTTGAATGTTTTTAGGTTTTCTTGGGTTCTAAGTTCAGATGGAAGGGAGTTCCACAGTTTTGGGCTACCTAGAGATATTGCTCTCTTTTGGGTTGAGGTGAGTTGATTGGAACGCGTAGGTGGTGTTTTTAGAAGTCCCTTATTTGCTGATCTTAGGTTTCTGTTTGGGGTATGTAGTTTTATAGAGGAGCTTAGCCAATTTTCTTGTTTTTCATATATAATTTTATGAAGGATGGATAGTACTTTGTATTCAATCCTGAATCTTATTGGTAGTTAATGTAGTGAAATAAGTGTTGGAGTGATGTGCTTGTGCTTTTTGGATCCAGTGAGGATTCTTGCAGCTGCGTTCTGTAGGATCTGGAGTGGGCGAATAGTGTTTAGAGGTAAGTTGATAAAGATACAGCAGCTAGAAACATTTATATGAACCCTTTTGAAGTGATTACTGGACTCCTATGCCAACAGACACCCCCCTAGCTCTAAACAAACTCGATTGAACATGACTTGCTTTCAACATACTTAATGATTTTATATTAGAAAGTACTTTTAAACAGATTTGTGCTTTACTGCCAATACCAAATAAAGTATTACTCCGCCTACAGCCTCAAAGGTTGGAGACAAAGCCTGGATCCACGGATCACCTGCTCAAAGTGCACCTCATTGCTAGGCTAAGAATCAGATGACTGCATTGACCCCAGATGTCCAGAATACTGAACTGTTCAAATTGTTCCTGCACTACAACAACCCATGCTCTTTTATTCAGCTTTACAACTACAAGGATTTGACTATTAGATCCACACTAGTAAAAAGACATTTGCTCCAATTATTGCGGTTATAGATGAGGCCTGTGAGTGCACCATTGACTTTTCTTGCTTGCAACCTTGAAACAAACAAACCCGCAATCTTCTTTTTAATCTGCAACAGCGAAAACCGAACACAGATGAGGTAGGCCTGAATCACACTGGACCCCTCAAGGTCCAATGACGGTTAAGCCTTAAAGACTCATCTGCTGAACTCCCCATCAGTTTACCTGAATTCTATTGGAAGAGGGTCCATTGGAGCCCCGCAACAGACAAGTGCTTGCACCCTAATAAACACCGCTTTTCCAGAGTTCCACCCTTCTTCATTCTGATTCACATCATCACAGCAATGCCTGTTCCTGGAAGACATGTCCATCTGATAACTACAAGAGCCTTATGGACTCATCTTCTGATCACAATTACTTCATCTCTTACAGCTAAGGCCTTCCTCGCTGTTTCAGCACTTCTCCAGAATGGACTGACTACTGAACTGTCTTGCATCCTCGACTCTACTGAATGGTATTTGTACAATCCAGGAGAAACATCATGACCTCATAAGTATGACTGCCTGAAATGCCCTCACAATGTTGAAATTCACTTTAGTGAAAGCTCCAACCTTCTTCCTGGCTGAAAGAAATTTCAATCTATGTATCAGGTATCAAGTGCTCCTCTGGCCTACAAGTGGTGCTGTGGGCTGCTTGGACTATATTTCATCCTCCCAGCCATACCATATCTTACAGAAAGATGAAATCATCCCATTTTTCCTCACATGAGCCATGGCATAATACATGGGAGACATAAGGTAATAGGGATTGAGGGGCACCAAACACCATTTGAGTATAATTCATTTTTCATCATTTGAGGCAGCTTCTTGCAGGTCAATAACATCTTCTGCTGTAAGAGAGGTAGTGGCTGCAATCATGAGAAAGGGGTTTGCATCAAGGGCAGCTTGCTTTGCAATGGCATCAGCATAAGCCTTTCCTCTTCACACTGTGTTTTGTGTGTTCATATCAGCAGCACATTTAATAACAGCAACAGAAGCAGGAAGCAAGACAGCATCCAAGAGTGCAGCCATGATGAATAGGGGTACCTGCAGACGTGAGGAATCCACTCTTTCCCCATAAACTCCCAAAGTCGTGGACTACTCCCTAAGCATATGTGGAATCAGTGTAGATATTAACATCCTTACCTTACCAATGTTGGAGTGCTCTGATTAATGCTTGCAATTGTAGAACTTCAGCTATGCTACCAGGAGACAAAGGGGCAGATAATATGTAAAATAACCATAGCATATCCTGCTTATCTGATCCCATTCTTAATAAACACAGAGTCGTTGAGAAATCAAGTTCGTAACCTGGGTGTCATTATGTACACAACATAAGAGGTCTTGAATGAGTAGATGTGACTCGCTTATTTACACTTTCGAAAAATAGAAAGACTAGGGGGCATTCCATGAACATAAGAATATGCCATACTGGGTCAGACCAAGGGTCCATCAAGCCCAGCATCCTGTTTCCAACAGTGGCCAATCCAGGCCATAAGAACCTGGCAAGTACCCAAAAACTAAGTCTAGTCCATGTTATCGTTGCTAATAGCAGTGGTTATTATATAAGTCAACTTAATTAATAGCAGGTAATGGACTTCTCGTCCAAGAACTTATCCAGTCCTTTTTTAAACACAGCTATACTAACTGCACTAACCACATCCTCTGGCAACAAATTCCAGAGTTTAATTGTGCGTTGAGTGAAAAAGAACTTTCTCCGATTAGTTTTAAATGTGCCACATGCTAACTTCATGGAGTGCCCCCTAGTCTATTATCCGAAAGAGTAAAAAACCGATTCACATCTACCCGTTCTAGACCTCTCCAAGCTGAAAAGTCCTAACCTCTTTAGTCTTTCCTCATAGGGGAGCTGTTCCATTCCCTTTATCATTTTGGTAGCCCTTCTCTGTACCTTCTCCATCGCAATTATATCTTTTTTGAGATGCGGAGACCAGAATTGTACACAATATTCAAGGTGCGGTCTCACCATGGAGCGATACAGAGGCATTATGACATTTTCTGTTTTATTCACCATTCCCTTTCTAATAATTCCCAACATTCTGTTTGCTTTTTTGACTGTCGCACACTGAACAGACTATTTCAATGTGTTATCCACTATGACGCCTAGATCTCTTTCTTAGGTAGTAGCACCTAATATGGAACCTAATATTGTGTAACTACAGCATGGGTTATTTTTCCCTATATGCATCACCTTGCACTTGTCCACATTAAGTTTCATCTGCCATTTATATGCCCAATTTTCCAGCCTCACAAGGTCTTCCTGCAATTTATCACAATCTGCTTGTGATTTAACTACTCTGAACAATTTTGTATCATCTGCAAATTTGATTACCTCACTCGTCGTATTTCTTTCCAGATCATTTATAAATATTTTGAAAAGTAAGGGTCCCAGTACAGATCCCTGAGGCACTCCACTGCCCACTCCCTTCCACTGAGAAAATTGTCCATTTAATCCTACTCTGTTTCCTGTCTTTTAGCCAGTTTGTAATCCACGAAAGGACATCGCCACCTATCCCATGACTTTTTACTTTTTCTAGAAGCCTCTCATGAGGAACTTTGTCAAATGCCTTCTGAAAATCCAAGTACACTACATCTACCAGTTCACCTTTATCCACATGTTTATTACCTCCTTCAAAAAAGTGAAGCAGATTTGTGAGGCAAGACTTGCCTTGGGTAAAGTCATGCTGACTTTGTTCCATTAAACCATGTCTTTCTATATGTTCTGTGATTTTGATGTTTAGAATACTTTCCACTATTTTTCCAGGCACTGAAGTCAGGCTAACCGGTCTGTAGTTTCCCGGATCTCCCCTGGAGCCCTTTTTAAATATAGGTTATATTAGCTATCCTCCAGTCTTCAGGTACAATGGATGATTTTAATGATAGGTTACAAATTTTTACTAATAGGTCTGAAATTTCATTTTTAGTTCCTTTAGAACCCTGGGGTGTATACCATCCGGTCCAGGTGATTTACTAATCTTCAGTTTATCATTGAGGCCTAGCACATCTAGGTTCACTGTGATTTGGTTCAGTCCATCTGAATCATTAGCCATGAAAACCTTCTCCGGAACGGGTATCTCCCCAACATACTCTTTAGTAAACACCGAAGCAAAGAAATCATTTCATCATTCCGCGATGGCCTTATCTTCTCTAAGTGCCCCTTTAACCCCTCGATCATCTATCGGTCCAACTGATTCCCTCACAGGATTTCTGCTTCGGATATATTTTTAAAAGTTTTTGTGAGTTTTTGCCTCTACGGCCTCTTAGCCTGTCTTATCAATGTCTTACATTTAATTTGCCAACGCTTATGCATTATCCTATTTTCTTCTGTTGGATCCTTCTTCCAATTTTTGAATGAAGATCTTTTGGCTAAAATAGCTTCTTTCACCTCCCCTTTTAACCATGCTGGTAATCGTTTTGCCTTCTTTCCACCTTTTTTAATGTGTGGAATACATCTGGACTGTTCTAGGATGGTATTTTTTTTTTAACAATGACAACACCTCTTGCACACATTTTACCTTTGTAGCTGCTCCTTTCAGTTTTTTTCTTACAATTTTTCTCATTTTATCAAAATTTCCCTTTTGAAAGTTTAGCATGAGAGCTGTGGATTTGCTTACTGTCCCCCTTCCAGTCATTAATTCAAATTTGATCATATTATGATCACTATTGCCAAGCGACCCCACCACCGTTACCTCTCTCACCAAATCCTATCCTCCACTGAGAATTAGATCTAAAATTGCTCCCTCTGTTGTCGGTTCCTGGACCAATTGCTCCATAAAAATGTAATTTATTCCATCCAGGAACGTTATATCTCTAGCATGTACCGATGATACATTTACCCAGTCAATATTGGGGTAATTGAAGTCTCCCATTACCGCACTACCAATTTGGTTAGCTTCCCTAATTTCTCAGTCTCACACTCTTGACCAGGTGGACGGTAGTATACTCCTATCACTATAGTCTTCCCCAACACACAAGGGATTTCTACCCATAAAGATTTAATTGTGCATTTAGTCTCATGCAGGATGTTTATCCTGTTGGACTCTATGCCATCCCGGACATAAAGCGCCACACCTCCTCCCGGGTGCTCCTCTCTGTCATTGCAATATAATTTGTACCCCGGTTTATAGCGCTGTCCCATTGGTTGTTCTCCTCCACCATGTCTCTGAGATGCCAATTAAGTCTATGTCATCATTCACTGCTATACATTCTAATTCTCCCATTTTACTTCTTAGACTTCTGGCATTAGCATACAAACATTTCAAAGTTTGTTTTTTGTTTGTATTTTCATTCTGCTTTTTAATTGATAGGGTTAAGTAAGAATTTTTTAGCTCAGCTGAGTTTTTAGTTACAGGTACTTGGACTTCTTTTCTTAAACAGCTTCTCACACACGTCATTAGGACTTAATACCAAAACTGAAATAGTGCTGATCACTAGTAAAATTACTGAAAAAATAGAGTCAGACATCTTAGCTTGTGCCCCATTGTAAAACATTAGACAAGAAGCAATAGACTTGGGCCTTGTTCTTGACACAAAGCTAAGTATGAAAGCGTCAATAAAAGCTATCATGAGAGATGGCTTTTATAAATTACAAATTTTTTAAAAAATGACGCCGCTTTTACATGCAAATGATTTTCGGATTGTATTGCAGGCCTTGATTCTACCAAAACTAGACTATTGTAACGCCTTATTACTAGGTGTGCCAATATCAACCATTCGACCTTTGCAGTTATTGCAAAATGCCGCAGCGCGGCTTCTGTCCAATACTAAGAAATTTGATCACGTTTCTCCTGTTTTAATGAATTTGTACTGGTTGCCAGTGCAGTTCCGAATTAAATACAAATGTCTTACTTTAATTCATAAAGCTGTATACGGTAACACTGAATGGTTGAATGCATCACTACGTATTCATGTCCCATCCCGTAATTTGAGATCACTTGGGCAAGCCTTACTGACAATACCATCCCCAAAATTAGCCCATCTTGGTTCAGTGAGGGAAAGATCACCATCCCTGGCTGGGCCTAAGATGTGGAATTCACTCCCTGTCGATATCCGCACAGAGGCAAATATTAATAGCTTTAGGAAACTGATAAAAATCTGGCTATTTGAACAGGCGTTCAACCAAGCTAACTGATATCTTCTTGGATTCCCTGCTTAGACTATGCAATTATCTACTTATTTTAGTATATGAACATTATTTTATCTTTAGGTTGTTTTTAGTTCCTTTATCCTAATTTAGGTTGTTTTAGTTTTTAATAATATTTTGTTATTGTATTATATCAGGATTCACTTAAGTTTAGTTTTATGAATAAGTAACAATTTTAGTATTTTATTTATTTATTTAGCATTTTTATATACCGACATTCTCGATACAAATATCAAATCAGGTCGGTTTCCATAAAACAAACTGTCGCGGTAAGGCGTTACAATAAACGGAGTCTGAACATAAGAATATAAATATTAAATAGACAACAGTGACTCATCAAATAACGTGAATATATATAGTAAATAACTAACATGTAATAAAATAGATAATAGCGTGAATTTATGTAGTAAATAACTAACATGTAATAGAATAAATAATAAAATAGAATAATATATATATAGACAACAGTAACTCGTCAAATTACGTGAATACATGTAGAAAATAACTAAAAATAAATGATGTGCTAAGTTGGGAAATACAGGTTGATACATTTTTTTCTAGAACTATTGGTTAAAGATAGGGTATTGTGTTTTAGTATAATATTGATGTTGATGTATCATTAGGTTTGATTGCATTTCTGTTTTGTTACGCTGAATTTTGTCATTGTAAACAGACATGAAATGAATTTGAATGTCGGTATATAAAACTGACTAAATAAATCATTAGTATCCTTTGAAGATACATCTCTCCGAACCATGCGCTGCTGAGCGACTGTCGGCTTTTCCCCTTTGTTCTAGTTTAAAAGCTCCTCTATCTCCTTTTTAAAAGTTAGTGCCAGCAGTCTGGTTCCACCCTGGTTAATACAAACAGTCCAACTTCAGTTAGTCAGCCAGAGTGACTCACTGCTCTCTTGATTAACAAATGTTGGTACCTAATCAAACCAAATCACACTACCTCAACACTTTTGCAAGATGATAGACTGAACTGAACTTTTCAACCTTTTTACTTAGGTATACACTTCTCCTAGCTTATTTCTAGCTTCTGGCTTTTTTTTTAGAATACAAACACTCTAACTTGTGCTTACTAGCTGCCTTACTGACTATTTAAAAATACAAACAGTCTAACTTCTGTTTATTTGCTGCCTTACTGACTATTAAAAGCACAAACACACAAACACACTAAATAATATTACCAAATAGTTAACTTTGCCCCAATACTTTTAAAAAAGACAATGTCCCAAGCAAAACCTTACTGATTCCTTTCAGCCACCAGCAAGGTGATCCTTTCCTCTCATTGCTCCCACTGGAGCATAAAGAAAGGAATGGTGTAACATTTCTTTATGGGGGTAACCTACATGGAGTGGCAGTTACTACCATAAGGAAACTGCTGGGCAGACTGGATAGATGGACTATCTAGTCTTTATTCTGCCATTATTAGTATGTTACTATGTTAGATATAGCATAATTCACATACAATGTATTGTTTTGTATTCAAGTGGTCAGGTTCTCTCACCTCTGCTCCTTGATGTATTCCTCTGCCGACTCCAGTTGTTTGGAGAGTTTTTTTACTTGCTTATAATGAGAGAAGCAATCCTTATCATCCTGATCCAGCTTCAGGCACTCACGGACCTGACTGAGCACAAAAAAAGTAGAGAGTCAACGGTCATCACACATACGTCTAAGTTACCAATTCCTGGTGTGGCCTGAATGAACACAATTATGACCTCCAACACAAACCTTTGTGCCCAACTAGGCAAAAAAAACCCAACCCAACCCCTATTCCACACTCTGACAATTACTTTCTCTGCATTGAAAGGCCACACAAAATCAAGTAGGGCTGCTCGGGAAGCTTCAGAAACAGATGCTCATCAAGTCTTGGTACCTCCAGAAGAAACATTAGACACAAGCCCCAGAGGACAAGTGGGTAATATGCTAGTGTTAAAAGTACATGAAGACCTGGTCCTGCTCACAACAGTAATGCCAAATCACTTTAGTGTGTCAATAATTTTATTGACTTGGAAAACAAACAAAACAGTAGGCACAGTGATAGCTGGCTCTACAAATACCATGTCAAAATGAAATACTGTTATGCCAAATCACTAGCTTTTAGGATGTCAACCTACAGAGAAATACGGAGGCCTTTTAGTTATGTCAGAAGTGGGGCTCTGGAGCTACAAATATCTCTCGGAATTACTAGTTATGGCATTGAGGGCATACTTTCTAGTTATGCTCTCAGGCCATAGATATTGGCACAACCTATACATGCTATGTGTTCAATTCTGCATTATGGAAACAGTTAAGGCCAGGGTGAACTGTTTTATTCTTTTTATTAGCATTTAAATCACATAAATACATAGAAAAGAAATCACATAATGTGTGACAAAGAAAATAAACTGTCTTTTAATAAAATAGATCAGTGGTCATCTTTCAAATTAATTAACTATTTAATCAGAGCATGAAGCTCTCTGAAACGACCAAAATATGTATACCGCTACAGTGTAAGGCTATTGGCTAAAACAGTCTAGAAAGCTTTGGCAAACAAGCAGTGGGGACTAACACCAAATAGCCCCTCAGTGAAGTCCCCCATCTATATCAAAGCTAAATGGCATGCAGAATAAATATATGATTAACTTCCATCAAATAAATATATGATTAACTTCCATCAAATGCAGCAACACTGAGCATCTTCTATTAAACTGAAACAGACAATACCAACCAATCACTACATGTTTTACCTTCTTGTTAAACTTTTTATCTCTCCTCTAACTCTAATCCCAGTTAGAATAACCCCTGTTTTATTGTAACTTTTTCCTTCTACGCACTTGTTATACTTTTGTAATGTATAACTCTTACGTTTAGCTATGTACGTTATAATGTATTGCTCACCCCTTGTTTTATGTAAACCGACATGATACGAACTGCCGTGAATGCCGGTATAGAAAAACACAAATAAATAAATAAAATAAATAACTTGACAGGGTGGTCAGAGGGAACATATGGGAGTAGTACTGTTAATCTGGCACTCCACAGAGAAAATAAAGTTTAGCTTCCTGTGAAAGAGTTCTCTGTAGACACTAAGATGAATCAGCTGTTGTGTGAACAACATCAACCAACAGTGCAGACATGGACCCAAGCTCTCAGTTAAGACTTTTCTGCACTGCCTCAGCCTCCTTCCAGAGCTTAAGCTCTGGAAGGAGCTTTCTCCGCAGGGTTTAAGCTCTGGAAGGAGCTCTCCCTTTCTCCGCGGCCCCCTCCACCAGTGCTGACCTCCGGACAAACGCCCTTCCCCCGAACACACCCGAGAGTGCACCGCCAACAGAGCCCCCGGCCACGACCCGGCCCAAACATCACCTCAGGACCGGGAATGGAACGGCAACCCTCCGGCCCACACCCGGACCGGTCGCATCGGCCCGACTCTAGACCCACCTCCAAGGTGAGCCTCCTTCAACCGTGGCCCTCTCCCAAACTCCGAATCCAGGCCTTCGCCAGCACTGACGTGACGAGACCCCGCCCATTGACGCTCCCCCAGGCGGCGACGTGGGACCTGATTGGGGCATTTGAAAAAGCTCTAAAGCGCGCCTCCGGCGCATTTAAATCCCCCAAATCGCGCGCTTCTCAGCCCTTTCTCCACGGCCCCCTCCACCGGTGCTGACCTTCGGACAAACGCCCTTCCCCCGAACACACCGGAGAGTGCACCGCCAACAGAGCCCCCGGCCACGACCCGGCCCAAACATCACCTCAGGACCGGGAATGGAACGGCAACCCTCCGGCCCACACCCGGACTGGTCGCATCGGCCCGACTCTAGACCCACCTCCAAGGTGAGCCTCCTTCGACCGCGGCCCATCTCCCAAACTCCAAATCCAGGCCTTCGCCAGCACTGATGCGACGAGACCCCGCCCATCAACGCTCCCCAGGCGGCGACGTGGGACCTGATTGGGGCATTTGAAAAAGCTCTAAAGCGCGCCTCTGGCGTGCGACAAAGGGGCCTGCCCCTTGTCGTGCCCCTTAGCGTGCACCCTACACCTCTTCCTCGAAGACGACCCTGAAAATCTCATTCCCACCACCCTCCAAAAAGCTCCCTTTGTCCATTCTACAAACTCCGCCAACCCCCTCCACCACAGCCTGACCCAGAGATCTACACAACCCGAAAACCAACCCCCCCCCCCCCCCCCCCCCCCCGAGCACTCTGCCGCTCTAACCAACTGATCTAATTCGCGACAATACCAAGAAGTGCAAACCAACCAAACCTCCACCTATCCAGCAGCCCTACTCCAGGCTAAGGACCACCTTCCAACCCCCTCACCTCACCCCTCAGCCACCCCATACCTGATACCCTACCACAACTTCTCTCCCCTCCCATTCGCCCACAGCAGTTCAAGATGTACTTCCCATCATCAAATTCACCAAAACAAAAGCATCATCACCTAATAAACATTCCACTATCAGAAACCTTAAGAAGCTTGCTCTACTTAACATTTCTTCTCATAAACGCACAAGCCCTCAGGAAGAAACTCATACTTATATCAGACATCCTCCACGACCAAAACCCAGACTTCATTGCAGTGACGGAAACATAGTTCAAAACCACTGACCATGTATTACTGAACCAATTAACCAACAATGAATATGACCTATTCTCAGTCCCAAGGAAATCCCGACAAGGAGGACTACTACTAATCATCAAAAAACACTTCAACATGAAACTAATCCCCATCTCCCTCCCCCTTCAATTCGAACTAGCTCTCTTCGACTCTGACAACCTACATATTTGCCTAGTATACTGCCCCCCCAAACTTCTTGACAAAGACATATCATTGAATTCCTCATATCAAAGATCAACAACAAAAAACCTACAATCATCCTAGGAGACTTTAATCTCCACACTGACAACACACCTCCCTCCCAAGCTTGCCAAACCCTGCTCAACGTACTAACCACTCTCCAATTCACTCAACTCGTCAACAACCCAACACACAAAGCTCGACCTGATCTTCACAAGTGACAACTTTTTCTCAAATCCAACCATTTCCTATTCTCAAGTCCCATGGTCAGACCACTTTCTCCTACAGTGCACGACTCACACCAACACAGACAACAAGACTGAAGTCAACAACATTCACTCCTTTAAATACAGACCACTCTTCATTCCAGATCTACTCCAACAAGAACTTGAAAAACAACAATCAAACATTGACCTCTCCAATATAACCAATGCCACACAATCCTGGCACCAAACAACAACTGAAACAGCCAACATCATAAACCCTGAAAGAACCAAACGAATCAATTCACAAAGACAAAACAACCACCCCTGGTTCAACCATCAACTAAAGGAGACTAAATCCACCCTTAGACGAAAATAAAAAGACTGGAGGAAAAACAAATGTCAACTAACACTCGAAAGATATCGAACCTACCTCGCCTACTATAAAAGCCTAATAAACAAAGCAAAAAAGGAATACTACAGCAAAAAAATCCTAAATTCCTCAAATAGCCCAAAATCCCTCAACATTGTAAATAACCTAAATCACAGTGAACAACAATATCAAACTCCCGCAAAAAAACCTAAGCCAAGACCTCGCAAACTTCTTCAAAAACAAAGTCAGCAAATTATCAGAAAAAATAACCAAGACCACAAACACTAACTCAAACCTGAATCGCCCAAATATCACACCCTGGGCTCACTTTGATCCGATAACAACCACTGAAACAGAGAAGCTCATCAAATCATTTAACTCAGCCAGACACGAACTTGACACAATACCAACACACGCACTAAAAGAAATCTCCCACACCATCACGCCAACCATCACTACAATTATAAACAAATCACTGGAAGAAGGAGAGCTCCCAGTCAACCTAAAAATCACCACCATAAAACCCATTTAAAAAAAAAAAAGAACCTTGACCCCTACGACCTAAGCAACTACCGACCTATCTCAAACCTTTCATTCCTCGACAAGCTAACAGAGAAGGCCGCGCTCAAACAACTGAACGATCATCTAGATGCTAACATCTTATACCCAACCCAACACTGCTTCAGAAAAAAATCACAGCACAGAAACTCTTCTCATCAACCTATCAAATACTATTCTAAGAGGGTTTGACCACGAACAACGTTACATCATCATTCTACTCGATCTATCGGCTGCATTCGACACAGTCAAACACATTACCCTAATCTCCAGACTATCTGAAATAGACCTATCAGGAAAAACTCTAAAATGGTTCACATCCTTCCTCCACAATAGATCCTACAAGGTAAACTTAAACAACCACACCTCTGAAGCCATCCCTCTTGAAACCGGAGTACCACAAGGATCCTCTCTATCGGCCATCCTCTTCAACATCTACCTATTACCTCTCTGCCAACTTCTCAAGCCTCTCCATCACCTATTTCCTGTACGCCGACAACATTCAGCTAATCATTCCAGTATCAAACTCCATAGAGAACGCACTAATAACCGCTACCGCTACCACAACCATCAACAAAATCAAACTCCTATTAAACCAACTAAAACTTTGCATCAACACCGACAAAACCGAATGTATGCTGATTGAAAAAAGCAACTCCGGCGATCATCTGAACCACCCCATTGTAATAGACAACAACCCCATCAAACTAAAAGAACACGTCAAAGACCTGGGAATCTGAGTCGACCCCCAACTCAATCTCAAAAAGCACATCACCATGAAAACTAAAGAAGGCTTCCACAAACTATCAATCCTCAAACACCTCAAACCCCTACTAACCCAATTAGACTTCAGAACCATCCTTCAATCATTGATCTTCTCAAGCATCAACTACTGCAACGCCCTCATGATAGGTCTTCCAAAATCAACCCTACACCCTCTACAAATTCTACAGAACGCCACCGCGCGAATTCTCACTGGACTCAAAAGAACAGACCATATCTCACCCGTGCTAAAAGATCTACACTGGCTCCCCATAGAAAAAAGAATCGAATACAAAACTCTATCAATAATACACAACTCAATTCACCACAACAACCACGATTGCCTTAATTCCCTTCTACAAATTCACCACACTCAACGCAACATGAGATCAGCCAATAAAGCACGACTAGAAATCCCACCAGTCACTACAGCCAAATTAACTACCACTGGAAAAAAATCCTTTTCGATAGCTGGTCCTCACCTCTGAAACACTCTTCCTTCCAGTCTCAGACTTCAAAACACCACCAAACTGTTCAAAAAAATGCTCAAAACATGGCTTTTCAAGCAAGCATATAAAGACGGGATAGGCTAAACCAACTAAAATGACAATCCCCTGCATCCCTACTCTTCCACCCGCCCTCCCTACCACAATCCCCCCCCTCTATCCATTAACCCCCATACCCAACCACTTTTTCTTCCCTCTAGAATATCCTCCAACCCAGTACCCCGCCAATCAACACACTACGTGATCATCTTAACATTATCACTTGATAATGTATCAGTAAATTTCTGTTATTATTATTCCCAAGATATTTAGCTAATTCATGTTTATGTAGCTCCCCTGAATCTTCTGTATATATTAGTTATAATTGTAATTCTGTTAAAGTTGTTCCGCTGTATTCAATGTATAGCGTTGTTAAAAATGTAAACCGGAGTGAAGGCCTCCACCAATACTTCGGTATATAAAAGCTTATAAATAAATAAAATAAATAAATAAGCTTTAGAGAAGTAGTTGACTTTCCAGAAGGAGGATGAGTATTAAAAATGTCTAATTCATCTTGCTAAAGAGAACCCTGTTTTCAGGTAAAGCAGAACTGCTTACCTGTTAGAGGTGTTAGAGGACAGCAGGATGTTCGTCCTCTCCCATGGGTGACATCATTGGATGGAGACTGGCATGGAACTTTGATCTCAAAGAATCTATAACTTTCAAATATGCCCTATTGAGCATGTGCAGCTAAAGCCATCACCCTTACCCTCTAGGCAGAGTTCCTCAGTCCATAACATGCTAATACATGGAGAAACCAACTGTCAGGTGAGGCAGGTGGGTTTTGTGAGAACTAACATTTTGCTGTCCTCTGAGAACACCTGGTACAGGTAAGCAACTCTGCTTTCTCAAAAGACAAGCAGGATGGTAGTCTTTACACATGTGCAAATCCCAAGCTATAGGCTGTCCGAGGACAACAAAGTGGGAAACCCCACAGTGCTGAAACCACCACCTCGCTCCCCTTTGCCTGTGAGGTAGCCAAACCAAAAAGGGGTCTAGGTAGGAAGAAAGTTGGGTTCTACAAAAAGAAAACCATAGGAAAGACAGACATAAAACCCCGATGCACAGCAGAGGCTCCTAAGGAAGGGGAGTGATGTGAATGCCAGCAAGAAACATACTTCGCATCACGGAAAAATTACAAGCAAGTTTTCGGATCAGTAAACCCTGACAACAGTAGGTCTGGAACCTCCTGGATACAGGAAAAAGTCTAGCGATATAAACAAGAGGACTCTAACAAAGACCGAACAGTTTTCTTTGGTTACAAAACAAACGAAAAACCAACTGGGGCTCGAGAACTCCACAGAAAGAAACTGCGGTCCACTGACAGCCGAAGGACAGAATGTCTCTGCAGAAGTGTGTCCATGTTTGGCTAATAAGCTTAATGGGCAGAAAACCCAAGCAATGCTTGGAAGAATAATCAGCAACAATGGCAGGTTTGTGAAAGACCCTACATGCCAAAGCAAAAGATATAACTGACCAGCAGAACAACATCAAGAGTTTCAGGGGATGAAAGGCAATCCCTGAATGGGATCGCTAGTCCAAACCCTCGAACAGGGAGTACAATAGGCCTGAAGGTCACCCACACTGCACCCTGTCAAAGGCAGGGCTATCCATCCTGTGTACAGGATAGTTCAGGTGAGCAGGAAGGCACTTTGGGCAACCTAGTGAAGTGAGAAAAGCTAAAGGCCAGAGCTTGGTGAAAATATAGGGAAAAAGTGGTGTATCTTTCCCTGCAAGTACACACTAAGATATACCGCTAATGCCTTAGCTTTTTCTCCCCTTCCCCTGAAATTACAACTGAAAAGTGGAAGGAGCAAAGAACAAAAGAAGGCAGACCGTTGGACTGCTGGGATACGCACAGTCGCTAGGTTGTATAACTCAAGCCCACGCAAATAACTCTCTGCCGATTCCAGTAGGGAGTTACCCACCGAGAGAGAACCCTCAGGCTACTTGGAACAGCTGAAACAGAGCGAATTCCACAGGGAAGAAATCCAGAAACAATTCACTAAGACGGGAAGCCAGGGTGCCGCAAGTGCAAACCCCTGTCAAACAGGATTTTTTCACCAGTCTGGAAACTCTTAAGAGAGTACCAAGGCAGGGAAACGGCAATCTCAAAATAGACTGCCCTGAACCTGGCTTAGATATTAATACCTCAATAATGATAGCATATACTTCCCCTAAGGAAGCACACAGTCCAGTAAATGGAACAATCGTTCAATGAACCAGGACTCTCCTGTGCGCAGACAGGGTTATCTCTAAAATGGGGGAAGTATAACTGCAACCAAAGAGCAGTACCTCTGTTGCAGGGTCCATCATCCCCTAATCCCTCAGCCATGGATATGGCGATAAGTTGAAAGGCATTCTCACCAATGAGATGGATTAGAACCTCCTCACTGAGGTAGGGTCCCCGCAGGAAAGAAAGACTGGCAATAGTGGTCCTTATCAAAAGACGCCGATTGAGCTCAGCAGGCATCAAAGCTGACTCCTGGATGGGAGACACCCCTAATCTTCACCGTGGAACTCTCTGGAAAGGCTCCCCCTCCCCCGTGAAATAGATCTGCTGTGCCTTAGGACGACCTAAGGATAGCACTACCACTCAACCGGCTCGTGGATCCCACAAGAACAGAGAGCGATTGCCAGTCAGAAGCAGTGTTATGCTTTCTCCAGGAAACAGAGAATGAGGGTTACACTTGCGTGGGACAACTAGGCATCTAGATGGGAGCCCTTCGAATCCCCCCTTCCTGAAGGAACAGGAAAGAAACGGGAATCAGGGTCTCATGATCCCAAAAAACCTATCCTCTCTCTAGTTGAGAGTTGAGACACAATCACTGATCCCAGAGGTTTAGAAGTGACCAATCTGCCAGTGGCAACCACTCTCAGATGAGGAAGATCACCACTGTAATCAATGAAGGGGCCCCAGCAAAAATGGTCAGATGACTGCCTCTGCTGTCCCCTGGTTCTGGTCTACAAGGAAATGCACTGATTCAAAGAATCGAGGCTCTGGTTCAGCAATAAACCTGTCAGACAGAACCCCAGAGGCTTCCCCACAAAGGGGATTTGTGACATGGAAGAGGTTGAAAGGCACATTCCTCTTCAGAGGAAGGAGAAGACTCCTGACTCTACCCTCCTGGTGTCTACTCCCCTTAGGATTTGACCAGGAATGGATTCCTAGGTCAGTCCTGTGGCAGCAGCATACAAGCTGTTGTGCTTGCAAAGAGGGAAACACACACATCCATACAGTAGAGGGCAACTGGAGAATAGAGCCCTCAGTTGTAAAAGCACGATGACCGGTACTCATACAGTGACCCCACTTGCCATGCTAATGGATAGAATCATATGGCGCAGCAAGGACCGAGCACCACTTGCTAGAGTTGGTAGCTGCGTGCTGCCAATTAGCAAATTACAGAGTGTATGATGCCTTCCTTGCAGTGCTCCCCAGCACTTTGAGGGGCAGAACTGATGAGGAACTGAGACCTTGACACGATGATGGCAGAACCTTGGCATGGCTGAGAACTGCACAGACAGGGAGAATGCCACCTGCCATAGCCTGAAGTGCTTGGAGTAGATGCTTTGCCATACCCAACCTCGCATGCTGCAGTCCATTATTACAATAACTCCCAGTGCAGTACACAGGAACAGTGTGACGAAAGCTCTGGGTATGGTATGGCGTTCTATGGCATGACCCCTCCAGTTCTTGATAATGCTCCAAGTGGCTGGACACAGCCCTTGAAACTACGTCAGGAATAGCTCACCACTGTTTCTCTCATGGAACGACAACAGTGAAGTCCATGGCAACTAACGGTGCCCATGGTGCTCTGTGGTCATGTCCCGTGGCATCCAACCTCGTTCACTGGTGCCCACAGTGGTGACGGCACCCGTAGGGCCCATAGCTCTTTCACGCTCACCGACTGATAACCTCAAGGGCACCAAATGATGCTGCACCCAGGGTTTAGACGGCACTTGACTGAATCTTGATCAATTTGACGGTATTTAGTACCATCCCCGGTGCCACAAGTACCCGCGGATCTCAACAGCCTGGTGGCACAGATAGATATCCAGTTGCCCGAAGGCGATGGACTGGTGGCACCAAGGATGACAGAGGCTCTGCAGCCCCAACACGCCTCAATGGTGCCCAGAGGAACCAATGACTACCAGCTCCATCGACTGTTCCCCCTTGGCTCACCTATCCATCCGAGGATGTTGCTGCTAGCTCAATGGCATCCCGTGCCAGCAGCTATGGCTGATAATAGCCTCACTAGCACTCATTAACATTGATGGTGTATGAATCCAGGTGATGCCTCCGTTGCCTCCCCAATCCCAGCAGTACAGGGGCCCCAAGATAATCGGCATCCATGGTGCCCAATAGCTGTAGGCCAGTGATGGAACAGCACAATGCTCCACAGTGCCCCATCAGGACACTGCCAAGGAGACTCAAGGGTACCAGACCACTGTGCCTGGATGCCTCGGCGTACCAGGGTGCCTTGAGTAAATGATAACCCCGGTGCTCGATCTGTTCAAGGCCAAAATCCCTGTTGATTGAGTGCTTCAGTGGCACTCGAGGATGACCAGGGTGCTCAATGATGAACTCAGTGCCTCGTTGATGGTGCTCAACATTGTCTAGAGCGGCAAAGAAAAGCATTGGTGGTCACGCACCTCGATGGCATTAAGGGAGTAAATGGTATCTGGGCAACTCTGCACCACGATAGCATCAAGACCACGCACCGACAGCATCGAAGGGGGCCACTCATGCACCTCGATGGGATAGAGGGCATCAATGGCACTGAGGCCTAGATGGCATCAAGAGCATACACAGAGGGTGACTCTGATGGCATTGAGGGGGAACATAGCGCTTGATGGCAGACCTGGTCCCCTACACTAGAGATCAGTGCCACTACTCCGCCACATTGAGGTCCCAGGCGCTCGATGACTCCGGTGCATTATGACTCCACGGCCACAGAAGGACCTTACAACATCGAGGTCGGTCACACCCCCGAATGGCATAGAGGGGATCCCAGCACCTCGACAGCGTCAAGGGTAACCATGACGCTCAATGGCAGTCTTGGTCCCTGACGTGGTCCTGACATCGATGCGTCAGATCAACGGTTCTCTGGTCATAGAAGTTGCGGCAGCAAGCTTCTTGCCCAGGCTCCTGTTCACCCTCTCTCAAAAGACTGTACTACCATCACCAGCAAGCAGGAGGGGAACCTACGACATCCAGGGCTCCTGCCTGTGGAGACTAGTTCCTTTGAATGTGGGAAGGATAAGCACTACCCCCACAGGAACAGTGTGGGCCTTGATCTCTGCACTGTCTGAACCTCCATTGATGCTGATTGATTAGTGAAACGACATAGAACTCCTGCCCGGGTAGTCCCCAGATGAGTCCCCAGGCTCAGTGGCCTACACAGATCACCCATGGATTGCATTCAGACAGTCCTGTCAGCACCTGACAAAGGTACACAAACAGAGCAAGGAGAGGACACATACTAAACTGCTGATGCAGTATTTTTTATTATTTTTTTTAATCAGGGTTAGAAACAGACTCTGCCAGATTGCACAGCAACAAAAGCCCCCATAAGGTAAAAGGAAAAAAAAAAGAACAGCTGCAGCTCTAGAAAAAAATCACTTACAAAAACTGAGAAGAGAGCAAAGCTGAATACCATGAGACACACGAACCTGAGACCACATGGCTCCACCATACTGAGGGTCTCTGCCTAGGGGACAAGGGTGATAACTACAGCTGCACATGCTCAGTAGGGTAAGTTTGAAAGTTCTAGATTCTTTGAGATCAAAGTTCTATGTTGGGCGCCATCCGATGATGTTACCAGTGTGTGATGACTATCATCCTGCTTGTCCTCAGAGAAACAAACTTACTTTTTCCATTAACAAGCAGGCATAAATTAGCCATTATTTATTTATAAAATTTATAAATTACAGATTACAAATAAAACTGAAGTAAGCAGTGTTTATAAAAATATAACAGCATGATATTTAAAATTCAAACACACACAATTTAACAATACATCAGAAGTTATAAACAGACATGCCTCTGCATTTTCTGCACCTAGGTTAAATATTCCCCATAAGCCTCATTCAATAGATATACCTTCAATTGTTTATATCCATGATTGCGTAATCTGTTCCATAATTGTGGTCTAAGCAAGGAGAAAGCCCTTTTTAATGTTTCTATGTAATGAAATTCTAATGTTAATAGAAGTTCCCTGTACATACCCAGATCAGTCCAGACACCTGGGTTCACCTCCCCCTACCAGCAAATGGAGACAGAAAAAAACCTGGCTGACACCGTATCTAAGCAACCATGCCACCTGCAGCTCGTCAGTATTTCTCTGTCTCCAGCAGATGGCAGAGGCTGTTAATCCTGCAGTTGACTAATTTTTTTTCTTTTGAGCCTTCCTCCCGGGGGTTTCTTTTATTTTTTTAAATCCTTAGGGTTTTCCCCTGTCCGGTCGAGGAAGCCGAGCCAGGGTTTGGTACCCTTGTGTGTGCTTGGTCTGAGCGCCCATGAGGTGTAAATCTGGTTGTCCAGATCCCTTCCTTCACGAGGCCGCTGAGGCGGCTGCAGGCTCTTTACAATACTTTTTTACAAGAAATTTTTGGCTATTTTTGTCTATTTTTCAGGGCAGTTTTTTTTTTTTTTAATTAGCTGTAGTTAAAAATGAGCAAACAAAAACAAACTGTTTGCACTGGTGCTCTACAGGCGAGTGACTTCCTCCCCTTAGGTAGCTTTTTGGGGGGGCTCTGGCTGTTTGTTTGGGGGACCTTTTCTGTTGTGGTGAGTACCTACAAAGAAAGGATTTTAATTTTATCTTTACCTTATGACTCGCGGCAGGGCATTCCGTTCATGCGGCTCTGAATCTTCCCGGCTTAATAGGACGGGGTTACGCGCTAACTGTGCCGAAGGTGGGGAGGGTTCTTCTGTGGCTCCTTCTTCCGCTAAACAGTGTCTGGTATCGTTGTCTTTTGGACCTGCTGCAACTTCTTTATTACCTCACCCGGCTGGTGCAGAAACAGCGGCCATTTTGGATTTTGCCGCAGCATCGCCGGGGGGTGGGTGGGGGGGTGTTCTCCATTTCTGTCTCCGTTCTGTGTTGGGGAACAGGCAGGGAGGGCTAGAAGGGGAGGAAAGCTCTGGTTTGCCTATTTTTCAACCACACCATACTGGTTTTGGTGCAAGAAAGCTTTTCTTCCTAGACTTTGTTTTGTTACTTCATGATGCCTATATGGCCAGAAAGTGGCTGGGGGGACTACACAACCAGATTCCACCAGTCCAGCCCACTGAGGGTCCTTTGGGGGGGTCTCAGGAGGTCTCCTATGCCCGGTAATAGGGTTCCCTCAGCACAGGGCTTGATTTTTCGCCCGCAGGGTGATGCAGCTGGGGTAATTGGTCCGAAGGATGCTATCATAACTCCTAGTGGTACTGGTTCGAGATCTGGCCAAGCTCCCCTGGTGGCTCCGGTTATTCCGGCTACCGAGAATGAGGGTCAAGGGGATGACCCGGTCTCTTTTATTCATTAGGCAGAGGATCCTAAGGTGATCCGCCTTTTTAAAAGGGAAGAGCTGGAGTTTTTGCTTCCCTTGGCTTACCAGGTTCTTGGGGTTAAAATGCCTCAGGAGAACCAGGATTTGGACAGCGAGGACCCAGTACTAGGTGCCATCCGAGATCCTCCAACTTCTTTCCCTTACCACAAGTCGGTTAGGAAGTTAGTAGAAGAGGAATGGGGGACTCCTGATTCTTGTTTAAAGGTTGGCAGAGCCATAGGGAAACTTTACCCTCTAAAAGAACAGGATTTAGAATTTTTTTCTCTCCCGAAAGTAGATGTGGCAGTGTTTTCAGTGACTAAGCGCACCACGATTCTGGTTATTGGTATGGCCGCTTTAAAAGACGTACAAGATCGTAAGATGGAGTTACACCTTAAAAGGATTTTTGAGATGGCGTCCCCGGGTTTGCGTGCAGCGCTTTGTTCAAGTTTCTTGCAGTGTGCTTGTCTCCGGTGGGTACAGCAGCTTCAAGGTAATTTGTCTCAATCAGGTGTGGACGCAGATACTGCTGAGCATGTGGAAGCAGCTATGGCTTATGGTGCGAATGCCCTCTATGATTTAGTGTGTACTTCCTCCAGAGTAATGGCATCAGCTATGGCCGCCCGAAGGTTGCTTTGGCTTCGCAATTGGACGGCGGATGTTTCCTCTAAGGCAAACTGGCATCCTTGCCTTTCAAAGGTAAGTTCTTGTTTGGCAAGGATCTACAGCGGCTGATCCAGACTCCTGGAGACAATAAAGTCCTCAGGTTACCCAAGGATAAACCTAAGGGTAAGAGATTTTTTCAATCAAGGTCTCTTTTTCGGCCCGACAGAAGATAAGATCGCAGCCTACCCGTGGTATGCTGGGACCGCAGAGACAATATTTTTTGCGGGGTCAAGCATGGGGACAATCCTTTCATGGAGCCAGAAAGTTCTTTAGGGGATCCTCTGGTGGCTCCTTGGCAGGAGTTAAGTCTATCAATCACACCACAATGTTCCTCAGTAAAATCTTAATGTCATTAATTCAGCTATTTGTGTAGGACTTTCATAGGCACAACTTTTCAAATAACAGCCAAGTTGTCTAACCTTCTGGTCCGCCTTTATTTATTTCGAATTTTTATATACCGACATTCTTGAAAAAATATCAAATCATATCGGGTTTTTAGTGATATTTTTAGTTTTCCTTTTCTTTACACACAGTCCCGTGAAGATCCCTCAATCGGGTCACTGCATCAAACAAATGTTTCCTAAAAACAACAACAAGAGCTAGTTTCACTTATCTTTTAAACCAGAGTCCGCTTTTTCTCACAACCAGAGAAAAAGCGGACTCTGGTTTAAAAGATAAGTGACACTAGCTCTTGTTATTGTTTTTAGGAAACATGTTTGTTTGATACGGTGACCCGATTGAGGGATCTTCACGGGACTGTGTGTAAAGAAAAGGAAAACTAAAAAATCACTAAAAAATTAAATAAAAGCGGACCAGAAGGTTAGACAACTTGGCTGTTATTTGAAAAGTTGTGCCTATGAAGGTCCTACACAAATAGCTGAATTAATGACATTAAGATTTTACAGAGGAACACTGTGGTGTGATTGATTGTTTTGTAACATTACCTCAGATTACTGTGTGGTTGGGGCTGTCTTTGAGTCTTTGATTTTTTGAGGAGTTAAGTCTACCTAATGATGCCAGGATGGTCCACTCCGTCATTCCTATTATAGGAGGTCGCTTACAGCACTTTTACAATGAGTGGGCCAAGATCACTCAGGACCAGTGGGTTCTCAATGTGATGAGAAACTGCTACGTTTTAGAATTTGCTCGTCCCGTATGGGAACTTTTTCTAACTTCCCCATGCAGCTATCCGGTCAAGCGGGCGACGGTACGACTGACTCTAGACCAGTTATGTCGGTTAAGTGCGGCAGTACCAGTTCCCAGAGCGGAGCTCCATCAGGGAAGATACTCCATTTATTTTCTGGTCCCCAAAAAGGAGGGCTCGTTTTGGCAGATACTCGATTTAAAGAAGGTCAATGCAAAACTCAAGGTGCCATGCTTCAGGATGGAAACCCTCAGGTCAGTCGTAGTGGCTGTACGCAAAGGAGAATTCCTGGCTTCCTTGGATCTCATGGAGGCTTTTCTACATATTACCATCCATCAGGAATCTCAGCATTTTCTTCGCTTCATGATTCTGGGTCAATCATTTTCAACATTTTCAGTTTCAGGCTCTTCCGTTTGGTCTCGCACGGCTCCACGGACTTTCACCAAGGTGATGGTGGTGGTGGCAGCTTTCCTTCGAAAGGAGGGTATTCTAATTCACCCATATTTGGACGATTGTTTGATCAGAGCCAAGGCAGAGTCTCTATGCCGCAAGTTGGTTCATCGAGGTCTCGAAGTCCTACAGTCCCCTAGGTTGGGTAGTGAATCACGACAAAAGTCAGCTATCACCAACACAAACTTTGGAGTATTTAGGAGCTTGGTTCAATACACTTATAGGGAGAGACTTTCTCTTTCAAGATCGAATCTTGAAACTTCGGGCCCAGATCCGCCGTTTTTTGCAGTTTCAGGTACCCAAGGTCTGGGACTACTTACAGGTATTCGGCTCAATGACCTCCACCCTGGACTTGGTTCCCTGGGCATTTTCCCATATGAGAACACTACAGATGGCACTGTTGTCCCACTGGAAGCCAGTATTGGAAGAATATCATATCCGCTTACCTCTCGAGGGTTTGCCGAGAGGCAGTCTGTCATGGTGGCTTCAGACTTCCAATCTCAGTCGGGGTGTGGACCTCGAAGTTCCCAAATGGATGATGCTTTCTACCGATGTCAGTCTCTCTGGATGGGCGAGCACTTTGTCAGTCCTATTTGGTTCAGGGATCCTGGTCCACGAGACAAGTCTGCATGGTCTATCAACCATCTAGAGACCGGGGCGGTTCACTTGGCCTTGAAGGAGTTTCTGCAGTTACCTCGAAATCGTCCGGTTCGAATTCTGTTGGACAATGCAACAACAGTAGCATATATAAATCAGCAGGGCGGAACCCTCTCAAGCCGCGACTTGCTGACCCGCACAAATCTTCCATGCCACCGAAGCTCGCCACGAGGTAACCCACCGCGGACCGGCCTCTACGGTAGGTCTTGTTCCCTCAACCCTCCTACCCGGACTGACAACTCTCGCTGGCCTCAGCCAAGACCTACCTCCACGGTAGGCCCCAACCTCAGCCCGGACCCTAGCAGGCCTCAGCCAAGTCTACCCCATGGTAGGCACAACCTCAGCCTCCCGGACCTACCTCCACAGTAGGCCCACCGCGACTTCCACCTCCTGGACAGACGAACAGCGGCCAGGACCAACCAGTCCACCCTAGACTGCATCCGGCTCATCCAGTCCGAGCTATTTCTAAAAAAAAAAAACCCCAACAGCTACCGCACCCCCCCCCCCCAAAGAAATACATACATTTCACCAAGCCTTGCAAGTCTAAGGATATCATCGAATCCCTTCCTGAAGCTCTTTAAAAATGATCGATGCAAATACCGCAGCTAACTCTTGGATCTCAATAACCGCTGAAACAGCAAAGAGCATATGCCCTACCGTAACTAAAGAAACCAAAACCCCATTGTACACGCCGGAGCTAAAAAACTCTAAACGCATTCTTAGGCAAACAGAAAAAGCATGGAGAAGAAATCAATCCACCGAACTAAAATACAAAAACTTCCTCCACACCTACAACACTGATATTAACACCACCAAATGCCTCTTCTACGCAAAAAGGATTCACAACCATCAATACAATCCCAAAACGCTATTCGCTTATGTATCCGACCTAACCAGCCCCACCCACAACCCTCCTGCAAACGAAGACCAGGACAAAATCTGCAAAGATTTAGCACAATTCTTCAGCAACAAAACCGCCAGCCTGATTGCAAACATCCCTAACACAAACGTGAAACCTCCCGAACACCACCCAACATATCCATCCTTGCCTGGACTCATTTCGATCACATTGCATCAACGGAAGTGGAGCCAATCATATGAAGAGCAAATCCCACCACACACACCCTTGACCATATGCCAACAAAGTTCCTAAAACAAGTCTCAAACATCATCGCCAAGCCAATAGCCGACATCATTAACCTCTCTCTGGAACAGGGCATTTTCCCAGAGTCTCAAATCTGCAATCAAACCTAGGCATCTCAGACCCTGCCAACTACAGACCAATCTCCAACCTGTCCTTCATTGCCAAGATCCTGGAAAAAACTGTCAACAAACAGCTCTCCGAACATCTAGAACACCACAACATTCTAAACCCGGCTCAACACGGTTTAAGAAAACTCCTCAGCACAGAGACAGAGACACTCCTTCTATCCCTCACAGACTCCATTCTCAGAGGCCTAGACAAGAACACATCATACCTCCTGATACTCCTTGATATCAACGCCGCATTCGATACCATCAACCACAACACCCTGTTGACCAGACTAAAAGAAATTGGCTTATGTGACACCACACTCAAATGGTTTGCCTCGTATCTCTCCGGCAGGTCCTACTCAGTAAAAATAGAATCTCAATCCAAACAATTCCCCCTACCACACGGAGTACCCCAAGGATCATCCCTCTCCTCCGCACTGTTCAACATCTACATGCTCCCACTCTGCAACCTTCTTTCCAAAAAAGGGCTTACATTTTTCATATACGCAGATGACGTACAGATTCTGCTCCCCCTCAAATCTTCCCTCGAAAGCACGCTAAAAACCTGGGACACCCAACTGTCTGACATAACTCAACTCCTCGCTCAGCTATCACTCTCCCTCAACCACAAAAAAACTGAAATCCTTCACATCTCCAACATCCCCAACCGCCATCTCAAACATCAAAGCCCAACAACCCTCCCGAACCATCAACTAGCCTTACAGCAAGAAACCTCGGAGTCACTCTTGATACAGAAATCAACCTCAAAAAGCACAACACCACCATCGTCAGAGACTGATTCTTCAAGCTCCAGACCCTCAAAAGACTCAAACCGCTGCTCTTCACACACGACTATAGAACCGTCCTCCAGAACATACTATTCTCAAAACTAGACTACTGTAACTTCCTTCTGCTCGGCCTCCCTGCAGCCACAATCAGACCCCTGCAGCTACTACAAAACGCAGAAGCCAGATCCCTCGCAAAGCAAAAGAAATTGGACCATATCAATTCCATCCTCAAGGACCTCCACTGGCTACCCATCGCCTTCCGGACAACACAAAGTTCTATCCCTCATTCACAAGTCACTCCACAACGACAAATTAGACTGGTTAAGCACGCCCCTACGATACCACACACTGCAATGAACCCTCCGATCCTCTAACACTGGTCTTCTCCACATCCCCACCCCAAAAGAAGCACTCTCCATAGCTGGACCTTCCCTCTGGAACAGCCTTCCAAGCACAACTAAGATCCGAACCCTCAACACAGCTCTTCAAAAAACACCTAAAAACCTGGCTTTTCCGGCTAGCCTTCCCCCAATGATCATACCCCCACCACCCTTCCCTGTTAGCCTTGCCCCTGTTATTTTGTCCGACCTCCCCGTCCCTGGTCGCATGCCGTTCAATTTCACCATGTGTCATTTTAAGGCTAACCAATCCCTTTAAGTTGCATTAGAAGAGTTTGCGTATCAACATTCATTCTTTTTATATTCCCGTATTGTATCTTGTTGCTAAACTTCAAGTTTATTTCGTTGCATTGATAAAGATACGTTTCACTGTAAGAAATAAGTACCCCCCCCGGAAGGCAGTGGCTCTAGAGGCGCAGAGGTTGGTGTGCTGGGCGGAACGACATCTAGAGAGATTAGCGGCATCCTACTTTGCAGGAACAGAGAATGTTCAGGCGGATTTCTTGAGTCGCACACACTTGGGATCCAGGCGAGTGGGAACTCTCAGACAGCCATGCAGTTAGAGATTGTTGGGGCCTACCTCATGGTGACCTCTTGGAATGCCAAGGCCTTCCGATTCTTCAGTTGCCGAAGACAGTACGGGGCCGAAGGGGGTCAACGCTCTGGTTCTACCATGGCCTCAGGGAGTTCTACTACATGTTTTTCCTCCATGGCCGCTGGTGGAGAAGGTTCTACGCTGCACAGAAAAGCATTGCGGAAAGGTGATTCTGGTGGCTCCAGAGTGGCCTCTGTGTCCATGGTTTGCGGATCTGGTCAACCTGACGGTGGACAGCCCGCTTCACTTCGGCCACCTGATGCGTCTTCGACAGAGTCCTATATTTTTCGACCAGGCTGCTCGCTTTTGTCGAGCGGCATGGATTTTGAGAGGAGGCATTTAAAAAGGAAAGGTTACCCGGACTCTGTAGTAACCACATTGTTACAGTCTAGAAGGAAGTCTACCAACCTCTCTTATGTTCGGGTATGGAAGATTTTTGAGTCCTGGTGTTCTGTCAGGGGAATTCGCCCTCTTAGAGCTTTAATTCCTGAAATATTATCTTTCTTACAGGATTGGCTTCACCAAGGGCTTATCTCTTAGTTCTTTTAAAGTACAGGTAGAAGCACTGGGCTCTCTCCATGGCAAAATTGAAGGTTCCTCTATTTCGTCTCATCTGGACGTGGTTCGTTTTCTTAGAGGTACGATGAATCTTCATCCTCCAGTTCGGAAATCTTGTCCGTCCTGGAACCTTAATCTAGTTCTTAAAGCTCTGTGTGAACCTCCCTTCGAGCCACTCCGAAGGGCTACATTAAAGGATTTGACACTTAAGGTAATTTCTCTCGTCGCCATTTGCTTGGGTAGAAGAATTTCTGAGTTACAGGTGTTATCTTGTCGAGATCCTTTCCTTCCGATTTTGGAATCCAGAGTTTCTTTATGGATGGTACCTGCCTTTTTATCAGCGTTCCACATCAATCAGTCAGTGGAACTTCCGGTTTTTCCTAACTTACCAACGTCTGATCCTAATGCGAGGGAACTCAAACGTCTAGATGTTCATAGAGCTTTATTGTGTTACCTCGAGATTACCAATAACTTTAGGAGGTACGATCACCTCTTTGTGCTGTGGAGTGGTCCTAAGAGGCTCCAAGGTTTTTAAAGCCTCTATTGCATGATGGTTGAAGGAGGCTATTTCTTCCGCTTATATTACATGGGGTCATCCAGTTCTGGAAGGCTTGCGTGCTCACTCCACACGTTCACAAGCGGCCTCGTGGGTGGAATCTCTTCTTGTTTCCCCACAGGAAATTTGCAGAGTGGCGACTTGGAAGTCGCTGCATACTTTTGCAAGGCAAAGCTTAGATGTCGGGGCTCTGGCAAACCCTTCCTTTGGCAAGAGGGTTTTGCGAGCGGGACTCTCCAGGTCCCCCCCCTGGGTAAGGGCTTTGGTACATCCCAGGTGTCTGGACTGATCCGGATACGTACAGGGAAAGGAAAATTGGTTCTTACTTGCTAATTTTCGTTCCTGTAGTACCACAGATCAATCCAGAGCATGCTCAATTAGAAGGGAGTGTCGTAAGCTCAACTGTAAGATTGTTCTCTGTTGCATTCCATGTTCTTGTTAATTGTTTAACGGTTCCATATTTTTTTCTATTATCTGCTTTGATATAGATATATACTGACGAGCTGCAGGTAGCACGGTCACTTAGATATGGTGTCAGTGAGGTTTTATTTCTCTGTCTCCATCTGCTGATAGGGGGAGATGAACCCAGGTGTCTGGACTGATCCGGGGTACTACAGGAACGAAAATAAGCAGGTAAGAACCAATTTTCCTCTCTAATAGCTCTTGGGAATTATGCATAGGGTGTCCAAAACAGAGGGCTGCAGAACAGTTCGTCCAGAGTTACTGTCTCCTTGGAACATGCTGTCCAGAGAGTAGAGGGATGTAAAGATGTACACAAACATTAAGTAGCAGCTTCGCAAATGTTTTCAATAGAAGGGGCCCTGAAATGAGCCACTTAAGTTGCCATGGTTCACATTTGATGAGCCTTGATTGTGGTTCATTTGGTAGGCCAACAACCAGCCGCCATCTCCGTCTCACCCCAACACCTTCTCACCCCCCCCCCCCCCCCCCCCAACGTGGCAGGAATACTGCTATGATTCAGCGGGTCCCAGCATCCGACATGGCTCCAAAGACACCTGCACACCACCATCTTATTCCTCGTACATCTCTACTTAAAGGGCAAATGGCAGGGAAAGCCGCACGATGCTTAGTGATGACATCAGTAGGCCCTCACTACTTAAGCGTGGACCGGACTGCCTAACGCTGCCTCAGCAATGGGTTTCCTGTCTTGTGCACAGCATGTTTTTCCTGCGTTCCTGTGTTCTCTTGTCCAACCTTGCCTTGCCCAGCCTGCCTCATTCAGTCTTATCTTGCTAGTCTCGTCCAGTGTCTCTCTCTCTCTGTCTATGCTTGTCCTCCCTTGGCCTGTTCTCCTAGTACTGACCTTAGCCTTGGACCTGACCACATCTGCCTGCCACCTGGACCTGATTCTTGCCTTGTACCTGACTACACTTGCTTGCTGTCCACCTCGACTCCTGTCCTGCTCCCAGTATCTCCAGTCTGCTGCCTGTCCTAACCCCAGTGTGTCCTTGGACTCTCTCTCTCTCCATTGCCCTAGGGACCCACTTATACCCTGCAGGCCGCCAGAACCCAAAGGCTCAAACTTCGGGCAAGGCAAATGGTATAGATAAAGCTCCAAGGCACATTTCACCTGCTGTCTCTGTCTGTGTAGATCTCATAAGATTTGCCTATGATGCCTAGTCAACTATGCCACAGCACCATGGCCTCACTCAATGCCATTCATCACAGTTTGCCATGAGCTTGGCAAACTCATCTCAAGCCTCCACCATTGCCGGGTTAGCTCATCTGAAGCAGCAGCAAGACCAACTGAACATGATAGCCAACTACCTTCACGACCTGGCTATTCACTCAGCTCCTGCAGCACCTGTTCCAGCATCTCCTGCATGGACTGCTACTCCCATGCTTCATCTGCCTCCTCCAAGGTAAGATGGGGATCCCATGAAGTGTAGAGGCTTCCTGAATCAATGCCAGATACAGTTTGAATTGTAAGCACCCCTCTTCGCTATATCCTGTTCTTGCTGTGAAGCTCTGCTCTAGCCTGTGCTTCACCTCTCTGGGAGAGAGATGATGCGCTTATAGGAAATCTGGGCAACTTCTTATAAGAATTTCACCCAATTTAATGTTTACCTTCTCCAGCAGGCTCAGCGATCCTTGCAGGTTTCGGAACATAACTTCTTTAGGTTTGGCAACAAAGCAGGGAAATATCTGGCCAATATGGCCTGCACTTTTAAGGGGAAACAATCACTGATCGCATGAAAACTCCACAGGAGCGTATTGTGACTGCGAAGGCTGAGATTTGCAAAGTTTTTAAAACCTTTTATGAATCCTTATATACAAATAATGTGTCGGAGGGAGGAGGTAAGAAGAGTCTTTCTTTGCAAATCGTCCACTGCCACAGCTATCACAAACACATTTAGACTATTTAAATAGGCCCCTACAAGCTTATGAAGTTCTCAATGCTATCAGCTCCAGTAAATAGGGGATGTCCCCTGGTCCTGATGGATTTTCATATGACTTCTATAAAATGTTAAGATCGTACATAATCAGTCCTTTAGTCAACTTTTATAAGGATGCGCTAAAACAGTAACTCTTCCCCAAAGGAGTTTAATAATGCCCATAATAGTTTTGGCTAAACCTGGGAAGGACCCACTGGTTCCTTCTCATCAGCCTCTCTCTTTATTAAATTTTAACCTAAAGATTCTAGCCAAAATACTAGCAAATAGAATCGGTTCCCTTTTGCCTTTTCTCATCTCAGACAACCAGGTCAGTTTTGTTAAAGGAAGGACAGCTAGAATGCATATACTTAAGCTGCTTACGGCCATGACAGTCTGTCAAAAGCAATACATGCCAGCTTTGGCCATTGGAGTCGATTCTGAGAAAGCTTTTGAAAGGGTGTCAAGGCCATATATTTTTTCGGTCCTACATAGATATGGATTTATGGATAATATAATTGCCTATATTTCTTTATTATATGATAATCCTCACTCTATTATAGCCTATGGCTCTAAATCTATGGCTGTCACGATACAAAGATGGGTAAGACAAGGCTACCCACTTTCACCTTTATTAGACATCTTATCTATTGATCCATTATTGAGAAAAATCAATATGACTCAGGATATAACAAGCTTCGGCTGCCAGTCCCAGTCATTTAAGATTGCAACTTTTGCAGATGTCATTTTCTTCACCAAACCTGCAGAATCTTTAGAAGTCATTTTGATCTTCAGATATGCTTTGGCCAATTTGCTGGTTTGAAAATAAATCAGGATAAGTGAAGTTGGATGTATGTGAGAACGTTCAACCAATCTGGAGAGGCATTTTTCCCTTGACTACAGCTTCAAAGGTGAACCTTCATTGGGAAGTATCAAAAGTATTTAGCGGTATCAGCTTAAATCTGGACTGTGGCGGTCTCTTAATAGTTGCAAAGAGTTCAGTCAAAAAGGATGTTTGATAAGCTGATACCGCTAAATACTTTTGATACTTCCCGATGATAAAAAATGAAATTTCAGACCTATTAGTAAAAATTTGTAACCTATCATTAAAATCATCCATTGTACCTGAAGACTGGAGGATAGCAAATGTAACCCAATATTTAAAAAGGGCTCCAGGGGCGATCAGGGAAACTACAGACCTGTTAGCCTGACTTCAGTGCCAGGAAAAATAGTGGAAAGTGTTCTAAACATCAAAATCACAGAACATATAGAAAGACATGGTTTAATGGAACAAAGTCAGGCAAAATCTGCTTCACTTTTTTGAAAGAGTTAATAAACACGTGGATAAAGGTGAGCCGGTAGATGTAGTATACTTGGATTTTCAAAAGGCATTTGAAAAAGTTCCTCATGAGAGGCTTCTAGGAAAAGTAAAAAAAGTCATGGGATAGGTGGCGATGTCCTTTCGTGGATTGCAAACTGGCTAAAAGACAGGAAACAGAGAGTAGGATTAAATGGACAATTTTCTCAGTGGAAGGGAGTGGACAGTGGAGTGCCTCAGGGATCTGTATTGGGACCCTTACTTTTCAATATATTTATAAATGATCTGAAAAGAAATACGACGAGTGAGATAATCAAATTTGCAGATGACACAAAATTGTTCAGAGTAGTTAAATCACAAGCAGATTGTGATAAATTGCAGGAAGACCTTGTGAGAGTGGAAAATTGGGCATCCAAATGGCAGATGAAATTTAATGTGGATAAGTGCAAGGTGATGCATATAGGGAAAAATAACCCATGCTATAATTACACAATGTTGGGTTCCATATTAGGTGCTACAACCCAAGAGAGATCTAGGCGTCATAGTGGATAACACATTGAAATCGTCTGTTCAGTGTGCTGCAGCAGTTAAAAAAGCAAACAGAATGGTGGGAATTATTAGAAAGGGAATGGTGAATAAAACGGAAAGTGTCATAATGCCTCTGCATCGCTCCATGGTGAGACCACACCTTGAATACCGTGTACAAATCTGGTCGCCGCATCTCAAAAAATATATAATTGCAATGGAGAAGGTACAGAGAAGGGAGACCAAAATGATAAAGTGACTGGAACAGCTCCCCTATGAGGAAAGACTAAAGAGGTTAGGACTTTTCAGCTTGGAGTAGAGGCGGCTGAGGGGGCATATGATAGAGATGTTTAAAATTATGAGAGGTCTAGAACGGGTAGATGTAAATCGGTTATTTACTCTTTTGGATAATAGAAAGACTAGGGGGTACTAGCATGGAAGACTAGAAAGACTAGCATGGGGCACATTTAAAACTAATCGGAGAAAGTTCTTTTTTACTCAACGCACAATTAAACTCTGGAATTTGTTGCTAGAGGATGTGGTTAGTGCAGTTAGTATAGCTGTGTTTAAAAAAGGATTGGATAAGTTCTTGGAGGAGAAGTCCATTACCTGCTATTAAGTTCATTTAGAGAATAGCCACTGCCATTAGCAATGGTAACATGGAATAGACTTAGTTTTTGGGTACTTGCCAGGTTCTTATGGCCTGGATTGGCCACTGTTAGAAACAGGATGCTGGGCTTGATTGACCCTTGGTGTGACCCAGTATGGCATTTTCTTATGTTCTTAAAGTATATTTACTGGCCAAAAAATGCATTTTAACCAATTGGCTAGTGAAAGAGGCCCCTACAATTGCATATTGAAAAGCAGAACTATTGGAATTCATGTGCTTGGAATATAAAAACATTAGGTTCTCAGTAAAATAAATTAGCAGATTGGGAGCTCATATAAGATTTTGCTACCCAAGCATATCCAAGTTAGGTTCAAACATACTGTGGTGTATATATGAAGGTTAGTTAACTGGGATTCCTTAGGGGTGCCAATGTAGATCACCTTGGTGACATGTCTACCATCAGGTGGATGGTGTTCCTTTTTTGGTGAAGCTGTTTAAATAGAAGATCTCTGCGTATCTGTGAGTGTTCGGGTTATTGGCCTTACATGATTTGAGCTGATTCATGAATGTTTATGCACTATTGAAAAACTCAATAATGACTATTTAAAAAGAAAGTATTTCATTCTGTGCATTCATCTTTCCCTCCCTTTGTTTTACTGCCCGTTTTCCTTTTGATTGTCTTAATAGTAAACTTGAATAAGATCGGTACTGTGGTGTGACTTGTGCATGCTACTAATGGGAAGGTGATTTGATAAAAGTATTTACTGGGTGCTGGAAAGTGAGAACATAGGATCCACCTATCCCTGGTTCTATCTAATAACCCAGAACCCCGGCCAGTGTCCTCCTCTACGGCTGGGACGACTGGGGTTTTCTTCTATTATAGCTTCCCCTCTCCCTTGGCAGCAGTGTAATCTGTTTTACTTGAGGGGAGCGGAGCAATACATAGAAAACCAAGTCCAGACAAGAGCCAAGGTAGAAGCCGTGTCTACAGAAGTGGAAAGGAGGCAAGGGACTTACTTTAAAGATTCCTCGTGCTCTCCCTGCATATAATACAGCTTGCTTAGCTTCATGAAGGCAGCCCTATTGTCACTACGGAGTTTGGTGGTAGGCTTCAGATCCAGGATGGCCTTGGAGATGTCGCCAATCTGCAGGTAGGACTCAGAACGGAGCTCCCGAGCTTCAGGGTCCCATGCAGTTAGCTGAAAAAAAAAAAAAAAATAGAAAAAGGATGGTAGTCCATCTTAGTTTCTGTATGCATCTGGGCACAGTTACAGTGTTCAGACAGAGAGAAGAGGAGAGGAGGGGAGGGAGGCTACACGTATGAACATTTCCCAGTTTATTTTATTAAGCAAAAATGTATATTCTGCATATTCTCTCAATGATCAAACACGGATTTCAAAATACATTCATAAAATATTGAAAACAGTTAATACAAATATAACAATAAAACTAGATTAAAATTATAAGTGATACATAAAAATTTGCATCTATGACTATCATTGAACCATGGCTAAAACTGTAACTACGTCCCAACCTCCCCTCCTACAAAAACCTCACAGAATAATTCTGCCTTTACTAATTTTCTGAATTCTAAATAATCACATTCTCTATGCACCCCCACTAACAAATCATTCCATAAAACTGGAACACACAGCAAAAAAGACTTTGTTCTAATTCTGTGCATTTTATACTTTTGTAAACTGGAAATTGACAGCAATTCTTGCCTTCGAGAATGCAAAGCTCACATTGGCACATACCCTTAATCTTGTCCCTTAAACCACAGAAAACTTTCACACCATTTTATAAGTGATAACACAAGCATTTTAATTTTCACACTATAGTAACATAACAATAATGACAGCAGACAAAGGCCAAATGGTCCATCCAGTCTGCCCAGCAATCTGCTCATGGTAGCAACTGCCACTCCGTGCAGGTTACCCCATGTGTTCTGTTAAGGGTAATAACTGATGCTCTGTGCAGGTTACTCTTATGCATAAAATGTTATACCATCCATTTCTTTATACCTTTAGGCCCATGCCCTTTTGAATTCAGTAACCATTCTGGCCTTCACCACATTCTGGGAAAGCTTTCCCGGCATCCACCAACCTCTCTGTGAAGAAATATTTCTTGATATTAATTCTGAGTCTTCCCCCCCTGGACTTTCATATCATGACCAACTGTTTCTTTTAAAAGTGGAAAAGGTTTGAAATTTGTGCATAATTAATAGCCACACGTTAATAGCCACACGTTAGACCTTATCTTCGTTAACTCTGCAATCAAGCCCACGTCCCTCCCCAACTGCACAAAGGTCCCGTGGTCAGATCACTGCCTCATAACAACTTCATTCTCAATAAAAGATACTAGCCCGGCTTGCATTCCTTCGCCCTCCTTCACATACAGGAAAACTTGCTCACCAGAAGATCTCAATAATCAATTATCACCACACCTCTACCACCTGGACCTCACTGACCCGAACTCAGCGCTTCGAACATGGAATACAATTACGGAAACTATAGCTAACAAGCTATGCCCCCCTATAACAAAAAAACCACACACCAATTCCTCCAAAAGACAGCCCTGGTTCTCCTCAGAATTAAGGAAACTCAAACTCCAACTAAGACAAAATGAGGCTAAATGGCGCAAAAACCCAGGAACCAATACCCTCTCAATCTACAAATCAATTCTTCATCAATACAAAGCAAGCACCCTAAGATCCAAGAGGGACTTCTACGCTTCTAAGATACACGACCTTGTCTTCGATGCCAAAGCACTCTTCAGCTATGTAGCCAACCTCACGCAATTAAACCAGACAGAGATTGCACATGACCAAGCTCAATCGAAAGCTGAAGAATTAGCACTATTCTTCAGCAACAAAATCAGCAATCTTCTATCTCAGCTCCCCACCAAAACCACTGCATCACTAACCACTCCTCAATCCGCAATCAACAATACCCGATTAGAAGAACTTGATCCAACTTCAGCCATTGAGATCCAAGGAATTCTAAGGAAAATGAAACCTTCCTCTCACCCCTCGGATCACATCCCAGCTAAACTACTTTTATCAATTCCAGACTCTATCTCCAAAATCCTGGCAGACATCATAAATTGCTCCATCACACAAGGACTCTACCCAGAAAACCTCAAACTGGCCTCACTCAAACCCCTACTCAAAAAACCAAATCTCGACCCCAACGATCCCAACAACTATAGACCGATCGCTAACCTCCCCTTCATAGCCAAGATTATGGAAAAATTGGTAAACTCACGACTCTCAAACTACATTGAAGACAACAACCTCCTATTCCCATCACAATACGGATTCCGCAAAACCTTAAGTACGGAAGCACTCATCATCTCCATGACAGATCACATCATCCTAGGCCTTGACAAAGGACAAGCCTTCCTTCTGATCCTACTGGACCTGTCGTCAGCATTTGACACCGTCAACCACTCCCTTCTCATCAACCAACTAATAGCCATAGGTATCTCAGGCACTGCCCTCTCGTGGTTCAGAACCTTCCTCAGCAATAGAGGATACAAGGTTAAGATTCATAACAAAGAATCCTCACTCTACCCCGCGTCAGTAGGAGTCCCTCAGGGCTCATCCCTATCTCCTACCTTATTTAACATATACCTATTACCCTTATGCCAACTTCTCACTGACCTCAAGCTCAAACATTTCCTCTACGCGGATGATATCCAGGTCCTGATCCCCATCAAGGAGTCACTCGCGAAAACACTGTCTCATTGGGAAACATGCCTCCAAAATATCAAACAGTTTCTCACAAGCCTCAACCTGGTACTAAATTCATCCAAAACGGAATTACTACTCATCACACCAGAGAACAGCTCCTGCACCCCCACTCATCCAGCCATACCAAAAACTACACAAGTGAGAGACCTAGGAGTTCAAATTGACAATCACCTGAACCTGAAAGCCACCATCAACAAAACCACCAAAGACTGCTTTTATAAACTCCAAGTACTGAAAAGAATAAGACCTCTGTTCCATACTCATGACTTTAGAACAATCCTACAATCAATCATCTTCGCAAAGCTGGACTATTGTAACACCATCTTGCTCGGTCTCCCCTCTCTACACACCAAACCACTGCAAATGGTTCAAAATGCCTGTGCCCGTATACTCACTAATACCAGGAGAAGAGACCATATAACCCCTATCCTAATGGGCCTCCACTGGCTACCCATCCACTTCAGAATAATATACAAGGCCATTCTCACCATATACAAACACATTCATCAACTAGCCCCAATTGACCTTCATTTCCCCCTCCGATTACACACTTCAACAAGACCGACAAGAGATGCTTACAAAGGATCACTTCAAGTCCCCCCAGCCAAAACTACCAGACACATTACGCTAAGAAATCGGGCCTTCTCCACAGCCGGTCCTACCTTATGGAACTCTATCCCCCCAGATCTTAGAATGGAACCCAGCCTCTCAACCTTCAAGAAAAGACTCAAGACCTGGCTGTTCAGGCAGGCTTTTCCTAACTCCAATATCATTTAACTCCTAACAATCATCACATCACCATCAACATCACTATTAGCTACCTCTTACAATGTAATTATATGTAATTAGCTGGTTTTCCTTTTTCCTTCTCATTCCAAGTTCAATTTTCCTTGTTACATGTAACTGCTATTTCCGCACTATTGTTCAAGTTTAAGTTTATTTTGCACTCCTGTTTCATGTGAACCAGCATGATGGGACTATTGTCTTGAATGTTGGTATATAAAAAACTTAAATAAATAAAATAAATAAATAAATCTGAAGGTCTAGTCTATATCATATCTACTCTCCTCCAGGCTATACCTATTTAGATCCTTCAGCCTCTCCTTATAGGTCTTCTGAAACAGACCTTGCACCATTTTGGTTGCCTGTCTCTATCCTTTTTGAGTATGATCTCCATAATTGAACTCAGTACTCCAGGTAAGGCCTCACCAAGGATCTGTACAAGGGCATTATCCCTTCCCTTTTTCCTATTTATTCCTCTCTCTGTGCAGCCCAGCATCTTTCTGGCTTTAGCTACCGCCTTGTCACACTGCTTCGATGCCTTCAGATCACCAGGCACAACCACCTCAAGGTCCATCTCCTGCTCCATGCATCATAGTCTTTCGCTCCTCATCACATACAGCTCTTTTGGACTTCCGCACCTCAGGTGCAACCCTCTGCACTTCTTGGCATCGAATCACAGCTGCCAAATCTTTGACCACTCCTCTAAGTTTTCTTAAAACCACCTTTCATTCTCTCTACTTCAGGCATGTCCCATTCTGTTGCAAATCTTAGTATAATCTGCAAAAAGGCAAACTTTTTCTTCTAACCCCTCTGTAATGTCACTCAAAGATATTGAACAGAACCAGTCCCAAAACCAATCCTTGAAGTACTCTACTTAGCACTCTTCTCTCAGGAAACACTGTAATGGTAAATGAAACCCATTCTATCAGTAAACAAGTTAATAATCCAATTACCACTCTTATACCCACTCCCAAGCTTCTCATTTTATTCTCAAACCTCCTATACAGGACCCTATCAAAGGCTTTGCTGAAATCCAAGTAAATCACATCAAGCACTCTTCCTTGATCAAGTACTCTAATCACCCAATCAAAAAAAAAAAAGTCAAATCAGATTTGTCTGTCAGGACTATCCCTGCTGAATTTATGCTGCCTTGGGTCCAGCAACCCAGCAGATTGCAAATAGTTCACTATCTTTTCATTCAGCAGTCTCCATTAATTTTCTCACCACAGAAGTGAGGCTAACTGGCCTGTAGTTTCCAGTCTCCTCCCTGCTACTACTACTCTTGTGAAACGGTATCACAACCACTGTTCTCCAGTCTCACTGCACCACTCGCGTTTCCAGGGATCTATTGAAGAGGTCTTTCAGTGGACCTGCCAGCTCATCTCTAAGCAACTTCAGTATCCTAGGATGTATATCTCATCCGGCCCCATGGCCTTGTCCACCTTCAAGGTTCCTAGCTCTTCCCATACACTGTGTACTGGAAATGGTATTGCATAGACTCCATTCCCATCCATGGTCTTATAAATCAACAATAGTCCTTCTCCAGTTTGGTGTTCACTAAAGACCCTAAAGTATTTGTTTATTATTTCTGCTGTTTCTTCGTCTTTCTCCACACTTGGCTCCCAGTCATCTTTCAATTTCACTATCCACTACAGGCTCCCTTCTTTCTCGGATATATCTGAAAAATGGTTTTGTCACCTCGCTTTACCTCTTTGGCAATCCTTTCTTCTGCTTGACTTTCTGATTTCCTTCATCTCCCTCCGTTTCACCAGGTATTCCTCCCTGTGTTCCTCTTTTGGGGATCTTTTATACTTCCTGGATGTTTCTTGCCTCCTTTGAGAACCAGATCTGTTTCTTTTTTTCTCTTACTTTTGTTTACTTTTCTAACATACAGATTTGCCGCCTTTGTAATAACTTCTTTTAATTAAGCCCACTGCTGTTCCACCTCGCCCATTTTCTCCCAGTCTTCTTTCAGGAACATCCCCATTTCATTTCTGAAATTCAAAATGCAGGTCTTTATGCAACTTCTACATATCTTATTTGAAATATCAAATCATACAATCTGATGATTCCTGGTGCTCAGATAGGCACCTGCTCAGACAGACATTTTCCTCAATTATGAGCACCAGGTCAAGTATCACACACTCCCCTTGTGGGTTTCATTACTATTTGTTTGAGCACTGCCCCTTGAAGGTCATCCACTATTTCTCTACTTCTTGTAGATTCCACAGAATGGATACACCAGTCTACATCTGGCAGATTAAAGTCTCCAATGAGCACCACTTCTCCTTTGTTCCCACATCAATCAGATCTTGGACCAGCATTTCTAAATGAATTGGAGCCCTGTAGACCACACCGATGTAAATGGAAGTACCACCTTCCTTTTTTTTTTTCCTCTCTCTTTTATAAAGAACAGCCATAATGCTTCTTCCCTACACACATCTCTTGCATGTCAGTTACTTGGATATTTTTTTTCACATAAAAGTGCTACTCCTCCCCCTTTCCTGTCATCTCCGTCCTTTCTTAATGAGTTATAGCCCAGGGTGACATATTCCAATCATGAGACTCTGTGAACCATGTCTGTTACATTAATGAGTCCAAATCTTCTACCATTACATCCTGCAGTTCTGTAATTTTATTGCCCAAACTCTGGAAATTTGTGCTCATAGCTTTCCAGCTTCTCCCCCCTCAGCTTGCTGCTCATTTTGGACATCTTTTCTACCCTATTCAGCTGATTTTTGTTAATTTCTTCACCCACCTCTTGGAGATGTCAGGAATGACATTCCAATTTCCTTCTGCCACCCCTGTCCTCTAGTTTAAATGTCTTATGGCATGTGATTTGAATTTTTCACTTAGGATCTTTTTTTACTGCCACAGATGTAAGCCATCTTTGACAGAGAGCCTTTTACTATTCCACACACAGCCTCAGCCCCCAATATATCCAAAACTTTCTTCCTTACACCAGGTTTTGAGCCATGCATTGAAGTTATCTATATGTTTTAACCTCTCCTTTCCCTTTCTATGAACAGATAACACGTCTGAAAAGGCAACAGTCTTCACCATGTGTCTAATCTGCTTCCCCAGAGTCTGGAAATCTTTGTGCCACTTGGATGCTGTTTCTAGCTAGGACATTGGTTCCTAGATGGATGATAATGTCAACTTCAGAGTCCTTACTTTCTTCTCTGATTGCATTTCTACTAGATGAGGATTCTTGGAACTATAGTGTTTGCCTTGAAAAGAAATCCCAAATTAGTGCCTCTGATGACAGACTCTCCCAGCAGAATCAGCTTTCTCCTATGATTTTTATTTGCCTTTTTTTCTTTCAGATACAACTTTATACCATTTTCCAATACAGAGAAGGCATTTTGTACTTTAATAACGTGAGAGAGTGTGGGTGTCCCTGTATCACAGATCTGATCCTACCGCAGCCAGTCTAATACATTTATTCTTGAGTCTCTGGATGCTCTGTATGTCACAGAACTTACCCTACCTGAGCTCACTGTAAACCACTTGTTTCTGAATCTTCTGTGGTAGTGGGGAAAACAATCCTGAATGCTGTAAAGTAGGTGAGGTTTCATTTGCAGTTGCAAAGTCCTTTTTTATTGTAGCTAATTCAGATTTAAGGTGAATAAACTCCTTTTTCATCGAAGAAAGGAGTGAACAAATGGAGCAAGCTCTAAGCTTCCAGATGGTTTGCCTCAAGATAAAGGAACTGCAGTTGTTATATTAAATAAACAGTCATTATGTTTATTTGATAGAAAACTCATTGAATCTGATGAAGAATTAGCAAATTGCCTTGTTACCAATTACTGCAATTATGTACCTCAGCAAGATAAGTAACCAATGAAGACGCTACATATAAGGCATAGTTGATGTCCTCCAAGACAAATTAAAAATAAGTTAAATTATTATAAGGTCAATTTTCAAAGCAATTTGCATGGACACAATATTTTACCCATGTTAATTGGCTGTCAAAAGGAACTGCCATCCCTCAATGTGGCTAAAAGGCTGCATGTTATGAAACATTGGAGAAATTACTTACCTGATAATTTCGTTTTCCTTAGTGTAGACAGATGGACTCAGGACCAATGGGTATAGTGTACTCCTGATAGCAGTTGGAGACGGATCAGATTTCAATCTGACGTCAGCCCCTAGTACATATACCCCTGCAGGAAGTGCAGCTCCTTAGTATTCTTCCTTGCAAAGCACTGTGGATATATGTGTGAATGACTGATTGATTAACTTAATATGATTAACTTGGATAACTTTTGTTAGAACGTTAAAACTTGATTAACTTGAACAGGTTGGTTGACTATAGCTGGAGACCGCCAGTGTGCTCAACCGGAAAGCGTCGACGCCTGGCAGGGCGGACACCCTAGGGAAAAGAAAGCATGGCTTACCTTTGCATCATTGAAGGACCATGTATAGTGGCAGCCGTGGGTGGGCTGCTGAGTCCATCTGTCTACACTAAGGAAAACGAAATTATCAGGTAAGTAATTTCTCCATTTCCTAGCGTGTAGCAGATGGACTCAGGACCAATGGGATGTATAAAAGCTACTCCCAAACTGGGTGGGAGGCTGCCCGTGGTCCATTAAGGATTGCTCTTGCAAATGCTGTGTCCTCCCGAGCCTGAACATCCAGACGGTAGAATCTGGAGAAGGTATGGATGGAGGACCACGTTGCCGCCCTGCAGATCTCGGCAGGTGACAGCATTCTAGTTTCTGCCCAGGAAACCACCTGGGCCCTGGTGGAATTGGCCTTGACCTGTAGAGGTGGTGGTTTTCCCGCTTCTACGTAGGCCGCCTTGATGACTTCCTTGATCCAGCGGGCAATGGTTGCCCGCGAGGCTGCTTCCCCTTGTCTCTTTCCGCAGTGGAGGACGGAAAAGGTGGTCCGTCTTTCGTACTGGTTCCGACGTTTCCAGATATCTTGATAGGAGTCTGCCGATGTCGAGATGGCGCAGACTACGGGCTACTTCCGGCTTCGTCAAGCCGTCCATCGCAGGTAGTGAGATGGTTTGGTTAAGGTGGAAGTGTGAGACCACTTTGGGGAGGAAGGAGAGAACCGTGCGTAGCTGAATGGTCCCCGGGGTGAGTCTGAGAAATGGCTCCCGGCAGGATAGGGCCTGTAGCTCTGATGTGCGGCGGGCCGAGCACACGGCCAGCAAGAACACCGTCTTTAAGGTTAGCAGACGGAGGGACAGGCCTCGGAGGGGTCTGAATGCGGATCCCGCTAGGAATTCCAGGATGAGGTTGAGGTTCCACAGGGGCACTGGCCACTTTTAGTGGTGGGCGAATGTGCTTGACTCCTTTCAGGAAGCGTGATACATCTGGGTGCGAGGCTAAGCTGTCGTCCTCGATCCTGGGGCCGTAGCATGACAATGCGGCCACCTGTATCTTGATGGAGTTGAGGGACAGACCCTTCTGTAGTCCGTTCTGTAGGAATTCAAGGATCACGAGAACTTTAGAAGAACGTGGTTTGACATTGTGGTCTTCGCACCAGGCCTCGAAGGCTCTCCAGATCCTTATGTATGTTAGAGATGTGGAGAATTTGCATGCCCAGAGGAGAGTATCTATTACTGCCCCCGAATATCCCCTCTTTCTCAGGCGGGCCCTTTCAATGGCCAGACCGTAAGAGAGAATTGAGCTGGGTCCTCGTGGAGGATGGGACCTTGTTGTAGCAGATCCCTGTGTGGAGGCAGGGGTAGTGGACTCCCTGCTAGTAGTCTTCTCATGTCTGTGTACCAGGGTCTTCTTGGCCAGTCCAGGGCCACCAGAAGAACTAGTCCCGTGCCGCTGAATCTTGTGAATGATTGCGTCCAGTAAGGGCCACGGCGGAAAGGCGTATAGCAGGGTCCCCGGTGGCCAGGCCTGTACCAGGGCGTCGATCCCCTGGGACTGCGGATCCTGCCTGCGACTGAAGTATCTGGGTACTTGAGCGTTGGATCTGTTTGCTAGAAGATCCATGTCTGGAGTCCCCCACCGATGCACTATCATCTTGAAGACTGTGGGTGACAGCTTCCATTCTCCTGGGTTTAGACTTTCCCTGCTAAGGAAGTCTGCCATGGTGTTGTCCTTCCCGGCGATGTGGACGGCGGAGATGTCCTGGAGACTTGTTTCCGCCCAAGCCATCAGCAGGTCTATTTCTAAGGACACCTGTTGGCTTCTGGTTCTGCCCTGCCGGTTGATGTAGGCTACTGTCGTGGCGTTGTCCAACATCACTCTGACCGCTTTGTCTCGAAGTCTGAGGGTGAACTGCAGGCAGGCTAATCTGACCACCCGTGCTTCTAGGCGGTTGATGTTTCACCCCGCCTCTTCTGCGTTCCACCTCCCTTGAGCGGTTAGCGCTTCGCAGTGTGCTCCCCACCCGTGTAGGCTGGCATCTGTGGTGAGCAGGGTCCAGGTTGGGGAGGATAGTCTTGATCCCTGGCTCATGTGGCTGGTTTGTAGCCACCACCTTAGTTTGGTCCGGACTCTGCCGTGATAGGAGTGAGCGTTGCAGGGGCCTCATGTGGGCCTGCGCCCATGGCACCACTTCCAGCGTGGATGCCATTAGTCCGAGGACTTGCGGATAATCCCATGCTGTGGGACGAGGGGCGCTCAGCAAGGTCTGGAGCCGGTCCCACAGCTTTGATCTCCTCGTGGTGGTCAGGCTGACCTTGTCTTCCTTGGTGTCAAATCGGACTCCTAGGTATTCCAGCGACTGCGAGGGCTGTAGGGAACTCTTGTTTGTGTTGACTACCCATCCCAGGCTTTCCAGTAGAGCTATGACTGTTGGTTGTTTGGTGGCTTTCCTCCGGTGATTGCTCTGATCAGCCAATCGTCCAGGTAAGGATGAACGAGGATTCCTTCCTTCCTGAGTGTTGCCGCCACCACTACTATTACCTTGGTGAACGTTCGGGGTGCGGTGGCTAGCCCGAAGGGTAGTGCCCGGAACTGGTAGTGATGATTCAGGACCTTGAAGCGTAGGTAGCGCTGGTGTTCCTGATGAATTGGGATGTGTAAGTAGGCCTCTGACAGGTCCAGGGAGGTGAGGAACTCTCCTGGCTGTACTGCACGTATGACCGATCGTAAGGTTTCCATGCGGAAGCGTGGGATCCTTAGGTGCCGGTTGACAGATTTGAGGTCCAGGATGTGCCTGAATGTACCCTCTTTCTTGGGTACGATAAAGTAAATGGAGTAATGTCCAGTATTTGTTTCCCGAGTAGGTACCGGGGTTATGGCCTCGAGGTCCAGAAGTCTGGTCAGTGTAGCTTCCACTGCCGCCCTCTTGCGGGGGTCGTGGCAGGGAGATTCCACGAACTTGTCCGGAGGTGTTCGAAGGAAGTCCTGGTAGTACCCTTCTCGGATGATGGCTAGGACCCATTTGTCCGAAGTTATCTCGACCCATCTGCGGTAGAATAGGGTTAGCCTGCCCCCTATGGCTTCTTTCCTTGGATGGGTCGGCTGGATCTCATTGTGGGGTGCGGCTGGGGCCTGGACCCGAGCTAGTTCCCCTCTTGCTGTGTTTGTTCCGAAAGGACTGGATCCTGCCTGTAGGGCGGGGCGTTTAAAAGTTATTCTTGTACGGGTTGAAGCGCTGTGAGCTTCTGCCCCTGGTGGACCTGGGAAAGGGGCGCTGGTTTCTCTTCTTCTTGTCTTCCGGCAGGCGAGGTAACGGGGAGTCGCCCCATTTGTTAGCCAGTTTCTCTAGTTCGCTGCCGAACAGGAGGGATCCTTTGAAGGACATTCTCGTGAGGCGTGTCTTGGAGGAGGCGTCAGCAGACCAATTTCGAAGCCAGAGTTGTCTCCTGGCTGCCACTGTGGATGAGACTCCTCTGGCAACTGTGCGCACTAGATCGGAAGCGGCGTCAGTGAGGAATGATAGAGCTGATTCCATGTCTTATTTATTTATTTTTAAATACCGAAGTTCTTGTAGGGACTACAAATCACTCCGGTTTACATAAAATGAAGAACTGCTCAACAGAGAGCGGAGATTTACATGGAACCGTAGAACATATGGAACAGTATAACTGGTTGACAATTTAACATAATACTAAATAAAGTGATAATAGTTTAACTGGAAGTAAATAAAGAAATATAATATTTTATATATAAGAAGTATAACTATTTAACGTAGCAATAAATATAAAAATAAGCAATGCCAAATAAATATATGAAATAAAGTGAATTTTTGAGCTCCAAGATAATTGTCCAGTTGCAGATTCTTAATAGTAGTATTTGATACAGTGTCCATAATAAGGGATACCTAGTAATTAGGAAGTCTGTCCGTCACAGTAAGATTAAGCGTCTGGGAAAGCTTGGGGTGTTGTTCCTGGCTTGGGATAAACAGGAACGTGTCACACGGTGCAGCAGGTCGCAATTTGCAGGGACATGGCTGACACCTCAAAAGCTTGTTTTAGTATGGCTTCCAGGCGCCGGACATGTGCGTCCTTGAGCGCCGCTCCTCCCTCCACCGGGATGGTAGTACGCTTAGAGATCGCGCAAACCATGGCGTCCACTCTGGGGCATGCCAGAAGCTCCTTGGTTGCTGGGTCCAGGGGGTACATGGCCGCTAAGGCTCGACCCCCTTTGAATGAGGACTCTGGCGCATTCCACTCCAGGTCAATTAGCTGTTGTGCCGCCTGTAAGAGAGGAAAATGGCGAGACGTCTGTCGAAGGCCCTCCAGCAGGGGGTTCATTCTCGGTTCCCCCTGGGTGCCTTGGCTCGGGATAGCGAGTTCCGAAAGGCATTGGGATACAAGGTCCGGAAGCTCATCCTTTGAGAAGAAGCGTCTCATGGTTCGGTGTGGCTCTGTCCCCGAAGGAAGTTCTCCCTCCTCAAGGGGTTCGACTTCTTCCTCGGAGAAATCCGTGTCCCCGTAGGTGGGGCTTCTGAGTGGTGGGAGCCTGTGCCTAGGCCTCGAGGGTCCTGGGGCATGAGGGTTTCCGGTATCGCATATGGCTGGACCGCCCGGGATTCAGTCTGCATCTTGACAAAGGCGTGAATCCCCTTGAATAACTCTACCCAGGAGATTGAAGCTGGGTCTAGGTTGAGGGGCGCCGGATCCCTGGGGGTCCCCGGCTGTGGTATGGACTCGCTGGGAACTGCTAGGTCCGGGGTGCCCCCTGAGGAGCTAGCCCTGTGCCCTGGGTGAGACTGGCCCTGACCTGGATCTCCTAGGGCCTCCTCACAGTGTGCGCATAGGGCGTCTGCTTCCTCGCTCTGTGCGGCTCTGATGTGGCATGCTGGGCAGAGGCCTTGAGCTTTTATTCTTGTTTCTGAAGGTGCCATTTCTATGGACGCGTAAGCTCTTATGCGTTCCATTGCATCTGATATGTGCGCGCAGCTGTGCGCCTAGCCGTAGATGTGCGCCTTGTACTGTGCGAGTAAGATATGCGCGTAAGGATTATGTGCGCCTAAGATTATGCGCACAAGGGATTTTGTGCGCTTAGCTTAATTTGCGCGCTCGGATTGGGCGGCGCGGCGAACAAGGCCAAGATGGCGACGGCGAGCGTGCGGGCAATATGGCGACCTCCTCGGAGGGTCTCCACGTGGGCAGACCCTAGGATGGCCAGGGCCTAGCCCTTCTAGGGCAGATCAACCCAGCGGCAGACTTCCGATCGCCGACCTGTGCTCCTCCTCGATCTTCGGAGACCGGCTTAAAGTAGAAGATTTCCACCTTACCTAGTCTTCGGCGCTTCCCGGTTTCGTCCCGGGCGGTCTCCGGCTGCGGGGGGGAGAGGGTAAGTACCTTCACCGCCACACTCGCTGCCTCTCAGCCGCGCCTGAGATCAGGGGCTAAGTCCTCGCTGCGATTCGGCTCCGGACCGAGGCTGCCTCTACGCCGCGCCCGAACTCCTCTCGCTCAGGGGCTAGGTCCCTGCTGCGATTCGGCCACCGGACCGAGGCTCTCACCTCCGAGGGACCACGGAAATCATCTCGGGAAACAACTGGGGGAGGGACCAGAGGGTATCACCGCAGGAGTGCGGGGCTCATCTTCAAGTAGGATTTTTCTTTCTTCAATTTTTTTTTTCTTTTAGATTTGGTCTAACGCTCTGAGAGCGTGCAGATAGCTCCTAACTGCTTTGGAGACGGAAAATACTGAGGAGCTGCACTTCCTGCAGGAGTATATGTACTAGGGGCTGACGTCAGATTGAAATCTGATCAGTCTCCAACTGCTAACAGGAGTACACTAAACCCATTGGTCCTGAGTCCATCTGCTACACGCTAGGAAATGGTATTTTTAGCCAGATTGAGAGGTGGCGATTTTAGGGTCGTGGGAGCAAACGTACATGCGCAAATTGCATTTTCAAGTCTTCATACACAGCTTTTCAGCAAATTTGTATCCACAGAAAAAGCCAAGTGTAAGTGACTGGACATACTTTGTGCCTGTGACAAATTTAATATAACAAAAATTTCATACTGAATCAGGCCCAGCATCCTGTCTCTGAAAGTGGCCAATCCATATAACAATACCTGGCAGGATACCAAAGAACAGATCCAATCCTTGCTCATAATCAGGGATAAGCAGTAGATTTCTGATATCCACTTGGCTAATAATCGTTCATGGAATTCTTTTTTTATTTCACACACATCACTTTCATCTGAACCCTTTTTAAACACAGCTATACTAACTGTATTCACCACATCCTCTAGCAACAAATGCCACTGTTTGAGTGTTGAGTGAAAAAAATACTCTAATTTGTTTTAAGATGTGCTCCTTATTAGCTTAATGCCCCCTAGTCCTAGAACTATTTGATAAAGAAAAGGTGAAATTACTGCTTACCTGATAATTTCCTTTCCTCTAGAGAAGTCAAGCCAGACCATTATGCATGGGTTCTGTATGCCTACCAGCAGACAGAGACAGAGATTCAGGCTCACTGATGTAGGCACAAGACTATATGAGGATTCACATCAGCCTGCCAGTATTTTCTGCAAAGCAGTTGCTTACCTGTAACAGGTGTTCTCTCAGGACAGCAGGATGTTAGTCTTCACAGATGGGTGACATCAGCAGATGGAGCTACGCAATGGAACACTTTTGTCAAAGTTTCTAGAACTTTAACTGGCACACTGAGCATGCCCAACATGCCACTAACCCTGTGGCCACACGGGGTCCCCCTTCAGTCTCGTCTGTACGAGCGAAAAATAAAACAAGAAACCATTATTGAACCCAACTCCGCGGAGTGGCAGGCGGATTTCGTGAGGACTAACATCCTGCTGTCCTGGGAGAACACCTGTTACAGGTAAGCAACTCCTCTTTCTCCCAGGACAAGAAGGATGGTAGTCCTCACATATGGGTAGTCCTAACATATGGGTGACTCATAATGAGCAGGCCAAGCAGCACATAACATGTGCAACAAGCACAACTTGGGTGCTGTTGGCAATGATGATGCAGCCTGAAATTCACAGTGGGTGGAGGTAGGAGTTGGGTTTCTATACTGGGAATAAATTCTTTAAGAGAGACTGGCCAAGGACAGAGTTTTGTTGTCCAGTCTTGTCTAGACAGTAGAGAGCTGTGAAGGTGTGGAGAGAACTGCATGTCGCAGCCCTGCAGATGTCGGCAATCGGTAGTGTGCTGCTGATGTTGCCATGGCCTTGACTGAGTGCCCTTTACTCACCCCTGAAGTGGAAAGCCTGCTTGTTGGTAGCAAAATTCAATGCAGTCTGCCAACCAGTTGGAGAGCGTTTGCTTGCCTACCGCAACTCCAAGTTTGTTTTTATCAAAAGAAACAAAGAGTTGGGTGGACTTTCTGTGGGCCGTAGTGTAGTCTAAATAAAATGCCAGCGCATGCTTACAATCCAAGGTGTGCAGAGCTTGCTCACTTGGATGAGTGTGAGGCCTTGGAAAGAAAATGGGCAAGATGGACTGATTTAAGTGGAAATCTGTTACCACCTTAGGAAGGAATTTAGGATGAGTTCGAAGAACTACCCGGTCATGGAGCAAAACGTTTTGAGCCAAACAGGTGCTCCATCTTGTCCAGTCAAGCATGGCGACCTTTGGGAGTCATTTGTGCACAGCCAGGGCATCGACTGACATCATGCGAGGGGCCTAAGCATAAAACACATACATTGTGCGGGTCCATTATGGACATGGTCCTCTGACACTGGGCACGTTCGAAAATCAGTCGCCATGCGTTGGGAACAGACCACCATGCATTGGGAACCGACCGCAACTGCGGTTAAAACACTTACCGAGTGTCGGAGGGATCGGAGTTCGATGGGGGACCCTGGTGAGGGTAAATTAGGAAAATAAACTTCAATTTTTTCCATGAGGAAAATGGTGAGAAATTTCTCACAGAGCTCCTAAACCGTGAGGCAACTTGCTGCGCGGAAAAAAAGAGACTGAAGGGGGACCGTGTGGACACAGGTTTAGTGGCATGCTGGGCATGTTCAATGTATGCTGTAGCCAAACCCCTTCTTGAGAAGGGGTTTGGCTACATCATGTTTGAGAGGGTTGAGAATTGTCACCCATATGTGACATCTGATGATATCACATATGGGTCGCCATGCGTGATCATCAGATGAAGCCCTGTCACTGAATACTTTTGTTAAAGTTTCACTCACCTCGCAACCCACTGTACGAAACCTAGGCATCCTAATTGACCCTCATTTAAGCCTAAAGAACCACATTACCTCCATCTTAAAAGGAGGTTTCTATAAGCTCATGGTCATAAAAAAGCTCAAGCCCCTACTCCACAATCATGATCTCAAAACAGTCATCCCAAGCTACCTTATCTTCTAAGTTGGACTACTGCAACTCCCTATTCCTTGGCCTCCCCGTCTCCACCATCAGACCTCTCCAGATACTTCAAAATGCAACAGCAAGGATAATCAGCAACGCACGCAAATCAGACCATATAACCCCCATCCTCAAAGACCTACACTGGCTCCCCATCTCGTCCCGCATCCTTTTCAAAACCCTTACCATCATACACAAAGCTATCCACAAACATAACTCCTCATGGCTCAGTGAACCACTACAACTCACACAATCCTCCTGCCCCACCAGAACGAACCTCAAATGCACACTACAAGTCCCCCCACTTAAAGCCCATCTCCCGGTACCACCTGTTCATACCAGGAGAGCTAAAACCTGACGAAAAGACAGTCGCTATCTATATCACTTTACATACCCGGAGAGCTAAAAATTGATTAAGAGTCAGACGTCATCTTTATCACTTTACATACTCTGATTGGGTACCCAGTATCACCTATGCATACCCTGATGTACATAGTTTTTTGTTCCCTGCTTCAGTTTACCTTGTTCATGAATGTTCTCCCTCAAGTTATATGTCAACTTGTTATAAATGTATTACGCCCTGAGGCGACAGTTCAGTTCCATGTAAACCGGTGCGATATGTATTGTATACAGGAACATCGGTATAGAAAACAAAAATAAATAAATAAATATTACAGCCACAAGAGTCCGTGCCCTCTCAATTACTGGCCCCACTCATTGGAATGCGCTTCCTCCCAATCTCCGTCTGGAACCTTGCCCATTCAAATTCAGAAAATTGCTAAAGGCCTGGCTCTTTCACCAGGCCTTCCCAGATAGCAAAATTGCTTACCTTGTAATAGGTGTTATCCCAGGACAGCAGGATGTAGTCCTCACATATGGGTGACGTCATTGAACGGAGCCCAGGCGGGAAAACTTTCTGTCAAAGTTTCTAGAAACTTTTGACTGGCCCAGTGAGGCCACTGAGCATGCCCAGCATGCTATGATATTCTCTGCCACAGGTGTCTCTCTTCAGTCTAGTATGTAGCAAAAGCTTTAGCAAAAAGAATAATAAAAATAGAAGGCCCAACTCCGCGGGATGGCGGGTGGGTTCTGTGAGGACTACATCCTGCTGTCCTGGGATAACACCTATTACAAGGTAAGCAATTTTGCTTTATCCCAGGACAAGCAGGATGCTAGTCCTCACATATGGGTGAATAGCGAGCTAGAGGCTGAGTCATTGTGTAGTGCTATGTTTTTGTTGAATGAGTCAGCCGAAGATCACAGCAGTTCGGTTGTAGTAGGAGTTGGGTTTAAGCAGGAAACAAGTTCTTTAAGACAGACTGTCCATAGGATGAATCTTGTCGTCCCTGCTTGTCCAAACAGTAATGAGCTGCAAATGTGCGAAGAGAACTCCATGTTGCTGCTTTACATATGTCAAGTATTGGCACTGAACGATAGTGTGCAACTGAAGTTGACATTGCCCTAACTGCATGTGTTTTTACTCGCCCTTGGAGAGGAAGGCCTGCTTTCTCATAGCAAAACTGTATGCAATCTGCTAACCAGTTTGATAGAGTATGTTTACCCACTGCTTTCCCTGGTTTGTTTGGGTCATAGGAAACAAAGAGTTGATTGGATTTCCTGTGAACTGCAGTGCGGTTTAAGTAGAAAGACAGAGTACGCTTGCAATCTAAGGTGTGTAAGGCCCTTTCTCCTTGGTGAGCATGAGGCCTTGGAAAGAAAGTGGGTAAAACTATAGATTGGTTTAAGTGGAATTCCGTAACTACCTTAGGGAGGAATTTAGGATGAGTACGGAGAACCACTCTGTCATGTAAGAACTTAGTGTAGGGTTCATATGTGACTAGTGCTTGTAACTCACTAACCCTTCTAGCTGATGTAATGGCTATGAGGAAGATAGTTTTCCATGTAAGAAATTTCAGGTCACTGGAATCAATGGGTTCAAAGGGAGAACGCATGAGTCTAGATAGAACCAAATTTAGATCCCATTGAGTGATATAAATTTATAAATGAGATTTATGAGAGGAATTAAACCTCTCATAAATCTTTTTTACTAGAGGTTGTGTAGAAATAGGTGCATCTGATACCTGATTATGGTAAGCTGAAATTGCACTTAAATGTACTCTTACAGATGAAGTCTGTAGACCAGATTCTGAAAGATGATACAGGTAGTCCAATAAAGACTTTGTGGGGCAAGTGAAAGGATTGATGTCTTTTTGCCTGCACCACAAAGTGTATCTCTTCCATTTGGAAGCATAGTTCTTCCTTGTGGAAGGTTTACGTGAAGCTATAAGAACTTGGGAAATGTTAGCTGGAAGATTGAGTGGTTGTAAGATCAAGCTTTCAACATCCAAGCTGTCAGGGATAGGGATTGGAGGTTGGGATGGCGCAACAGACCCTGATCCTGAGTTATGAGAGTGGGAGCTGTTCCCAGACGAATGGGATCCCTGACAGAGATCTAGCAATGTGGGAAACCATACTTGTCGAGGTCAATATGGGGCTATGAGTATCATTGTCCCCTTGTCCTGTTGTAGCTTCACTAGAGTTTTGGTTATGAGTGGTATCGGAGGATACGCATATAAGAGGCCTGAGTTCCAAGGGCGAGCAAAGGCATCCTTGGATGGCTTGTTGTTCAGGTTGTATAGGCAACAGTAGTTGTCCACTTTGTGATTCAGATGTGATGCAAAGAGGTCTACTGTTGGTTGTCCCCAACGTTGAAATATCCTGGTCACTACTGTGGGATCTAGTGACCATTCGTGTGGTTTGAATTGACGACTGAGTCTGTCCGTCACTACATTGTGAATGCCTGCTAGGTAAGTGGCCTTGAGAAATATGGAGTTGTTCAAGGCCCAACCCCATATCTGAGCTGCCTCTTGACAAAGGAGGTACGAGCCTGTCCCTCCCTGTTTGTTGATGTACTACATGGCTACTGTGTTGTCTGTTTGGATCAGCACAGTCTTGTTTGAAAGGCAGTCCTTGAAGGCATGTAGAGCATAACGTATAGCCCAAAGTTCCAGGAAATTGATTTGAAATGTTGCTTTGAGCTTTGTCCATGTTCCTTGTGTTTGGAGATTCCCTATGTGAGCTCCCCAACCCAAGGTGGATGCATCTGTAGTCAGAGTTACTTGTGGGACTGGTTGTTGAAAGGGTAGGCCCTTGCACAGATTGTCCTTGTTCACCCACCATAGTAGAGAAGAGCGTAGTTGGTGGGTTACTTGAATTGGAGAATAAAGTGGTTGGATGGCTTGGATCCATTGTGATCTTAAAGTCCATTGAGTTACCCTCATGGCCAGTCTTGCCATAGGAGTGACATGAACTGTGGATGCCATGTGGCCTAGTAATGTGAGAAACTGATGAGCTGTTGCTTGTTTCTTGGAGTGAATCGAGCTTGCCAGTAGAGACAGTGTGTTTGCTCGATCTTCTGGTAGAAATGCCTTTGATAGGTTGGTGTTTAAATCCGCTCCTATGAATTGTAGGAGATGGTTTGGAGTTAGATGTGATTTTGGATAATTGATGAGAAATCCCATGGAGTGCAGTAGAGCAATAGTTATGTTGAGAGACTGTATTGCTCCTTGTTGAGATTGGCTTCTGATGAGCCAATCGTCTAGATATGGGAAAACATGTACACCTTGCTTGTGTAGGTGTGCTGTTATTACTGCCAGACATTTGGTGAACACTCTGGGAGCAGAAGCTAGTCCGAATGGCAGTACTCTGTATTGGTAATGTTGAAGGCCCACCTTGAAGCGCAGATACTTGCGATGAGGAGGGTATATTGGTATATGGGCGTAAGCATCTTGAAGATCCAGAGAACAGAGCCAATCTCCTGTTTGAAGAAGTGGTAGCATTGTGCCTAGCGAAACCATCCTGAACCTTTCTTTCTTTAGAAATTTGTTGAGATTTCTGAGGTCTAGGATGGGACTTAGGCCTCCAGTTTTCTTTGGAATGAGGAAATATCTGGAGTAGAATCCTCTGCCCTGCTGAGAGCTGGGCAGAGGATTCTATCCACCCTGGCTGTCAGAAGGGTGGATAATTCTATTTGTAACTGAATTATTTGGGAATTTTGTTGTGGGTAGGAAGTTGGTGGGAATTCTGGAGGAATTGAGAGAAAATTTAGTTTGTAACCGTGAGCTACAATGGAAAGTGTCCATTGGTCTGTGGTTATGTTTTCCCAATTTGAGTGGAAATAGGAAATCCTTCCTCCCACTGGTATGTGTTTGGGGTTTTGGAGGGTGGGTCTGATCTCTGGATTTGTGTTCAAAAACCCGTAGCTGGACCAGTCTGTGGAGGAGGCTGAGCACGGGCTGGTCTTTGTTGTCTGGCCTGAGAGCGCTGGGTAGGCCTAGAAGGTCTAGTTCTGGTAGGCTGATTATAGTACCTTCTTGGCCTGTAATATGGACGTCTAGGTTCCCTACGGGGAAAACGTCTAGGGGCCTGGGTGGTTGGTTCTTGAGGCAGTTGTGATAGCTGTCTTAAGGTCTCCGTATGATCCTTAAGTTGTTGGACAGCATCCTGTACCTTCTCTCCAAACAAGTTATCCCCACGGCATGGCAGATCTACTAGCTTGTCTTGCACTTCAGGCCTGAGATCTGATGCCTTCAGCCAGGCCCATCTTCTTGCTGTAATGCCAGCTGCTGCTGTTCTTGAGGCTGTGTCAAAATTGTCATAAGCAGCCCTTACCTCATGTTTCCCAGCCTCTAGGCCTTTGGTGATGATGGATTGTGCAGATTCCTGAAATTGTTCTGGGAGAGAATTTGTGAAGTGCTCCATTTGCTTCCAGAGATCCCTTTGATACTGTGTCATATACAGTCGATAGGCAGAGATTCTGGAAGATAAAAGTGCACTTTGGTACACTTTTTTGCCCAAAGAGTCCAGAAAGCGATGATCCTTTCCTGGGGGAGCTGAGGAATGTGGACGTACCCTTTTAGATTTTTTCTGGGCAGATTCCACTACCACAGATTGATGTGGTAATTGTGTCTTTTGAAAACCTGGTGCCTGTTGCACTAGGTACGTGGTATCTACACATTTGTTGCAAATCCAATAGTACTTCGTGGATGGGAATAGCCAAAACTTGTTTTGGTGGGTCCACAAATTGTAGCACCTCCAGGGTGTGTTGTCTCGAATCTTCTTCTGATGAGAGTTTAAATGGTATTGTATCCGCCATCTCTTGGACAAAACTTGAAAAGGATAAGTCCTCAGGTGGTGATCTTTTCCTTTCTTCAGGAGGTGATGGTTCGGACATGAACTCCTCAGAAGAAGTATCTGATCCTGGATCATCCCAAGAATCTTCTTCCTCTGGCTGTTGATAGGGAGTTCTTGGGATTTTCTTTGTAAAAACACCCGATGGCCCGGGTAAAGGGTCATTGATAGAAATTGTGGGAGGAGTTACTTCCATGGCTTTTTGAGGAGCTGTGTCGACAACTTTGTGATATTTCTTCAAAAGGCGTTGAAAAAGTGCCAATTCCTGAGTGTCACTAGTGTCCTGCTCTGTTATTGTCGAGGGAAGGATGGGTGTCCTCGAAGTTGTCGAGGGTGGTGCCCTTGGTGTCGAGTCCGTCGACGGTGGTAACATCGAAGGTAAGGGTATCGATGAAATCGCCGGAATTTGAGCGTATATCGACGTCGATGACGTGATGATCTTTGATGTCGACGTCGAGTCCCTGTGTACCGTCGGGGTCAAGAATGGCCCCGGCATCGGTGTGCCCACCGGCATCGGCAAATTTGTCGGCATCGATGTGGAAATCATCGGCATCGACAATGAAGTCGGCATTGTAAATTGTTCTTTGAAAGCCTGAGAAATCGCTTGTCGGATGAAATCGGACAATTCCGGCCGCACAACCGTTGGAAGCAGAGCGGTTGCGGGCGGTGGCGCAGGCTGAGGTACCAGTTCCTGACACGTAGTTTGCATTGGATCTGGTGTCATCAATGGAGTCGAGGTAGGCCGAGGCGTTGAAGACTCCGACGTTTCTTGGGTTCTAGGCCGCTTCGCTGTCGAGGGCTGCTGGGAGGCAGAGTCAGACAACGGGGGGCTTCTGTGTCGATGTTTTGACTTCGATTTTTCAGACGACTTTGTTGACGTCGAAGACGAGGAAGGAGAAGAATGATCTCCCGACGGTCCCGGGCGAGGTTTTTTAAGTATTACTCGCTTAGTCGCTCCAGCCGGAGACGACCTCGACGACTGCGACGGGGAAGGTATAAGTTGCAGGCTGAACAAATGTTCCATTTTTTCAAGCCTGGTTTTCCTCGATTTCGGCGTCATTTCTGCACATTGCGGACAATTTTGTACGTCATGTTTGTCACCCAAACACATCACACATTCGGTGTGCGGGTCTGTGAGTGACATTTTCCTAGTACAAACATGACATTTTTTAAATCCTGTCGACATTTTTATCGAATGACGGCCGTCGATTCGACTGAGGTAATTTTTTTCTACTCTCTGAAAAATAAATCCAAGACTGGGTTACTTACCGGCCGGTAAGGAGAGACCCCGAGAGATTTTTTGTGAGAGAGAATATCACTTTTTAGACTAAATAGTCACGAGAAGGTTGAGAAAACTCAACGGCTCCGGTTCCGCGATGCTGGCTGCAGCGCGGAAAAAACGAAGACTGAAGAGACACACCTGTGGCAGAGAATATCATAGCATGCTGGGCATGCTCAGTGGCCTCACTGGGCCAGTCAAAGGTTTCTAGAAACTTTGACAGAAAGTTTTCCCGCCTGGGCTCCGTTCAATGATGTCACCCATATGTGAGAACTAGCATCCTGCTTGTCCTGGGATAATAATTCTGATGACTCCTGCTGTCCTGCCGCCCTGCCCCCACCCTTAGCACTGCTCCTAGCAGTTATCCCTATGTAATCCTTAAATCAAGTAACCTTTGTAAAACCCTATGGAATCTAGTAAAACAAGTAATCATGTAAAATTTGTATATCTGTAATTTATGTTCCATCTATAGTTATAAATTATGTTCCATTTATAATTTTGGCAGGTTCGCTGTTCCTGAGCTTCCTACCTCTTGTCTATCGGTTATCCAAATTGTCCACCTCCCCTTCCCCTGTTATTTGTACTTTCCACCTTTTGTCACAATGTAAACCGATATGATATGTACTTTAGTGTCGGTATAGAAAAGCTGTTAAATAAATAAAATAAATAAATGTGAGGACCACCATCCTGCTTGTCCTGGGAGAAAAGCTAACTGTGGACAACTTTGAAAAACATATGACAATATACTCAATTATATGCCTTTATTATTTTAATATTTTTTGACATTTCCAGAAGGCCAAGAAAACAGGTAACTACCCACAAACAAAAACTAGGGGAGTCTTTTTTTTTTTTAACTTATTAAAACTCAGATGAACTGTCTTCAGTCACGTTGTCTGTATTTTCACTACCACACCCTAAAGAGGGCTTTCAAGAATTTGAAGAGAGCAAAATTAGCAGCCGTGGGAGGGAGCATGGTCTGGCTTGATTTCTCTAGAGGAAAGGAAAGATTCAGGCAAGTAGTAATTTCACCTTCCTCTACGTTCAGTCAGGCCAGTCCACAACACACGGGATGTACCAAAGCTATTCCCTGTGCGGGCAAAAAGCTGGTCGAGCCCCTCACAAGACCGGTGCAGCAGAGGAAGCTTCCTCCCTAACTAGAACATATAAGTGGCAGTGACTTGCAAAATATGCAGCAATGACTAGGTCGCAGTTTTACAAATTTCAAGCAGACAGACTATCTGAAGCACCATCCATGAAATAACCTGTGTCCTCTGCTTTGGCAACTGAACTCTCAGTGCTACATTCACCACTGATCACCTGCTTGATCCAGCATGCTTCCATAACCTTGGATGCCACCTCATCTTTGTGCACACTTCCAAACACAAAAAGACAAGCAGAGTTCTGAACTCATTAGCGACCTCAAGATACATCAAAAGATGGTGCCGCACAGCTAATGTCCTCCAAAAAAAAAAAAAAAAAGACGCATTTTCTTCCACATCCCATTGCTCATCCAAGGATAGCAAGGATTCAAACAATTGGACACCACAGTTGGCAAAGAAAAAAAAAAAAAAAAGGGTACTGTGCGACACTGTACCCTATCCTGGGTAACTGTCAGAATGGTTCTCTACTCCAATATACCAAAGAACAGCAACCAGGAACAGAGTTACCAAAATGAGCAAGCACAGAGACAAACCCTTTTAATCAGGGTGAAATGAGATCCTGCCAGTTCTGGAGATCGTATCTCAAAAAGGATAGAGACAGGGTGGAAAATGTTCAGAGGCAGGTAACCAAAATAGTGTGAGGTCTGTTTCAGTAGACCTATAAGGAGAGGCTGAAGGATCTAAATATGTATATCCTGGAGGAGAGGAGGTACAGGGGATATATGATACCAGAACTTCAGACTCCTGAAAGGTATTAACAATACACAACTTCAACCGCTTCTGTTGGAAAGGAAACAGTAGTCCGGGACGAGGGGGAAGGGGACACAATTCAGAACTAATATCAGAAAATATTTCTTCACAGAGGGGGTAGTGAATGCCTGGAATGTCCTCCTAGCAGAGGTGGAGAAGAGAACAAATAATGAATTCAAAAGGGCAGAGGACAAACACTGCTGATCCCTAAAAGGCTTGACTTTGACCTCTGCTATGGACAGCGACTTCTTGCACACTGCCTGCCTCAACCTCAGCTCAAACCTGGATTCTGTCTTCTTGCTACCAGCCTTGACCACTGCACACTGGGATTCTTTGCAAGATTGACTACTCAGCCTAGAGACTGCAACAGTTTCACTCTGTGTACCGAGCGTTAACAAAGCAACCTTGACTTTGCCCAGATGAGCCAGTCATCCAGACAGGGATGCACCAAAATATCTTTCCTCCTCAGCTACCATCACTATCACCTTGTTGAATATCCGTGGCACCAATGCAAGCCCAAATAGGAGTGCTTGAAACTGAAAATGTTACCCTAGTATAGCGAACCACAGGAAGCACTGATGTTCCTGCCTGATAGGAATGTGTTTGTACACTTCCGTGACATTGAGGAAGCCCAAAAACTCTCCCTTGTACATAGCTGCGATCACAGCCATAAAGTATCCTTCCAAAAACAAGGCACTCGTAGGGCCACGTGCACCTTCTGAAGATCTAGAATAGGCAGACAGACCCCCATACTTCTTCGGAACCACGAAGCAGATGAAGTATCTTCCCCATTCTCGTTTTACAGGGGGCACAAGCACCATCCAATGGCTTTAACCAGTTGAGAGTGGTCTGACTCACTCGTCACTTTTCCCCAGAAGCGCAGGGTGAAATCATGACAGCTTCACTGATCAGGCAAGCAAATTATAATGTTTAGCCTTCTCTTATGACTGTTAGGGCCCCATCAGTCCATTATCTTGGGCCATCCCTTCGAAAGAAGAGTCAATTGTCCCCCCATGACTCCCGCCAAAAAGCGGAGGTTTGCATCACATGATCCTCAAATGGATTGAGACCCGTTAGGCCACTGCTTCTGAGTGGTGGACTTCCAACTTTCGGTAATGGGCATCTTTTAGAGTTGCTAACCCCGCCACCAGAATGGTAGCCTTCTTGGTCATCACAAAAACTGATGTATCCACCCTTAGGATGTTTCAGTAACTCCAGATAATCCTCCAGTGGACAGAGTTTTGCCATCACCCTATCAACCATCAAACCCCCCTCTGGTGCATCCCACACTCGACTATTGGAATGGGAACACTTTAGCCAGGCCTCAGAGACCTCTATGAAGGGGTCCACCCCCTCATGATGGGACTCCTCTTGTGCCAGCTTAATCCTCAGTTCCTTCAAAACGTGAGAGATTAAAGGAAGGAGTTCCTTCTTCCGGAAGATTCTAACCACCCTGGGGATATCACCTTCTGCTATCGGGGCCTCTCTAGACCCAGAGGGACCCTTGTCATAATCTCTTGCCAGATCAGTGGACACTACCCACTTTAAAACCCTTGGAATCTTCTATCATACCCAAGAGATGCATTCCCCAGGCTGGGATATGTCTCTGCTGATTCAGCCCCTCCTGGGAATCTAACTTCTTGGATTTAGCCTGTTTTTGGAGGCCTGGGAGACCTGCAGTGGTGTACCTAAAGTATTTGGCACCCAGGGCAGAAACTTCCTTTGGCATCTCCCACTCACCCCCCCCCCCCCCCCACCACAAGGTTCAATCCTCCATCCCCCCACCTCCAGTGATCTCCAGTTTCCCTCTCCCTCACTGAGGGAGAGGGAAACCCATCATACAGACTCTCTCTCATACCCTGGCTCTAATCCCCACACAAGTAGTCACCCCATCACACACACACCCACAAGGCCTAAGATCCACTGGCAGCCATCGCGTCCTCTTCCTCTCTTTGGCCAGCAGCAGGATGGGGTTTATTACCAGCTTCTGCTTTTCAGTGGCCTACAGAGTTGTGGGGTGGGGGTCATCAGGAGTAGTGCTTATCTGAACATCATCTCTTACTACCGAGGGGAGGGGGGGGCTGTTCTCACAGTAAGAGTCCTCCTTTTGCCTGCTCACCCTCCCACTGGTCGGCCCTCCCCACGCGGTCGGCGTGGACCCACCGGGGTCAGGGGAGGTGGACCCGGGACAGGCTAGAAAGCAGCAAGAAAACAATAAAAAAAAACTTCGACAAAGCCGGTAAGCCCGCCCTCAGGGCTCCCGACGTCACTCTAAGTGCCCAGAAGCCCTTTAAAGGGCAGAGACGCCTCCAGGCATTGCGCGCCGAAGGAGTGCGACAAAGGGGTTAGCCCCTTTGTGCGCCCCTTCGTGCGCACCGCTTTTAAAAACTGCTTACAGTTCTGCCTTCAGCACTCAACCAGTCTTTAACATCATCCGCCCAGCATTCAGCACTCAACCAGCCTCTAACATCAGAACACGCCTCCAGGCGCCCCTTTGGCCAGCCCCGCCGGACAGCAACAAATCCCTAAGCTCTCCTACCAAGCCATCACCATTCTAGAGCAAAAAGAGCTAGCCTTCGACCCTTTACAAGCTGGAAATCATTCTCAACCCTAGCTACCTCTTCAGAACCTCCCTCTCTTTCCCCTATAAGGACCACTCCTCGGAGACAGAAGATCCTGCCTGGAATCCTACACCCGCAAAACCCTGCAGGGCAAGACCTTCACTCCCAGTACCTCCACGAGGCGCATTCTACCATCCTCCACCGCCCTCTACTCGGTTTCCACTACAAGCTACCACATTATCTACAATGCTCAACCGCCCACGCACCTACAAATCCCTCATCCCAATCATGATTTCCCCCACCACACAGTTTTTAGGACTCACTCTATTCACTATCATCCTGTTCAACTCCCAATCTCTCACCAACAAAACTTTAATACTCAACGACCTACTGCAGGACTCAACCCCAGACTTTTGCGCCATCACAGAAACAAGGCTCAAATCCTCGGACGTCACCCTCATTAACCAACTACCAACACAGACCTACGATTTTTTCTCTATCCGAAGACAAAAAAAAAAAAAAAAGAGGAGGGGGTATCTTCCTAGCTGCCAAAAAGTCCCTGAAATTTACACACTACCCAATTCACGCAGCTATCAAACTAGAAACAGGATTGGTCAAATCAGAACATCTCCAAATCCTCTTAGTCTATGCCCCTCCAGGCCCGCTAGAGTCTGATGCCTCTCCCATTCTCGAAATTATAGCCTCATACCTAAACCTAGACTCTCCTGCTATAATCTTGGGAGACTTCAACTTACATGTTGACAAAGTCCCCCTCTCAACAAACTGCGAAGCTTTCCTCACCGCAATGTCAGCAATGGGTTTCAAACAACAAATCAATACACCAACTCACAAAGCGGGTCATACGCTGGACCTTTTCTTTACAAACTCCGGCATTTCACAAACCAAACAACCAGTATGCAAACAAGTTCCATGGTCAGATCACTCAATCTCCATTACTTTCTCTGATACAACCGGGCTCTAACCACTACTCCAGACCATCATTCCTCTACAGGAAAAATTGCGCCTCGGAAAACCTCATCAAGCTCCTAGCCCCAGATCTCTCACACATCGACGTCTCCACGCCCAACTCAGCCCTCCAATCCTGGTCCAAAATAACAGAATCAGTAGAAAATACACTATGTCCTCTGACAAAGAAGTTTACACAAAATGCGTCCAAAAGACAACCCTGGTTTAATGATGAACTGCGAAAACTCAAACATCTACTTCGTCAGAAAGAAAGAAAATGGCGTAAAGCCCCCTCACCATCCTCACTTTCTGACTACAAACACTCTCTCCACTTATACAAAAGCATCACACTGGAAACCAAAAGAGACTACTATGCCCTTAAGATTCACCACCTCATCTTAGACTCTAAAGCTCTTTTCACCTTCGTTTCCAGTCTCACAAAAGCTATCACTCTAGATATCCCAAACTAAAGCAGACGAACTGGCTCTTCACTTCAGTAAAAAAATCTCAGACCTACTCAATCAGCTGATGCCAAACACCTGCACATCAGATAGCACATATCTTCTCCCAAACAAAAACATTCAGCTCAACTCCTTTGAATTCATCACCATCTCAGAGATACAATCGGTGCTGAAGAAAATGAAACCATCATCACACCCTTTTGATCAAATCCCCTCCAAAATGCTTCTTCTAATACCTGATACTATATCAAAAACCCTAGCAGACATCATAAATTGTTCCCTGCCCCAGGGTATCTACCCAGACGACCTTAAAACAGCCTCAATCAAACCACTCCTAAAAAAACCGAACCTAAATGCCAGTGATCCTAACAATTTCCGCCCTATTTCCAACCTCCCTTTTATAGCTAAAGTTATGGAAAAATTAGTGAACACCCAACTATCGAATTACCTAGAGGATCACAACATTCTGTTCCCAAACCAATATGGCTTTCGCAAAGCGGCAAGCACCGAAACGCTTCTTCTCTCCCTCACGGACTTCCTCCTCTCCGGCATCGACAAAGGTCAAACGTTCTTATTAATCCTCCTTGACCTTTCGGCTGCCTTCGATACAGTCAACCATCATCTCCTGCTAAAACAGCTGACAAACATAGGAGTGACAGGCTCAGCACTGACCTGGTTTAAAACTTTCCTGGAGAACAGAGGATACAAGGTAAAAATTCACAATAAAGAATCCCATTACTTCCCATCCTCCCTAGGGGTTCCGCAGTGTTCCTCTCTTTCACCCACACTTTTCAATGTCTACCTGCTCTCACTCTGCCAACTGCTCACGAAACTAAACCTGAAACACTTCCTATTTGCAGACGATGTTCAGATCGTGATCCCTGTAAAATAATCCATTACGAAAACATTAGAATACTGGGATAGTTGCCTAATAGAAATCAAACACCTCCTCACCAGCCTAAACCTAATACTCAATGCCTCGAAAACAGAATACATGCTTATATCCCCGGAAAACAATAATATTTCCTCAAAGCCACCAGCCCTCCTTCAAACCTCTCATGTAAGAGATCTAGGAGCCATCTTAGACAACCGTCTCAACCTTAAATCATTCATCAACCAAACCACCAAAGATTGCTTTCATAAATTACATATCCTTAAAAGAATAAGGCCGCTCTTCCACACTCAGGACTTCAGAACAATTCTTCAAGCAATAATCTTCTCCAAGCTAGATTATTGTAAATCACTACTACTGGGTCTCCCAGCTTCGCATACCAAACCTCTACAAATGGTACAGAACACAGCAGCCAGACTCCTTACAAATTCTAGGAGAATCGACCACATCTCCACAATCCTCAAAGACCTTCACTGGTTACCGATCCACTACAGAATCACGTACAAATCCATCACCACCATATACAAGGTCATCCATCAACATACACAGCTCAACTTACAAATTCCCTTCAAAAAACACACGTCCACCAGACCCATCAGGGAATCTTACAAAGAATCGCTTCAGGTACCACACGCCAAAACTTATCGATACAAATCACTCAGTGTCAGAGCGTTCTCAACAGCAGGTCCACCTTTATGGAACTCCATCCCAGCTGATCTGAGACAGGAACCCTGCCTACTAACGTTCAGGAAAAGGCTGAAAACTTGGCTTTTTAAAAAAGCCTTTCCAAGCCTTGATTGAAATCCTCACCCAACATCACAATCACATTATAAAAAATGGATTTAAACAAGAAACCACTAACTTATACCTCATCTCCATTACTGTGTTATTAATGTCACGTGCTATACAGTTATACTATATTGGAATCGTTTCGGCTACCCTGTAAATATGACATTGGAATTGATTGTACTACACTGTAAATATTTTACTGCTCAGTTATCTCCCCCTTTTTCTTTTCCAGATCCAAGTTATTTATTTCCCTGTTTTATTGTAACTATTTCACTCTCTTAACTATGCTCTTGTTACAGTGGTTTGAGTTCTCTCTACCATACACACATTGTTAAATGTAAACCGGTTTGATGTGACTCCTGTCATGAAAGCCGGTATACCAAAATTAATAAACAAGATTGGCCCAGTGGTAGCAGGAGATAACATTTGGATAAATGCAACTCCTGCGACTTGGGATAGGGTGTAGGGAAGTGTGCTGATACTAATCGGATCAGGCAGGGGATTGGTTTATCCCTGCTGATCAGATCCCTGCACAGGGGTGGGGGGTAAAAGTTGTGGGTGGCCGTGAAAAACGTCATACATGCTCAGAGCAGTGGTTCTCAACCTTTTTTCTTTGGGACACACCTGACATACTTCTCACATGCATGACACTGAACACATGACAGTCATTAAGTCATAGGGCTTAATGTAATTGCAAACTCTTCACTGAGAATACAAACCCTTGCAAAAAAAAAAAACCAAACAAAACCACACACGTCACCTAGAACATTGCCATGCCATACCATACCAGTACTATCTCAGGACTCAAACAGCAGCAGCCTTATCTATGACACAGCAGCAATGCAAATATTATACTATGCCCTAGAACAATGATTCTCAACCGGTGTGTCGTATGCTACTCGCAGCCGGTGGGGGCTGAAGAAATGAAGACCGGCGCTGCTAGCCACCGGCGACCAGGCCAGCGGGCTGAAGACGAGCTGTTCAGCTGGGGGCCTTTGTGTGTATATTTGAGATCGGAAGGGTGCTTCTGTGTCTATGTGAGAAAGGGAAGGTGCTTCTGTGTGTGGTGTGTATTTGAGACAGGGAGGGTGCTTGTGTGTGTGTGCGCAAGAAAGAGTTGGAGCATGTATTTGGCTGGCTGTCGCTGTGAGGGAGAGGGGGCATGTGTGTGATTGAGCCTGTTTGTAAGTAAGAGAGAGCAAGAGAGTTGTGTGATTGAGAGAGACTGGTCAGAGAGGCGACATGTGTATGTGTGAGAAAGATTGATCAGTGAGATGACTGGTATGCGTGTGCTTGTGAGTGTGTATATGAGAGTGAGAGAGACAGACTGGTGTGTGTGACGTGTGAGTGTATGAGAGAGAGAGAGTGTGAGTAGTAAGAACATAAGAACATGCCATACTGGGTCAGACCAAGAGTCCATCAAGCCCAGCATCCTGTTTCCAACAGTGGCCAATCCAGAGTGAGTGTGTGTGAGTAGTGAGTGAAAGTGAGATAGAAGAGACTGGTTGTGGCCCCTAAGGAAGAGGACCATGAGGATAGCTTCAGCAGCTGTTGCTGCTTCTGATGTGGCCTGCAAGGGAAAGAAAAACAACCAATAAGGGCTAATAACATAGTCTGGGTAAAACAAATAAGCATGGGTGCAGCTTGCTTATTGCGGCGGCTACTACCCCTAACGAATCAAGCTAGATATTTCACTTGGATGCAGCTCCATCACTGCTCTCTACATTAAAGGTGGGGGTGGAAGGGAAATAGAACCAAGAGCTAAGAGAAACAGATAAGTATGAGAGAAAATATGTGTGAAGCTTGCTGGGCAGACTAGATGGGCCATTTGGTCTTCTTCTGCCGTCATTTCTATGTTTCTATGTTTCTATGAGTAGAACTGCTGAAGATGGCTTTTTAAGTTCATTTTTCTTGATTGACTGCCATTTTAATTATTGGGTAGTATGTGATGTGTCTGCTGTTTTGAAATATTTTATTGGTATTTGAAGAATTTTTATTACATTTTAAGAGTTTTTAATTGTTAGATGTTCTGTTCATCAGCTGTTTTGAAACATTTTTTCATAAGGTTTTACAATTATTTCTGTGTGGGAATCTATAACAGCTTGGCTTTTTCTGTTTTCCTAATGGGAGGTGTATTGGTGTTTAGGGCCTGGTTTAATATTTGTAGTGTTGTCTTTTTATAGGTAAGGTTGTTCCATTTGAGTAATTGCCATAATGTAGGTGTAACTTTGTGCGGATTAGTTTGTATTCATTATTGCAGATCCTGGGACTTTGTTAGGTACTATATAGGAAAATCGGTTCTTACCTCCTAATTTTTGTTCCTGTAATACCACAGATCAGTCCAGACCAATGGGTTGTGCATTCCTACCAGCAGATGGAATCAGAGAACAAAAACTTTGGGCCCTGCTACATACCAGAGTGCCACCTGCAGTCCCTCAGTACTGGCCTATACCCAAGCCCACACAAATAACCTTACTAAAGGGCGAAGGGGGCTGGAACCCAAAAACACAACAGCCAACCTCTCGTCCATAACTGAGAAACAAACAAAACCACTAGACCACCTCGGAACCTGCTCCTTCAAGAGCATCTGCAATAGGAGAACAAATTTCTTTCTTCAGGAAATCATCTGTCAAGGCAGTCTTTCGGAATCTGAAATGGGGGTGGGCCTCTTGGCTGATCTGTGGTATTACAGGAACGAAAATTAGCAGGTAAGAACCAAATTTTCCTTCCCTGAACATACCCAGATCAGTGGGATGTACCCAATCCACCCTACACTGGGCAGGAACCTGAAAGACCAGCGCGCAGAACACTCTCACCGAAGGACGCTTCATCTTGCGCCCTAACATCCAAACAATAATGCTTGGTGAAAGTGTGAAGGGAAGACCAAACCGGCGCTCTGCAGATTTCCTGTGCCGACAGAAGCTGACACTCAGCCCAGGAGGTAGCCTGGGCCCTACTGAAATGAGCTCTCAGACTCAAGGGGTCCTGACACCCTCGGGCAAGGTAGGCCGAGCAGATAGCCTCCTTAATCCAGCACAAAATAGTCGCCTTAGAAGCCTTGTCACCTTTCTTAGGTCTGCCGAATAAGACAAACAGATGATCTGACTGCCAGAAGTCATTGGTAACCTCCAAATAAAGCAAAAGAGCACGACGCACATCCAAAAGATGAAGATCCTTCTCCTGGGGGGAATCCCGGGACCAATGCGGAAATCCTGGAAGATACACTATCTGATTGACATGAAAAGCAGACACCACCTTGGGAACAAAATAAGGAAGCGTGCGCAGCAAAACTATCATCGTAAATCCTAAGAAAAGGATCCAGACATGACAAAGCCTGCAACTCTGAAATCTGTCGAGCAGAACAAATAGCTACCAGGAGAACGGTGTTCAAGGTCAAATCTTTTCAGAGCCCTACGTAAAGGCTCAAAGGGAGCGCCACAAAGCACATGAAGCACCAGATTCAAGCTCCAATCCGGACATAACGGGCAGACAGGAGGGCGTAAATGTTTGACCCCCTTGAGGAACCTGGAAATATCTGGGTGAACCGCCAGCGACAGACCGTGAAACCTACCCCTTAAGGCACCTATGGCTGCTACCTGAACCCAAAGGGAATTGAAAACCAAACCCTTAGTCAACCACTGTTGAAGGAAATCCAACACCTGGGTAACCTCCGTTGACAATGGATCCAAGGAGCATTGGAGGCACCATGCCTCAAACAACTTCCAGACCCTAACATAGGCTATAGAAGATCCCAGCATGGTACGCTTGTTTAAGCATGAGAAGCTATGGCCTCTCAAACAAGCGTACCATGCTGGGATCATCGCTCTCAGAAGGTGGCAGCTCATCTGGGTTCGGGTTATCCTGGTTCCCATCGCCCATGTCATGGGTGAGCCCCGGATCCTGATCCACTCCGGAGACAGTGGTATCTCTGAGCGGGGACGGCAGCCTATCCTCGACTCAGGGCCCCTGCCAGATCCCTGAAGGTTGATGAAGGTCTGGGGGCCCCATGGACACCCGCTTGGGTGGAGGCTCCGACAGAACATCCGGCCGTGCTGCTCTCTTCAATATCGCCTGTTTCCTAGCCAGGATCACCTGGTGCAGCAGCAGCAGCACAAACTCCAGGCAGAACTTCCCCAAGTCCTCACCCCCCTTAGCTGGGGGGTCCGGTAGCATAGTCATCCCCAAAGGAGAAAACCTGCTCTACCGGGGATAGAATGGAAGGGGCATCGGCCCTGAGGAACTAAGCCCTTGCCTGCCAGGCCGCTCCCCTGAAGACATAGAAACATAGAAATGACGGCAGAAGACGACCAAACGGCCCATCCAGTCTGCCCAGCAAGCCGCACACTTTATCCATTTTTCCCCTTTTTTTCTTTCCCACCTGTCACTATTGGCTTCCAGTACCCTCCAGCCCTAATTCCCCTCCACCAATTTAGAGAGCAGCGCCGTATCTGCATCCAAGTGAACGTCCAGCTCAATTAGGGGTAGCAACCGCTGCAACAAGCAGGCCACACCTTTACCCCATACTCTTACCCACCCCTGTTTTTATTTTTATTTATTTTTTTTTATTTTTTTTTGGAGATAGCAGCCCTCCATCCTTCCGCTCCATGAAGGTGGAACACCAACTACTGGCCACTGGCATCCCGCTCCGTGAATGCCTCTGTGGCTACTGCCGCTCCGTGAAGTGTTTGAATGCCTCTGTGGCTACTGCCGCTCCGTGCAGTGTTTGAATGCCTCCTCTTTATTCACGCCCTCTAGACTTGATGGATCCACAGAGTTTATCCCACGCCCTTTTGAAGTCGTTCACAGTTTTAGACTTCACCACTTCCTCCGGAAGGGCATTCCAGGCATCCACCGCCCTTTCTGTGAAGAAATACTTCCTGACATTGGTTCTTAGTCTTCCTCCCTGGAGCCTCAGCTCGTGACCTCTGGTTCTGCTGATTTTTTTCTGACTGAAAAGGTTTGTCGTTGTCTTTGGATCATTAAAGTTTTTCAAGTATCTGAAATTCTGAATCATATCACCCCTGCTCCTCCTTTCCTCCAGGGAGTACATATTTAGATTGTTCAATCTCTCCTCGTATGTCATCCGATGAAGACCCTCCACCTTCCTGGTCGCCCTTCTCTGTACCGCTTCCATCTTGTCCTTGTCTCTTTGTAGATATGGTCTCCAGAACTGAACACAGTACTCCAGGTGAGGCCTCACCAAGGACCTGTACAAGGGGATAATCACTTCCCTTTTCTTACTCGATATTCCTCTCTCTATGCAGCCCAGCATTCTTCTGGCTTTTGCTATCGCCTTGTCGCATTGTTTCACAGACTTCATATCGTTAGACACTATCACCCCAAGGTCTCTCTCCTGCTCCGTGCACATCAGCCCTTCTCCCCCCATTGAATACAGTTCATTTGGATTTCCACTCCCCATATGCATGACTCTGCACTTCTTGGCATTGAATCTCAGCTGCCATATCTTCGACCACTCTTCCAGCTTCCTTAAATCCCGTCTCATTCTCTCCACTCCTTCCTGCGTGTCCACTCTGTTGCAGATCTTAGTGTCATCCGCAAAAAGACAAACCTTACCTTCTATCTCGTCCGCAATGTCGCTCACAAATATATTGAACAGGACCGGTTCCAACACCGATCCTTGTGGTACACCACTTAAAACCTCCCTCTCTTCAGAGAGAGCTCCATTTACCATCACACATTGTCTTCTGTCCGTCAACCAGTTTGCAATCCAGGTCACCACCTAGGCACTCACTCCTAAGCTTCTCATTTTATTCACCAGTCTCCTGTGCGGGACCGTATCAAAAGCTTTGCTGAAATCCAAGTAGATGACAGAGCGCTCTTCCTTGATCCAATTCCTTGGTAACCCAGTCAAAAAAGTCAATCAGATTTGTCTGACAGGATCTTCCCCTGGTGAATCCATGCTGCCTCTGGTCCAGCAATTCTCCCGACTGTAGATAGTTCACTATTCTCTCTTTCAACAGTGACTCCATTACTTTTCCCACCACTGAAGTGAGGCTAACCGGTCTGTAGTTACCAGCCTCCTCTCTGTTCCCACTCTTGTGAAGCGGAACCACCACAGCTCTTCTCCAATCACTTGGCACCACTCCCGTTTCTAGGGATCTATTGAACAGGTCACACAGCGGACTCGCCAGCACATCTCTGAGCTCTCTCAGTATCCTGGGATGAACCTCATCAGGTCCCATGGCTTTGTTTACTTTCAGTTTCCCCAGCTCTTCCCATACATTTTCTACTGTAAATGGAGTTACATCTACTCCACTCCCCTCCAGTTTCTTGCTAACTAGGGATGGTCCTTCTCCAGGGTCATCCTTAGTGAACACAGAACAGAAGTATTCGTCTCTCTCCACACATTGATCCTTTCCATCTTTCAATTTCACTATACTACTTTGAACTTTTCTCTTTTCACTGATGTTTTCACTGAGGTGACAAAAATGTTTTGTCACCTCTTTACTTCCTTGGCAATCCTCTCTTCTGCTTGACTTTTTGCTCTCTTGATTAATTTCTTCGTCTCCCTCAGTTCTACCAGATATTCTTCTTTGTGCTCCTCTCTCTCTTTGGGATCTTTTGTATTTCTTGAACGCTGTTCTTTTAGCCTTTATTTTGTCAGCCACCTCCTTTGAGAACCAGATAGGTTTCATTTTTCTTTTGCTTTTCTTTACTTTTCTAACATATAGATTAGTTGACTTGGCAATTGCTCCTTTTAGATTGGTCCACTGTTGATCCACATCTCTCACATTCTCCCAGCCTTTTAGTTCCTCCTCCAGGTACTTCCCCATTTCATCAAAGTTTGTGTTTTTGAACTGCAGAACTCGGGTTTTTGTGCTTCTTTTCCGTATCTTTTTTGTGATATTAAACCATACCGTTTGATGATCACTGGTGCTGAGGTGGGCGCCCACCTGGACATCAGAGATGTTATCTCCATTAGTAAGCACTAAGTCAAGTATTGCTCCTTCTCTTGTGGGTTCCATAACCATTTGTTTGAACAGAGCTACTTGCAGGGCATCCACTATTTCTCTACTATTATTAGATTCTGCAGATGGGATTCTCCAGTCTACATCTGGCATATTAAAGTCTCCAACGATCACCACTTCTCCCTTCTTTCCTATCCTGTGGATGTCATTAACCAGATCTCTGTCCAGCTCATCTTTTTGGTTTGGAGGCCTGTAAACCACTCCAATAAAAATGGATGTCCCGTTTTTTTTTTAGGTTGGCCCATAGTGCTTCTTCATTGCCCCATCTTCCTTGCAGCTCTGATGCTTGGATATTGTTTCTGACAAAGAGCCACTCCTCCCCCCTTTCCTGTCCTTTCTGTCTTTCCTTAACAAGTTATAGCCTGGTATTGCTGTGTCCCAGTCATGAGATTCCGTAAACCATGTTTCCGTGACAGCAATGTCCAAGTTCGCCTTCACCATTAGGGCTTGCAGATCTGGGATTTTATTGCCCAAACTACGAGCATTTCTGCTCATAGCTTTCCACGTTCAGGTTACTGCTGTTCCTGGATTCCTTTTGCGACTTTACTTGAATTTTGTTATCCACTTTTCCCTTTAATCCTTTCCCTTGCACAAAGGCAGTGCCTCTGATGGCAGAGTCATCCATCACAGTGAGCGTTTTCCTTTGGTTTCTGATCTGGAATTTCTGTATGCATTGGGGTTTTTCTCTCTTTTCAGATAACATTTCAATCTTTTCCTCAAGAACTTCTTCAGTATTTAATACAGAGAAGGCATTTTGTCCTTGTTGCACTTGATACAGTGTGTGTCTCCGGATCACAGGTCTAATTCTACCCGAGCCCACAGTAATACTGTTTTTTAAGCTTCTCAGTGCCTTGGGTGAGTGGGGGGGTAGAGTTGTGGGCTGCACAGCTGTCAATAATGGGTGTCTGTGGGTAACCGGTCTTATCCTACCTGAGCCCACAGTAAATCTCTTTTTCCTTGACTTTTGGTTATTCAGTGGTAATGGGAAATTAATTTCTGAATAATGTACCGTGGCTGAGACTTTCTTTATTGAAGCTAATTCAGCTTTACCTTCAGCCAGCTCCTTTTCCAAGGTAAAGAGTGGTGAACAAATGGGGCAAGCCTTAAGTTTCCATATGATTACCCTCAATATAAAGGCTCCACAACAGTTGCATTGGATAGACCTCATTTTGGTAATTTGTCTGACGAATAGCAATTATGGAAATACTAATTTACCTTGTTGCCATTTATGAATTTAGGCGGTTATATAAGAAACACAAACCTAGGGGTGGGTGGGCAGAGGGGTAGGGTGGGAGGGAGTCAAACAGGTAAAACTGACTACAGCACTCCCAAATTTCTATTTCAGTTGTGCTTCTTTTTAACAGACAGTGCACTAGTTTTGGCAAATATAATGCCCTACTTCTAAGCACAGATAACAACCAAAAATGGACTTAACTTTAGCAGAAAAGGCTCTGGCTAATGAAGATCCCAGCTCCAAAGTGATTCAGTTCCCAAAGCACATGAGACTCTGGCTACTTTAATCCAATTACTGCCTCCCCCACAAACACTGGCTGAGGAGGAAGGGTCTGCTTTGAACTAATGGCTGGAACAAGTTGACTTGGATTTTCAGAAGGACGTTCCCTCCTGCCCCGAAGTACAGGCCTCACAGAGGGAAAAAGAATCCAGGGCCTGTGTCACCGTGCCACACGCACAGCATGTCAGCAGTTTTACTCGGGGGTCCACGGGCCGGCCCGCGCAGCCATGCGGTTGTCGCAAAAGGGGAAGATTTCTGGTTGAGGAGCCTCCATGCGGCAGCTGGAGCCAAAAATAAACAACCCCTTGCATGCGCGAAAATGCCCTCACCACGACCCGCCGGCAAGAACCATGAGTAGAAACACAAAATGGGGCCTCCCCCCCCCCCCCCCGAGCTACCCGAAGCCCCGGGATGTTGACAAAAACAGAGGGGGTCCAACTCCCTCCTCTCCAACAGGAGTGCCTGGAAAAAAAAGAAAAAAGTCTCGGTCCGTCAACAGATCAGACTCCTCTTACCTTGAGAAGATCTCGCTACTTTTTTTTCCCCCCAAAAAAATTTTACTCAGCTATCCAAGGAGTCTGAGGAGGACCAGAGGAAAGGGAGGCTCTTCAGTGGTCAAGGGAACCAGGAGCCCCTCGATATAGAACCCACAGGATCGCTGCAGGCAGGAGTGTCCAACCCCCCCGGTTGCCCAGTTTCCACTGAGGGATGGCCCACGAATGTGCCTAACACCTCAGGAAGCAGAGTCACTAACTACTAACTAGAACATAAGAACATGCCATACTGGGTCAGACCAAGGGTCTATCAAGCCCAGCATCCTGTTTCCAACAGTGGCCAATACAGGCCATAAGAACCTAGCAAGTACCCAAAAACTAAGTCTATTCCATGTTTCCGTTGCTAGTAATAGCAGTGGCTATTTTCTAAGTCAACTTAATTAATAGCAGGTAATGGACTTCTCCTCCAAGAACTTATCCAATCCTTTTTTAAACACACCTATACTAACTGCACCAACCACATCCTCTGGCAAAAAATTCCAGAGTTTAATTGTGCGTTGAGTAAAAAAGAACTTTCTCCGATTAGTTTTAAAATGTGCTATATGCTAACTTCATGGAGTGCCCCCTAGCCTATCTATTATCTGAAAGCATAAATAACCGATTCACATCTACCCGTTCTAGACCTCTCATGATTTTAAACATCTCTATCATATCCCCCTCAGCCGTCTCTTCTCCAAGCTGAAAAGTCCTAACCTCTTTAGTCTTTCCTCATAGGTCGCCCTTCTCTGTACCTTCTCCATCACATTTATATCTTTTTTGAGATGCAGCGGCTAGAATTGTACACAGTATTCAAGGTGCGGTCTCAACATGGAGCGATACAGAGGCATTATGACATTCTCCGTTTTATTCACCATTCCCTTTCTAATAATTCCCAACATTCTGTTTGCTTTTTTGACTGCCGCAGCACACTGAACCGACGATTTCAATGTGTTATCCACTCAACGCCTAGATCTCTTTCTTGGGTTGTAGCACCTAATATGGAACCTAACATTGTCTAAATATAGCATGGGTTATTTTTCCCTATATGCATCACCTTGCACTTATCCACATTAAATTTCATCTGCCATTTTGATGCCCAATTTTCCAGTCTCACAAGGTCTTCCTGCAATTTATCACAATCTGCTTGTGATTTAACTACTCTGAACAATTTTGTATCATCTGCAAATTTGATTATCTCACTCGTCTTTTTTCTTTCTAGATCATTTATAAATATATTGAAAAGTAAGGGTCCCAATACAGATCCTTGAGGCACTCCACTGCCCACTCCCTTCCACTGAGAAAATTGTCCATTTAATCCTACTCTGTTTCCTGTCTTTTAGCCAGTTTGCAATCCACGAAAGGACATCGCCACCAATCCCATGACTTTTTACTTTTCCTAGAAGCCTCTCATGAGGAACTTTGTCAAACGCCTTCTGAAAATCCAAGTATACTACATCTACTGGTTCACCTTTATCCACATGTTTATTAACTCCTTCAAAAAAAGTGAAGCAGATTTGTGAGACAAGACTTGCCTTGGGTAAAGCCATGCTGACTGTGTTCCATTAAACCGTCTTTCTATGTTCTGTGATTTTGATGTTTAGAACACTTTCCACTATTTTTCCTGGCACTGAAGTCAGGCTAACCGGTCTGAAGTTTCCCAGATCGCCCCTGGGGCCCTTTTTAAATATTGGGGTTACATTAGCTATCCTCCAGTCTTCAGGTACAATGGATGATTTTAATGATAGGTTACAAATTTTTACTAATAGGTCTGAAATTTCATTTTTTAGTTCCTTCAGAACTCTGGGGTGTATACCATCCGGTCCAGGTGATTTACTACTCTGCAGTTTGTCAGTCAGATCTACCACATCTTCTAGGTTCACCGTGATTTCATTCAGTCCATCTGAATCATTGCCCATGAAAACCTTCTCCATTATGGGTACCTCCCCGACATCCTCTTCAGTAAACACCGAAGCAAAGAAATCATTTAATCTTTCCGCAATAGCCTTATCTTCTCTAAGTGCCCCTTTAACCCTTCGATCACCTAACGTTCCAACTGACTCCCTCACAGGTTTTCTGCTTCGGATATATTTAAAAAAGTTTTTACTGTGAGTTTTTGCCTCTACGGCCAACTTCTTTTCAAATTCTCTCTTAGCCTGTCTTACCAATGTCTTACATTTAACTTGCCAATGTTTAGGATAATGCATATTTTCTTCTGTTGGATCCTTCTTCCAATTTTTGAATGAAGATCTTTTGGCTATAATAGCTTCTTTCACCTCCCCTTTTAACCATCTAGGCGTTATCCACTATAACACTTTAAAATCGTCAACTTAGTGTGCTGCAGCAGTCAAAAAAGCAAACAGAATGTTAGGAATTATTAGAAGGGAATGGAGAATAAAACGGAGAATGTCATAATGCCTCTGTATCACTCCATGTTGAGACCGCACCTTGGTCGCCGCATCTCAAAAAAGATATAATTGTGAAAGAGAAGGTACAGAGAAGGGCGACCAAAATGATAAAGGGAATGGAACAGCTTCCCTATGGAGGAAAGACTAAAGAGGTTAGGACTTTTCAGCTTGGAGAAGATGACCGCTTAAGGGGATATGATAGAGGTGTTTAAATAATGAGAGGTCCTGAACGGGTAGATGTGTATCGGTTATTTACGCTTCAGATAATAGAAAGGCTAGGGGGCACTCCATGAAGTTAGCATGGGGCACATTTTAAAACTAATCTGAGAAAGTATTTTTCACTCAATGCACAATTAAACTCTGGAATTTGTTGCCAGCGGATTGTGGTTTAGTGGAGGAGAAGTCCACTGTGAAAACTGACCATTTAATCCTACTCTGTTTCTGTCTTTTAACCAACTTGTAATCCATAAAACAGGGGGGGGGTACAGTCACCTCCTATCCCATGACTTTCTAGTTTTTCTTAGAAGCCTCTCATGCGGGACTTTGTTGAATGATGGTGGATCAGCGGGCCCCTCCTCTAGACTCCCCTGCAGCAAGGGATTCAGCTCCTGTGTTTCAGAAGGTAGGCCTTCTAGTAGCAGCAACCAGCTTTTGTCCGATTGTGGCACGGCTCTCACTTCCTGGCACCTGCCACACAGGCCCACTGAGGACAGCCTCAATGAGGTCTCACCACAAAAGTGTAGCAGCGCTTGCCACAATCCACAATTAACACCATGCCAATCCTACTGAACTCTCATATTTCCCCCCACATTTATGGCACCACCAGCACCTCATCAGCAAGCAGGGGAACAGTCCCGCATCACTATGGATCTGATCCCTGTCTCCCCCCACAGACTGTCAAGCAGCCATACAAATCTCAGCTGTCTTCCCCAAGCTGTTAAGCTAACCTTTCTCAAATTTTTTTTGTTTTTGTTTAACATGCTGAGAACATAAAAAAGGCATAGTAGGCAATACTTTCCTTAGAAGTGAGCACAGGCCACATTTATGTGTTTTTATATACCGTTGTTTGGAACTGGCCTTCACAATGGTTTACAGCAGAAACAACAATACATATAACGTGGCAGATCAGAAAGGAGCGAGACCACCCGCTGTATCAGTCACTCTTGAACTGAAGCAAGGTTCTTCATCCTCTGAACCCAGGGGATGACCCCTGATGGAGCCTAAGAACCCAGAGAGTAAAAAGCCTATTGTCTTTTTTCTTTTTATTAACTCAAGACTGCAGGTTGCATACCTCTACCTTCTACTGGAGAGAAAGAAATATCAAGGACTGTATGTGGCATGCTAAATATAAAGTAATTTTTTTGTCAGTAAAGCTTTTCTTCTCTGTCTCCATCTGCTGGTAGAGGGAGCAAAACCCATGCGTCTGGACTGATGTGGTGTATGAACAGGAACTAGAAAGTTTGAGGGATATTCAGTGGTTCAGCCACACTATTGAATATAGCCAGCTATTTTAAGATAGCTCTATCCGGCTATCTTCAGAACTACTCTTTGGCACAGCCAGAGTTGGCCAGAAAACTTAAGTTATTATCCATCTAAAATTTAGCTGGATAATGAAGGAACGTTCCAGAGTTGAATTATGTCTATAATTTAGCCAGATAAGTGCCTAAAATACTCCAAAGTAGGCAATTAGCTGGATAACTTGTGAACTCTTATTGTTTAAAGACAGCAGTCAACAGGAGAATGCAAATTCTGAAGGTAATAAAACCAACCATATCCTTTCATTTCTCCGATATACAGAATTCAAAAATTTTAAAGCTGTAATGGGATGTCTTCATGGGGATAAAAATTCTATAGATTTATTCGTCGGTAAGAGTCTGCCAGATGAGCTCGCCTTGGTCAGCTGGCGAAGCATACCTCAATGACATGGTCCAGAAATCTGATGGCACTGCCATAGTCCTGCCTTTCAAATGCTGCCTGGGCATCCTGCAAATGTACTTCAAGTTCGGTGGCTCGCTGAAGTTGACCACTGGCCTCCTCATGTCCCGGGTGTGTCTGCAACTATTCAGGAACAAGAAAAGAAATGAGTGAACAATCAGGGAAAGGACTGGAAGTGCCATGGGTAGGGAAGCAGCTTATTCACAGAATATGGAAACCAATTAAAAGATCTCCGGTCCCATTATAGAAAACTGATCCTATTAAAATCCATTTTAAATAAAAGCTTCCCTGACACTGGAATAGCCCCATGTATGGACTTTTGCACCAATCCAGTTTGCCTGAACAGATAGGTGACATCTGAGAATATCGGAAGTCTAAGCACTGTCATAGTGAGGTCACTCAGTGTAAATGGAGTGATAGTTTATGCATGTACCGTGTACTATGCCACTTTACAAGCACTCACCACTGCCTCAAAATCCTGCCGTGCATCATGGACATTGCCTTGCTTCAATAGTATGTTACCTCGTTGCAATCGCGCCTGCCAAGAGGAAGAATGAGTTACTAGTCAAAGGTGAAACTACTTCTTACCTGATAATTTCCTTTCTTTGAATAGAGTATGTACTAATGGATTCTGGATGCCAACCAGAGGATGAAAACAGATCAACATGCTTGATATCACTCTTTATATGCATCTATGCCATCATCAGCCTGCCAGTATTGCTGTAACAAGCTAACTGTGAACAACTGTAGCACAAGAACTCACAAGCATAGTCTTCAGAGCCTCTTTCTCATCTTTTTATTTTTTTTAAAACCCAGGGGCTTCCAGCAGAACAGGGAAAAAAGGACCCCAAGAAACTGAGAACAGAAGAGATGGAATACTTACCACTAGCAAAAGAATAACATTCAGCCACATAATTAACCTTGTGGCATTTAACATGAAAGGAAAATTGGTTCTTACCTGCTAATTTTCGTTCCTGTAGTACCAAATATCAGTCCAGACTGCTGGTTATATCTCCCTCCCAGCAGATGGAGTCAGAGAGAAACAAACCAAAGAGAAGGGCACCCCCTATATAACCCGGTGTGCCACCTGCCATCCTCCAGTATAATGAATAACCAAGCAAAAGGAATTGCCATAACCACTGAAAATTGAGTACTGTCTATTGACTAGATCAATGTAAACTTGAACTTTGAGAATAAGAAAAAAAAGAGAAAACCATGTCCAGAAAGGAACAAACAAGGCGAAACATCCATATAGAAGACTGAGAATAGCAAAACAACAAACCTGCAAAATAGAAATACAATTAGCCGAGCGGACTCTCGCATACCCATGGGCGGGCATCTGGACTGATCCTTGGTACTACAGGAACGAAAATTAGCAGGTAAGAATCAATTAAGTCTCTCTGTTTTGAAATTAGCTGGCATAAATAAGTTGTTCAAACAAAAAATTGGGGCATAAAGACTGTTTTTTAAAACAATTGACCAAAAAGCAAGGAGCCGTCCAGAAGTGACGTAATCTAACTGAACTGGGTGTGTCTCAGACCTTGAGCAAGAGAGCCATTGTGGTCCTGTGCACACGTTAGAGTGTGTTCTCTTGGAGGCAGTGTATATTGCATTGAGCTAAGTATTTCTGCTGTTGCTTAGAAGTTGTGTAGAAAGTTTCTGTTCTTAATTCCTGTCTGTGTTTTAATTTTAATTATAGTGTGTGCTTCAGTTCTTGATAGTAAGATATTATTCTAGTAAGTTAATTTTGCTGTCTGCTGCATAAGTTGAAAAAAGGAAAAAAAAAACCCCACCCCCCCATACCAAATCGCTCTCCAGCTTGTAAACTGTTTAAGTCTCTCTGTTTTGAAATTAGCTGGCATAAATAAGTTGTTCAAACAAAAAATTGGGGCATAAAGACTGTTTTTTAAAACAATTGACCAAAAAGCAAGGAGCCGTCCAGAAGTGCCCTGCTTAACCCAGCTTGTCCCAGGCTTAACTGTTTGACTCCCTCCCACCCTGCCCCTCTACCCACCCACCCCTGGGGCTTGTTTTCTAATAAAGACTGCCTAACGTACCATTGGCAGCGAGATAAATTAGTGCATTTGTAAAAGTCATATTACTGTACATATTACTCCTTTTGTACCTGTTTTCACCCTCCCCCCCGCCCCCTCCCCTGTCTCGACCACCCCTACCCCTCCTTCCACAAGTTTGCTAGTTTTTGCTCTGTTTCTGAGCTTATGTTAAACACTGTTCCTTGTAAAGGCTTTGCCTATATATCCATTGTTGTAAGTTATCTGTAAACCGGCACGATGTGCAAACGGTTGCCGGTATATAAAATTAAATAAATAAAATAAATAAGTCAAGAAAATACAATTCACAAATTCCCATGATGAGGACTATCCAATGTAACTGCTGTGGAGCCTTTATTCTGAGGGAAAGCATCTGGACACTTAGAGCTTGCCCAATTTGTGTACAACTCTCTTCCTTGAAAAAGGAGCTGACTGAGATTAAAGATCAATTAGCTTCAATTAAAAGTAATACACCCACATTGCATTACTCAGAACATAATTCCCCAATATCACAAAAAAACCAGGAGTCAAGAAAAGGAGATTCATTAGGCTCAGGTAGGACCCACAGTCACCCACTCTTGACAGATGGGCAGCCAAGAGGTACACCCCCCCCCCCCCCCCACTCAAACAGGTCATTAAGTTCTTTAAAATCCAGGAATACAGTGGGCTCAGGTAGAATTAGACCTGTGATGAGGAGAGACACAATGTACCAAATGCAAAAAGAACAACAAGACATCTCTATATTAAAAACTGAAGAAGTTCTTGAGAAAAACATTGAAGTGTTACCAGAAATGAGAGAAAAAACACAATGCATGCAGTATTTCAAGATCCATAACCAAAAGAAAAATCTAATTCAGATGAATAACTCTGTCAACAGTGGCACAACTACAAAAAGAGAGAGTGAAGTGAATAGCAAATCTCAACTAATATCTTATAAGGAGTCCAGGAAAAGCAATAACCTTAAAGAGAATACCTGGAAGGCTATGACCACAAATGCTCATAGTTTGGGAAATAAAATCCCAGATCTGCAGGCCCTAATGGCTGAGGCAGAATTGGACATTGTTGCTATCACAGAGACATGGTTCACAGAATCTCATGATTGGGATACAACAATACCAGGCTATAACTTGTTAAGGAAGGACAGAGAGGATAGAAAAGGGGGAGGTGTGGCTCTTTATGTTAGAAACAACATCCAAGCATCTGAGCTACAAGGAAGTTGGGGTAAGGAAGAAGCTCTATGGGTCGACCTAAAAAAAGATGACGGCGCGTTCATTTATATTGGAGTGGTTTACAGGCCTCCAAACCAAAAGGAAGAGCTGGACAGAGATCTGGTTGAAGACATCCATAAGATAGGTAAGAAGGGAGAAGTGGTGATCGTGGGTGACTTTAATATGCCAGATGTAGACTGGAAAATCCCATCTGCAGAAACTAAAAATAGTAGAGCGATAGTGGATGCCATGCAAGTATCTTTGTTCAAACAAATGGTGTTGGAACCCACCAGAGAAGGAGCTATACTCGACTTAGTACTCACTAATGCAGATAATGTCTCAGATGTCCAGGTGGGTGCCCACCTCAGCAGCAGTGATCAAACGGTATGGTTTAATATCACTAAAAGAATAGGGAAAAGAACCACAAAGACCCGAGTTTTACTGTTCAAAAACACAGACTTTGAGGAAATGGGGAAGTACCTGGAGGAAGAACTAAAAGGATGGGAGAACGAGAGAGATGTGGATCAGCAGTGGACCAATCTAAAAGGAGCAATCACCAAGGCAACTGCTCTATACGTTAGAAATGTAAAGAAAAGCAAAAGAAAATTGAAACCTATCTGGTTCTCAAAGGAGGTGGCTGACAAAATTAAAGCTAAAAGAACAGCATTCAAGACATATAAAAGATCCCAAAGGGAGGAACACAAAGAAGAATATTTGTATCAACTGAGGGAGACAAAGAAATTAATCAAGTTGGCAAAAAGTCAAGCGGAAGAGAGGATTGCCAAGGAGATAAAAAATGGTGACAAAACATTTTTCAGATACATCAGCGAAAAGAGAAAGATCCAAAGTGGTATAGTGAAATTGAAAGGTGGTAATGATCAATGTGTGGAGGGAGACGAAGAAATGGCAGAAATATTAAACGAATACTTCAGCTCTGTGTTCACTAAAGACGACCCTGGAGAAGGACCATCTCTACACAACAAAAAACTGGTGGGAAGTGGAATAGATGAAAATCCTTTTACAGTAGAAAATGTGTGGGAAGAGCTAAAGAACCTGAAAGTGGACAAAGCCATGGGGCCTGATGGGATTCATCCAAGGATATTGAGGGAGCTCAGAGATGTTCTGGCAGCTCCGCTGTGACCTGTTCAATAGATCCCTAGAAACGGGAGTGGTGCCGAGTGATTGGAGAAGAGCGGTGGTGGTCCCGCTTCACAAGAGTGGGAACAGGGAGGAGGCTGGCAACTACAGACCGGTCAGCCTCACTTCGGTGGTGGGAAAAGTAATGGAGTCACTGCTGAAAGAGAGAATAGTGAACTATCTACAGTCCGGAGAATTGATGGACCAGAGGCAACATGGATTCACCAGGGGAAGATCCTGTCAGACAAATCTGATTGACTTTTTTGACTGGGTAACCAAGGAATTGGATCGAGGAAGAGCGCTCGATATCTTATACTTGGATTTCAGCAAAGCTTTTGACACGGTTCCGCACAGGAGACTGGTGAATAAAACGAGAAGCTTGGGAGTGAGTGCCGAGGTGGTGACCTGGATTGCAAATTGGTTGACGGACAGAAGACAATGTGTGATGGTAAATGGAACCTTCTCTGAAGAGAGAGCGGTTTTAAGTGGTGTACCGCAAGGATCGGTGTTGGGACCGGTCCTGTTCAATATCTTTGTGAGCGACATTGCGGACGGGATAGAAGGCAAGGTTTGTCTTTTCGCGGATGACACTAAGATCTGCAACAGAGTGGACACGCCGGAAGGAGTGGAGAGAATGAGACGGGATCTAAGGAAACTGGAAGAGTGGTCGAAGATATGGCAGCTGAGATTCAATGCCAAGAAGTGCAGAGTCATGCATATGGGAAGTGGAAACCTGAATGAACTGTATTCGATGGGGGGGGGAAAGGCTGATGTGCACGGAGCAGGAGAGGGACCTTGGAGTGATAGTGTCTAATTTATTTGAAAACTTTTTTATTTGAAAACTTTTATATACCGGTATTAGTATGCAAACATCATACCGGTTCACATTGTAACTAAAGGCAGAAATTACAATCAACAGGGAGGGGAAAACAAGCAGGATTATATATAGAGCAGGGGGCATAGAAATTAAAGCATTAAAACTGTAACGAGCTATTTAGAGGAATATATACAAGTTTAGGCAGATTATTTACAAGAGTTGAGGCTGTAACGTGCTATTTACAGGAAAGAATGCAAATTTAAGTGGGTTACTTATAGGAAAGTATAGGAGAGTCTAATGATATGAAGTCTGCGAAACAATGCGACAAGGCGATAGCAAAAGCCAGAAGAATGCTGGGCTGCATAGAGAGGAATATCGAGTAAGAAAAGGGAAGTGATTATTCCCTTGTACAGGTCCTTGGTGAGGCCTCACCTGGAGTACTGATTTCAGTTCTGGAGACCGTATCTACAAAAAGACAAAGACAAGATGGAAGCGGTACAGAGAAGGGCGACCAGGAAGGTGGAGGATCTTCATCGGATGACGTACGAGGAGAGATTGAAGAATCTAAATATGTACACCCTGGAGGAAAGGAGGAGCAGAGGCGATATGATACAGACTTTCAGATACTTGAAAGGTTTTAATGATCCAAAGACAATGACAAACCTTTTCCGTAGGAAAAAAATCAGCAGAACCAGGGGTCACGATTTGAAGCTCCAGGGAGGAAGATTCAGAACCAATGTTAGGAAGTATTTCTTCACGGAGAGGGTGGTGGATGCCTGGAATGCCCTTCCGGAGGATGTGGTGAAGACCAGAACTGTGAAGGACTTCAAAGGGGCGTGGGATAAACACTGTGGATCCATAAAGTCAAGAGGCCGCCAATGAAAAGTGGGTGACTCGCCAGAATGATGGCTACTGCCTGGAGACAATACCCTTAATTCAATAAACGTACACATGCTTACTGTGACTCCAACATCGTTCTAGCTTCAACAGCAAGAGGAAATGTGGAATAAAGGATCTGCACTCACAAAGGGGGGAGTAGCTGGCTTGTTACGGCGGTTACTACCCCAAATCAAATAAGCCTGTTACTTCAATTTCTATGCATATACAGCATAGTTCTCTGCTTCAATGGCAGGGGAGAAGAAAAAAGGGTTCGCACTCACAAAGCGGGGAGTAGCTGGCTTGTTACGGCGGTTACTACCCCAAACCAAGTGTGCCTGATACTTCACTTTCGATGCATATCCAGCATGGCTCTCTGCTTCAACAGCATGGGAGAAGAATAAACTGATACTTCAAGCATATCCAGCATAGCTCCCTGCTTCAACGGCAGGGGAGAAGAAAAACAACCAATAAGGGCTGTATAACATAGTCTGAGTAAAACAAATAAGCATGGGTGTAGCTTGCTTATTGCGGCGGTTACTACCCCTACCTTATCAAGCTAGATATTTCACTTGGATGCAGCTCCATCACTGCTTTCTACATTAATGGTGGGGGTGGAAGGGAAATAGAACCAAGAGCTAAGAGAAACAGATAAGTATGAGAGAAAAAAGTGTGTGAAGCTTGCTGGGCAGACTGGATGGGCCGTTTGGTCTTCTTCTGCCGTCATTTCTATGTTTCTATAATTTTCCTTTCCCTGTATTTACCAGGATGTACCCAAGCTGCCCTAAGAACACTGTCCCCAAAAGTATCTGCGCGCGGATCCCTAACGTCCAAACGGTAGTGTTTTGCAAACGTGTGTAAAGACTTCCATGTAGCTGCCCTACAAATCTCGAGGAGATACACATTGACTTTCAGCCCAGGAAGCCGCTTGCGACCTGATAGAATGCGCTTTAAGCCCAATAGGTACCTGCTTCCCGTGAGATATGTAAGCGGCTGCAATAGCCTCCTTCAACCAGCGCGCAATAGCAGTCTAAGAAGCCTTAGACCCCTTCTTTGAACCACTCCATAGGACAAATAAATGGTCCGAAATACGGAAAGGATTGGTCACCTCCAAGAACTGCAAGAGACTACGAACATCCAATCTCCGCAAATCCTGGTAATGAGGCGAGGCTTGCCGGCAACTCCACCGTCTGGTGCACATGAAAAACCGAAACTACTTTAGGCAAAAAGGAGGGTAACATCCGAAGTGAAACCCCTGAATCAGAACTTCGTAAGAATGGTTCTCTGCAGGATATGGCCTGAAGTTCCGAAATTCACCTGCCCGAGCAAATAGCCATGAGAAACACTGCCTTGAGTGTCAGATCCTACAAGGGCGAGTCACAAAGACCACAAAACACCAAATTCAAATTCCACGAGGGACAAACTGCATGCAGCGGTGGTCTCAAATGTCTGATACCCCTCAAAAATCGGATTACATCCGGATGGCCCGCTACAGTACAGCCATCGATCTTACCCCTCAAGCATCCTAATGCTGAGACTTGGACACCAAACGTTTCTTGAGGCCCTCCTGCAAAAAGGCAAGGATATGAATGACTGAGACCTTCTGCGGGAAAATCCTCTTCCCGCTACACCAAGAATCAAAAAACTTCCAAACCCGAATATAGGAGAGGGAAGTAGAAGTCTTACGTGCTCACAGCAAAGTGGAAATCACTGCCTCCAGATAGCCTTTCTTTCTTAATTGCCTCTGTTCATAAGCCAAGCCGCAAGACAAAAGCGAGCTGCCTGATCGAAAAAATACTGGACCTTGGCGCAGTAGATTCGGTATGTGACCAAGGCGCAGAGGACCCTCGGTCGCGAGGTTGATCAAGTCTGTAAACCAAGGTCTTCTCGGCCACTCCGGAGCTACCAGTCTGACCGGATCTTGGTGAGAGTCTATGCGCCTTAAAACCTTTCCCACTAGGCCCAGAGGCAGGGGGAATCCAAGATGGCGCCCTGAGAGGGAGTGAATTCGAATCGCTCCGGATCCACGATTTAAATTTAAGCAAATAACGCTATTTCCTCGAGTTTGATGCCTCATAAACGGAAAGGCAAGATTCGGGTCTTCCCACCCGACCCTGATAATGCCGCCGGTCAGCGGTTAATAACCGAATTCTCCCTCTAAACGCCGCAATTGAGGGCTGCAATCCCCGTTGGAGAGCAGGCGGGAGGAGAGCCGTACTCACCAGGGGAGCTATCATTGAGCCCTCCAGACCTCAGGACGCCGGTTAGAGCCTTGCCCCCGCCCGTCGGCAGAGGAGCTGAGTCGCAGGCTGATGAAGTCATCGGGCATGCTCAGCTGGGTGGTTCAGACGCCGACCGAACGGCTGGAGAAATCCTGGAACCCAGAGGGACCGAGCAGAGCAGTGGAGGAGGCTGCGGAAGGACCCAGTACAACGGGAGAAGTGAGCGGTCTCGACAGAACCGGGGTAAGAACCCTCTCCCAGCAATTGAACAAACCGGCAGTTATTACCCTGGATAACATCTGGGAACTAATGGTGAAAATGTCTACCAAACTAGATAATCAAGCCCTGAAACTGGACGAGATTGCGGTTAAGGTTGGTGTACTCGAACAGGACACTAATCAAAAGTTTTTGGTGCAAGATAATTCTATAAAGAAAATCAATGATGATATAAAAAACCTCCAGAGTATTAATGTTACAATGGTCTCAGAAAGGATTTCATCTTTAAGAAGAATTGAATCGATAGAGAACCATATGAGACATTTAAATTTGAGACTGTTGAATTTTCCTATAATTGCAGAGGAACTACCCTTGCTAACCTTTAAAAAATTTGCAATGGAGGTTTTGAAGATTCCTCAGAGTGAGATACCAGCTACTAAAAAGCTTTTCTTTCTTCCTAAGAGAAGTAGCACGCCGATCCCTTTTCCCCCTCAAGAGTCAGAATTTCATAATCTGACTGATTACTTAGAAAACTCTAATGTTGAAATCATTGATCGGGCGGTGCTCTTTGTGACCTTTTTTGAAGAAACAGCTGTATCTTTGATAATGAAGAATTATTTTAAAAATATAAATGTTTCTTTTTGTGGAGGTCTTGTTCGGGTATATCCCGATTTAGCTAAATCTACGCAGCAGCGTAGAAAAGAATTTCTACTTATGAGACCTGAGACCATAGCAGCAGGGGGTAGTTTTAAATTACGCTACCCCTGTAAATGCATAATACAACTGGCCAGTAACACATGTTTTCTTCTTACCAGCCCAGCTGAAGGATTTTTTAATCTGATAGGAGACCACCTGAGGAGTTGTAATGAGGTCTATGTGTAAAGGTGGTAGTTACAGGGCTTGTAATTTGCAATTGTTTCTTATGTTACTCCTCGTATAGTTTCCTTTCCCCCCCGAATTTCCTATGTAATAAGAAAACGATGTTTGTCAATAAGAAATCTTCTGATTTTGTTTCTGATGTTAAGGGCAGGAATGGCCCACTATTAACTTTATAATTTCTGTATTTTCCGATACAATGATTTATTGTATATTTTTTGTAAAAGTTGACAAATAAAAAATTTAAAAAAAAACAAAAAAACCCTTTCCCACTAGAGGCCATGAAGGAAACACGTAGAATAGAATGCCGGGAGGCCAAGGGCGTCCACCCCTTCCGACCTGTGTTCCCTTCTGCGACTGAAGAATCAGGCCGCTTTTGCATTCTGATGAGCCGCCATTAGGTCCATGTGAGGCGTTCCCCAGCGCCTCACCATCAGGTGCATATCCTCTTCGGCCAATTCCCACTCTCCGAGATCTAGCCATTGGCGACTGAGAAAATCCGCCTGATGTTGTCCGCTCCGGCTATGTGCGATGCTGCTATGCGTTCCAGATGGCGTTCCACCCATGCTATGAGCTGGTCCGCCTCGGAGGCGGCTGGCTGACTCCTTGTTCCTCCTTGACGATTTATGTACGCCACGGTGGTCGCATTGTCTGAGAGGATTCATACCGCCCGCTGTCGTACCCGTGGAAGAAAGTGATGCAGCGCTAGGTGCACTGCCCTAGTCTCCAATCGATTGATGGACCACTTGGCCTGTAGAGATGTCCACTGTCCCTGTGCCACGTGCGACTGACAGACCGCCCCCCCATCCGAAGAGACTGGCATCCATCGTCACGATCAACCACTGTGGAGGCTCGAGGTCCATCCCCTGAAGCAGGTGGTTCGGCACTAGCCACCAATCCAGGCTGGGTCGAGCAGTCTCCGGTAAAGGTAAGGGCAGTTGGAACTCCTCTGACCTGGGGTCCCAGTGGGAAAGCAAGGCTCTTTGCAAGGGTCTCAGATGAACGACTGCCCAAGAAACCATCTCCAGAGTAGAAGCCATAGAACCAAGTACCTGTAAATAATCCCATGCCGTGGGAACCGGGAGGGCCAATAGCCGCCCAACCCGAGTCATAAGCTTCTCCATTCTCAACTGTGCAGATAGACTTTGCCCGCCACTGTATCGAAACGGGCACCCAAAAACTCCAAGACCCGGGACGGAACTAAGAGCATAAGAAAATGCCATACTGGGTCAGACCAAGGGTCCATCAAGCCCAGCATCCTGTTTCCAACAGTGGCCAATCCAGACCATAAGAACCTGGCAAGTACCCAAAAACTAAGTCTATTCCATGTTACCATTGCTAATGGCAGTGGCTATTCTCTAAGTGAACTTAATAGCAGGTAATGGACTTCTCCTCCAAGAACTTATCCAATCCTTTTTTAAACACAGCTTTACTAACTGCACTAACCACATCCTCTGGCAACAAATTCCAGACTTTAATTGTGCATTGAGTAAAAAAGAACTTTCTCCGATTAGTTTTAAATGTGCCCCATGCTAACTTCATGGAGTGCCCCCTAGTCTTTCTATTATCCGAAAGAGTAAATAACAGATTCACATCTACCCGTTCTAGACCTCTCATGATTTTAAACACCACTATCATATCCCCCCCTCAGTCATCTAACCTCTTTAGTCTTTCCTCATAGGGGAGTTGTTCCATTCCCCTTATTTTGGTAGCCCTTCTCTGTACCTTCTCCATCGCAATTATATCTTTTTTTGAGATGCGGCTACCAGAATTGTACACAGTATTCAAGGTGCGGTTTCACCATGGAGCGATACAGAGGCATGACGACATTTTCCGTTTTATTCACCATTCCCTTTCTAATAATTCCCAACATTCTGTTTGCTTTTTTGACTGCCGCAGCACACTGAACCGACGATTTCAATGTGTTATCCACTATGACACCTAGATCTCTTTCTTGGGTTGTAGCACCTAATATGGAACCCAACATTGTGTAATTATAGCATGGGTTATTTTTCCCTATATGCATCACCTTGCACTTATCCACATTAAATTTCATCTGCCATTTGGATGCCCAATTTTCCAGCCTCACAAGGTCTTCCTGCAATTTATCACAATCTGCTTGTGATTTAACTACTCTGAACAATTTTGCATCATCTGCAAATTTGATTACCCTACTCGTCGTATTTCTTTCCAGATCATTTATAAATATATTGAAAAGTAAGGGTCCCAATACAAATCCCTGAGGCACTCCACTGCCCATTCCCTTCCACTGAGAAAATTGTCTATTTAATCCTATTGTCTATTTAATCAGCGCCATTTTCAGGACTGGCAGCTGGCGGCCCTTTGCACTTACTATGTCACAGGACCCACCGCTAACATTGCTGGACCCCAGTGACATAGTAAGGGCAAAGGGCCGGAGCCATTTTCATTGCTGGCAGCAGACGGCACAACGCCAATACTTTGCTCCCGGACCGCTCCTGAACGCCTGCTCCACCGACAGAGATTTGTATCAGGTCTCGGGGGGTCTGGAGGGTGGGGGGTTGTAATGATTTAATTGCAAACATCTTGGGGAGGGGTCACGATGGGGGGGGGGTGTTTCATTTATTCGGCAACTGTTGGGGATGGCAGGAGGGTGGGTAACTATTTCACTGGGCTGGGGGGGGGCAGGACGGTGTGAGGTGGTTAACACACAAACAGAAAGACAAAAGTTGCACGATCTGGGAAAGGCTCCGAAATAGCCCTCCCCAGACCGCAAAACAAAATGGGGAGTAAAAAATTGGTTAGCCACTCCCCTATTTTACTACATAACATGCACAGATGCCCAGGGACAGACCACATTTAGCACCAACTGTTTTCATTTTTTTTCTTTTCACACTCTGCATCCTAGGTGCATCTTATGGTCTGGGGTGTCTTAGGTAGGAAAAAATACATTACTTTCATTTGCATTTCACTCTCTTGGGACATAGCGGTCCCATTCACCTCAGTCATTTAACAGACCGTTCAGCCATCTGCTTTACTTCAGCCAAATAATGCCTCGCTGAAGATCAAACTTTATGAAGCAGTTAATTATCCCACAGAATTTTTGAATTCACTCGACCTCCCAGGCATGCCACCTCACATACTACAATTGAAAATCGGCGTACCAATTATCATGTTACGAAATATCAACCAGTCAACGCTTTGCAACGGCACACGACTTGCTGTCAAAAATTTGATGAGCAACGTCATAGAAGCAACAATCTTGACAGGACCTTTCAAAGGTGAAGATGTCCTCATTCCTTGCATCCCTATCATTCCAACAGATCTGCCATTTCAATTTAAGAGATTGCAATTCCCAATTCGATTGGAGTTTGCAATAACCATCAACAAAGCTCAAGGACAATGTTTACAACTCTGCGGTTTAGATCTAGAAACAGATTGCTTCTCACATGGACAATTATATGTTGCGTGTTCAATAGTGGGCAAACCTGACAATCTCTATATCTGCACAAACAATGGAACAACTAAAAATATTGTATACCCACAAGCATTGTGAAATTAAACATATTACAGCCATGCACTCTCTCTTTTCCACTTAACCAGGCTCTACCACAGCAACGCGTGGCCGGGTACAGCTAGTTTATATATATATATTAAAAAGCACAGGTCTAAGTACAGATCCCTGAGGCACTCCACTGTTTACCCTTTTCCACTAAGAAAATTGACCATTTAATCCTACTCTCTGTTTCCTATTTTTTAACCAGTTTGCAATCCACGAAATGACATCACCTCCTATCCCATGACTTTTTAGTTTTCTTAGAAGCCTCTCATGGTTATCAAGGACGAACCCAAGTGCAAAGCCTTGGGGTCGTCCTTGATAACCACCATAACTTGAAGAAATTAATTAACTCAACATTGAGAGAGGGTTTCTTCAAGCTCCACACTCAAAAAACTGAAACCCCTGCTCCACATCAACGATTTCCGCACAGTCCTGCAAGCTACCATTCTTGCCAAGCTTGACTATTGTAATGCCATCCTCCTCGGCCTCCCAAAGAGCGCCTTCCGGCCCTTACAGATGCTCCAAAACTCAGCAGCACATATACTCACCAATGCCCGAGGAGATCACATCACCCCCGTCCTCAAGCACCTACACTGGCTGCCAATCAGCTCCAGGATCATTTACAAAACACTTACCCTTATCCACAAAACCACCTACAACCACGACATGCCCTGGTTCAAAGATCACCTCCGAATCCACACCCATAACAGACCCACCAGGGATCAACACCTTGCCACAATGCACACGCCATCTCCAAAGCTGTCCAAACTTAAATCCACCAGGGTACGTGACCTCTCCCTAGCCGGACCCGCCCTCTGGAAAAGAATGCCTCCAGACCTCCGCTTAGAATCCTGTCAAAAAAGATTCAAACAGAACCTCAAGACCTGGCTCTTTAAACAGGCATTCACCTAATCCCCCCTCATAATCTCTTTATTATCACCTTTCCGCTCCTTTCAAATATCATCGAATTATCCAGTATGTTCCAGCTAGTTCCCAGCAGCCAACTCCCGTCCCGTTCCAGCTAGTCCCCAGCAGCCAACTCCCGTCCACCCTGCTCTTCTTACCCAATTCTATATTCCCAGCTACCATTCATTTTCAACTATTAACTGTTCCTGTTGTGTTACTTCTTCAAACTATTCATTGTTACCTTTATTAATTTACACGTTGTAACTTGTTTTCTGTAAAGCTTGTTGCTATTTTTAGTTATCTGTAAACCGCAATGATGTTTCTAACATATCCTGGTATATAAAAACACTTAAATAAATAAAATAAAATGAGGGATTTTGTCAAACGCCTTCTGAAAATTCAAATACACTACATCTACCGGTTTACCTTTATCCACATTTTTATTGACCCCTTCAAAAAAATGAAGCAGATTTGTTAGGCAAGACTTCCCTTGCGTAAATCCATGTTGACTGTGTTCCATTAAACCATGTCTTTCTATATGCTCTACGATTTTGATCTTGAGAATAGTTTCCACTATTTTTTCCAGCACTGAAGTCAGGCTCACTGGTCTATAGTTACCTGGATCGCCCCTGGAGCCCTTTTTAAATATTGGGGCTACACTGGCCACCCTCCAGTCTTCAGGTACAATGGATGATTTTAATGATAGGTTACAAATTTTAACTAATAGATCAGAAATTTCATTTTTTAGTTCCTTCAGTACCCTAGGATGCATACCATCTGGTCCAGGAGATTTGCTACTCTTTAGTTTGTCAATCTGGCCTACTACATCTTCCAGGTTCACAGTGATTTCGTTCAGTTCGACTGACTCATCACCCCTGAAAACCATTTATTTAGATTTATATTCTGCCTTTCAGCTACTTCACAGCAGATTACATTCAGGTATTGTATTTCCATGTTCCCAGAGAGCTTACAATCTAAGATTTATACCTGAGGCAATGGAGGGCAAAATAGAAACATAGCCACCACTTCTGGAGAGTAATCTCTTTACAAACATGCCTTTTCAAGGGCCATACCATAAGACAAAATCAATCTGGATCCTTGTGTAATATCGGACCCTGACAAAACAACTCCTTGTGAGATGGACGCCAAAGAAAACAATTAACAAAAGTTGCCAGAGATCAGTGTTTTCTGTTCATACCCCAGATCAGTCCAGACAAGTGGGTTTATGCATCCCCACCAGCAGATGGAGGCAGAGAAAACTTTGGAGGCACTGCCACTTAAGAGTGCCACTTGCAGTCCCTCAGTATTTCTCTGCCTCCAGCAGATGGTAGAGGTGCTAACCAAAAGTCTGTTAGATTAAAAAAAACCCCAAAAAACCCCAACCTTAGCTAGTCTACTCCTCCCTCGTGGCGGTAGGAGGAAGATTATCCTGCTTCTTTGAGGAGTGGACCAGGATTACTTCAGATCAGTGGGTAATGGAAGTCATAAGAGACGGCTACGTGTTAGAATTTTCTCGGCCCCTATAAGATGCCTTTGTGGTGTCCCAGTGCGCCTCGCCCACCAAGCGTGTAGCAGTGCGGGACACTCATGTGCCTGCAACAATTGGAGGCCATTTTGCCGGAACTGCAAGGGGAAATTGGCCAAGGAAGGTATTCAGTGTACTTTGTGTTTTCCAAGAAGGAAGGTTCCTTCCAGCCCATCCTGGATCTGTAAAAGCTCAATGCGGCGTTGCGGGTTCCATGTTTTCAAATGGAAATATTAAGGACAATGATTGCAGCCGTGCGCAAAGGAGAGTTCCTGGAGTCTCTAGATATGACTGAGGCCTCTCTCCACATTCCTATCAATCATCAGAGGTTCTTGAGCTTTTCTGTACTGGGAAAGCATTTTCAGTTTCAAACTCTGCCCTTCAGGTTGGCTAAAGCGCTGAGAATGTTCACAAAGGTGAAGGTTGCAGTGGTGGCAACCCTCAGAAAAGAGGGGAACCTTGTCCACCTGTATCTCGAAGATTGGCTCATTTGGGCGAAGTCAGAAGTGGAGTGCCTCGCCTTCGTATGACAAGTGATTTAACACCTGGAGTCCCTGGGCTGGTTGATAAACCAGGCGAAGAATCAGCAGAACCCATCCCAGTCCTTGGATTATATGGGGGAACAGTTCGATACCCAGATAGGCAGGGTGTTTCTCAACCTAGAGAGGATCCTGAAGTTGCAGTCGCAAGCCTGGCAGCTGCAGGACCTGTGGATTCCCAAGGTCTAGGATTATTTGCAGGTCCTAGGGTCCATGGCTTCTACACAGATCTGTTCCCATGGGCCTTTCCGCACCTGCTTCCCTTGCAGAAAGCTCTCCTGTCCTGTTGGAACCCAGTATCGGAAGAATTTCAGCTGCCATTACCGCTCCAGGAGGAAGCCAGGTCCGGTCTCTTCTGGTGGCTATCGAGATCAAATTTGGAGAAGTGTTCCTCTGGAGGTTATGGACTGGGTGGTAGTCACTACAGATGCTTGTCTCAGCGGTTGGGGAGCGATGTGTCAGGGTTCAGTGGCTCAGGGCCAATGGTCCCTAGAGGATGTGTCCTGGTCAATCAACCATTTGGAAACTATAACTGTTCGGAGAGCACTGCCGTTCTTCCTCCCTCAGCTTCAGGGACGGGCGGTATGGGTGTTCTCGGGAAATGCAATGACTGTGGCATATACCAATCGACAGGGCGGTACGAAGAGTAGCCTGGTGACCCAGAAAGTTCACGAGCTCTTTGCCTGGGCAGAGATTCATCTCACGGCCCTCTCAGTCTCTCACGTTGCGGGGGTGGACAATGTGCAAGCAGATTATCTTAGCAGGCAATGGCTGGATCCAGGAGAATGGGAATTGTCGGTGGAAGCCTTTGTCCTCCTTCGGCGCAAGTGGGGAGAGCCACAGTTAGAAAAAAACTGAAAGGTGCAGCTGCAAAGGTTAAAAGTGTTCAATAGGCTTGGACATTGTTTAAAAATACAATCCTAGAGGCGCAGTCCATATGTATTCCACGCATTAAGAAAGGTGGAAGGAAGGCAAAATGATTACTGTCATGGTTAAAAGGTGAGGTGAAAGAGGCTATTTTAGCCAAAAAAACATCCTTCAACAATTGGAAGAAGGATCCATCTGAAGAAAATAGGATAAAACATAAGCATTGTCAAGTTAAGTGTAAAACATTGATAAGACAGGTGAAGAGAGAATTTGAAATGAAGTTGGCCATAGAGGCAAAAACTCATAAAAACTTTTTTAAATATATCTAAAGCAAGAAACCTGTGAGGGAGTCGGTTGGACCATTAGATGACAGAGGGGTTAAAGGGGCTCTTAGGGAAGATAAGGCCATTGCAGAAAGACTACATGAATTCTATGCCTCCTTGTTTAATAATGATGGTTTTCAGGGGTGATGAGTCAGACGAACTGAACGAAAATCACTGTGAACCTGGAAGATGTAGTAGACCAGATTGACAAACTAAAGAGTAGCAAATCACCTAGACTGGATGAGTATGCATCCTAGGGTACTGAAAAACATAAGAACATAAAAAAATGCCATACTGGGTCAGACCAAGGGTCCATCAAGCCCAGCACCCTGTTTCCAACAGTGGCCAATCCAGGCCATAAGAACCTGGCAAGTACCCAAAAACTAAGTCTATTCCATCTTATCATTGCTAATGGCAGTGGCTATTCTCTAAGTGAACTTAATAGCAGGTAATGGACTTCTCCTCCAAGAACTTATCCAATCCTTTTTTAAACACAGCTATACTAACGGCACTAACCACATCCTCAAAAATGAAATTTCTGATCTATTAGTTAAAATTTGTAACCTATCATTAAAATCATTCATTGTACCTGAAGACTGGAGGGTGGCCAATGTAACCCCAATATTTAAAAAATGCTCCAGGGGCAATCCGGGTAACTATAGACCAGTTAGCCTAACGTCAGTGCCGGGAAAAATAGTGGAAACTATTCTCAAGATCAAAATCATAGAGCATATAGAAAGACATGATTTAATGGAACACAATCAACATGGATTTACCCAAGGGAAGTCTTGCCTAACAAATCTGCTTCATTTTTTTGAAGGGGTTAATAAACATGTGGATAAAGGTGAACCAGTAGATGTAGTGTATTTGGATTTTCAGAAGGCGTTTGACAAAGTCCCTCATGAGAGGCTTCTACAAAAACTAAAAAGTCATGGGATAGGAAGCGATGTGCTTTCGTGGATTGCAAACTGGTTAAAAGACAGGAAACAGAGAGTAGGATTAAATGGTCAATTTTCTCAGTGGAAAAGGGTAAACAGTGGAGTGCCTCAGGGATCTGTACTTGGACCGGTGCTTTTCAATATTATATATGTATATTTATAAATGATCTGGAAAGGAATACGACGAGTGAGGTTATCAAATTTGCGGATGATACAAAATTATTCAGAGAAGTTAAATCACAAGCAGACTGATACATTACAGGAGGACCTTGCAAGTCTGGAAGATTGGGCATCCAAATGGCAGATGAAATTTAATGTGGAAAAGTGCAAGTTGTTGCATATAGGGAAAAATAACCTTTGCTGTAGTTACACGATGTTAGGTTCCATATTAGGAGCTACCACCCAGGAAAGAGATATAGGTGTCATAGTGGATAACACATTGAAATCGTCGGTTCAGTGTGCTGCGGCAGTCAAAAAAGCAAACAGGGAAGGGATGGGCTCCACCTTAACCAAGGCTCAACTAGGCTGCTGGTGCTAACCTTTAAAAGCTTATCTATCTCCTTTTCAAACTAGAACTAAGAGGGAAGCCGATGGTCACTCAGCAGCGCATGGTTTGGAGGGAAGTATCTTGAAAGGATACTAATGGAGAAATTAATTACCTGATAATTTCGTTTTTTAGTGTAGACAGATGGACTCAGGGGGTTATGTGCTCCTCTGCTTGCAGATGGGAGACGGAGTCAGATTTCAAAGCTGACATCACCCTAGATATACCCCTGCAGTGACCTCAGCTCATCAGTATTCTCTTTGAAAAGCCATTATGGATATATATTTGCTTAAATAACTTTATTAAAACTGATTTCAAAAAACTGGAGACTGCCAGTACACTCAACCAATTAACGCAGACACCGGACAAACTGCAGGTGTCTTGAACTAGGGGTAGGCAACAGCTTACCCCTATTTGCTTAACCTCGAGGTTCGCCTTCAGAGGTCCTCCTTCTCTGGGGCAGCCGTGGCCGAGATGCTAAGTCCATCTGTCTACACTAAGGAAAACAAAATTATCAGGTAAGTAATTTCTCCATTTCCTAGCATGTAGCCAAATGGACTCAGGTCCAGTGGGATGTGCAAAAGCTACTTCTGGACAGGGCATGAGGCTGCCCGTGGCCCACCTAGTACTGCCCTTGTGAAGGCTGCATCTTCTCGGGCCTGAACATCCAGGCGGTAGAACCTGGAGAAAGTGTGTAGGAAGGACCACGTCACTGCCTGACAGATCTTGGTGGGCGACAGCAGCTTGGTTTCTGCCCAAGATACTGCCTGGGCCCTAGTAGAATGAGCCTTAACCTGTAGGGTTAAGGGCTTTCCTGCCTCTATGTAGGCCGCCTTGATTACTTCCTTGATCCAGCGAGCAATGGTCGCCCGCAAGGCTGCTTCTCCCTGCTGTGGAGAACAAACAAGCGATCCGTTTTGCGCACCGGTTCCGATCTTTCCAGGTATCGCACCAGGAGTCTGCCAATATTTACATGGCGAAGAAGGCATGAGTCTTCAGAGTCTTTATGTTCATCCAGAGATGGTAGGGAGATGGCTTGGTTCAAATGACACTCAGAAACCACTTTCGGTAGGAAGGAGGAGACTGTACACAGCTGTATCATTCCAGGAGTGAACCTAAGGAACGGTTCCTGACAGGACAGTGCCTATAGTTTGGAGATGCGACAAGCTGAACGTATTGCCACCAGGAATACTGTCTTCAATGTTAAGAGGCGTAGTGACAGACCATGCATTGGTCTGAAGGAAGTCCCCGCTAAGAAGTCTAATACCAGATTGAGGTTCCATAGGGGCACCGGCCACTTTAGGGGTGGCTGGAGTCGCTTAACCCCTTTTAGGAAACGGGCCAAGTCCGGATGAGCTTATAGACTGATTCTGTTCACGTCAGCTCTGAAGCAGGAGAGGACTGCTACTTGGACCTTGAGGGAATTGAATGACACCCCCCTGGGGTGCCGCAAGGCTCTGCCTTGACGGCAATGTTATTTAATTTATATCTTGCCCCCATTGCAAAATTGTTGGCAATCATTACTGATGGCTTTAAAATTTACGCTGATGACATTTAGTTTTACATTAAGTTTCAAAATTCTTGGCAGGAAATAGTTGATACTCTTCATTTATGTATGGATACTATTAAACGTTGGTTAAAACAAAATAAACTTTCGTTAAATACTAATAAGACCAAAATTCTGCTGATCCATCATCCTCATTCTACTCCTCTTTATGATTCGATCTGTATCGATAATATCTCATTTTCTTTAGATAAACCTATCATGAGTTTGGGTGTGTTACTTGATGCGACACTTTCTTTCAAATTTCAGATTAGATCTCTCATTAAAATTGGTTTTTTCAAACTTCGGCTCATTACAGATCATACGGCATTTACTGTATGATCATGATCTTCTCAGTCATATAAGCGATTATTTTCCCTCACGTAGATTATTGCAATAGTCTTTATATTGGACTTCCCAAGGCGACATTACACTCAATGCAATTATTGCTTAATTCAGCCGCACAGCTTGTTTCTCATTCAAAAACGCTCTGAGCATATTTCTCCCACCTTGCGTAAACTTAACTGGTTACCAGTTACAGACCATATCATTTTCAAAATTGTTATGATTGTTTTCAAGCTTCTAGTTTCAGATTCTTCATATTGGTTAAACGCATTATTGCAAATTTATAAATCTGTGAGAATTTTAAGATCCTCCCAGTTGAATCTCCTAGAAATTCCATCAATGCGGCAAGCATATTTGTTTTGCACTAGAGTGACCTCATTTTCTATTGCTGCACCAGCTCAGTGGAATCTTATTCCTTTTGAACTCCGGTCCTTAGATGATGTAAAAAAAATTTAAACATCTATTGAAAGAGTATTTGCTCCACCGTGCCTTTAATGTATGTTAGAAAGACTCAAGTGAGAACAATTTCTAAAATGTGGCTGTGAGGTATATCAAGGGATTCAGAGCTAATGACCATTTAGTTTACCTTTATATGGTATTGGTTATTTTAGTTTCTGTGAAACTAAAGGTCTTTTGTGTGTTAAGTGTATGATTGATTATTTGTACGACATCCTTACTATGCATGTTTTTATTGTATATCGCCTAGGCCTGTCTGTGTTAGGCGATTAATACATTTTAATAAATGAAATAAAAAAAAAAAAAGAAATGTCCTGTAGAAACTCCATAATCATGGGGATCTTGGCTGTCCGTGGGAAGATCCCGCGTCCTCGCACCAGGCTTTGAATATTCTCCAGATTCGTATGTAAGCCAGAGATATTGAGAACTTGTGCGCGCAGAGCAGAGTGTCAATCTTGGCCTTCAAGTAACCGCGCTTCTTCGGGAGAGTTCTCTCAAGGGCCAGACCGTAAGAGAATAGAGTCTGGAGGGTAGAGAATGAAAGTACAGGGTAATGCAGATGAGAATGAATTTACTCAATCCTACATTTAAGTAGTAATATCTCAAAGAGATAGTAACTCAATAATATACCTGGACTTGACCAACAATACTCAAATAATGTTTTTATTTATGAAATTGTAACCGAACTTTATTGGCACCTGTTAGAATGTACGATAGACTAAGGTAAGTAAATGTAGGTTATGTGCCTATTTTATATACCATCGCAACGGTTTACACTTAGCGACAGTATAGAAAAGTTTTTAAATAAATAAATAAAAAATGACGAATTGGGCCCTGCTGGAGATGGTCCCTATGTGAAGGTCCCCACCCTCCTAGGCTCGTATCCGTGGTGAGCATGATTCAGTTCAATGGGGATAGGCTTACTCCTCTGCTTAGTTGGACTTCCTGTTGCCACCATTGAAGCTGAGAACATACCTCTGCTGGTAGTTGGCGGCAAATTGAGTAGTCCTGGGACAGTGGGTTCCAGCTTGACAGTAAGGAGCGCTGGAGTGGTCGCATGTGAGCCCTTGTCCATAGAATGACCTCCAGGGTTGATACAATGAGCCCGAGGACTTGAAGATAGTCCCATACCTTGGGGCATGCATTGGTCATCAATCGTCGTAATTGTTCCATCAGCTTCCTTCTGCTCGGGGGAGGGAGGAAGACTTTGTTCTGTTTGGTGTCGAAACAGGCCCCCAGATACTGGAGACACAGAGGGCTGCAGATTGCTCTTGACCGTGTTCACGACCCAACAGAGTTCCTGCAGTAGGTTCTTGAGTCTGTTGGTCACCTGCCGACTCTCTTCCGAAGACTTTGCCCTGATCAGCCAATCGTCCAAGTAAGGGTGTACCAAGATCACTTCCTTCTTTAGTTTTGCTCCCACGACCACCATAATTTTGGAGAATATTCAGGGGGTGGTTGCTAGGCTGAAGGGTAGCGCTCGGAACTGGTAATAGTGTCCCAGTACCACAAAGCATAGAAGACGCTGGTGATCTTTATGGACTGGGATGTGAAGGTAGGCTTCGGAAAGATCCAGGGAGATTAGGGACTCTCCCGGTTGTACTGCCATTATTATGGAGCGGAGAGTTTCCATGTGGAAGTGTAGTACCCACAGATGACTGTTGACCCAAGATGGGTCGGAATGATCCTTCTTTCATGGGAAAGATAAAATAGCTGGAGTAACGCCCCGTATTTTTCTGGGGCGTAGGTACTGGAGTTACAGCCTTCAGACTGAGCAGTCTTGTTAGAATGGTTTCCACTACCAGTCTCTTGGTGTGGGAGTGGCAGGCTGATATCATAAATTTGTCCCGAGGGATGCTGCGAAACCCCAGAGAGTAACCTTCTCGAAAGATGTTTAGTACCCATTTGTCAGACATGATTTTGACCCATCGTTGGTAGAAGAGGGAAAGCCGACCCCCTATTTCCTCTTCCTGTGGATGGTCGGCCCATTCTCATTGGGAAGCACAGTTTGAGCCTGCCCCAGGCCTGTTCCTCTCTTGGTTTGTTGGTTCCAAAAGGGCTGGGACCTTCCGGAGGGCCGCGGTACATGGAATAAAGAGTTCCTGTAGGGTCGAAAATGTTGGGAGCCTCTGCCCCTAGTTCTTCTGGGGGAGCGGCATTGGGATCTTTTACCCCTGTCTTCCGGTAGTTGAGGCACTGGGGATTCACCCCACTTGCTGGCTAACTTCTCTAATTCGCTTTTGAATAGGAGGGATCCCTTAAAGGGTATTCTTGTGAGATTCGCCTTAGAAGTTGCGTCTGCTGACTAGTTCTGCAACCATAACTGCCTTCTGGCCACCACTACCGAGGCTACTCCTCTGACTGAGGTACACATCAGATCTGAGCTTGCGTCAGTCAGGAAGGCTGCTGCAGGTTCGATCGTTTCACCAGCGTACGTTCTGGAATTCTCTGCCTCTCTAGATAGGAGCAAGCAGGAATGTGCCACCAGTACGCAGCAGGAAGCTATCTGCAGTGTCATAGCTGTTGCGTCGAATGCTTGCTTAAGGATGGATTCTATCCTGAGTATCCTTCAATGCCACCCCTCCCTCCATGGGAATGGTTGTTCGCTTCAAGATGGCGCAGACCATGGCATCCACTTTCGGGAAACGAGGGCGTTCCTTGGTCACTGGTTCCAGGCCCGGGCTCCTTTAAAGCTTGCCTCTGGGGCATCTCACTCCAGGTCAATCAGTTCCTGGATGGCTTCCATCATTGGTAAATAGCATGAGGCCTTACGAAGAGGCACCAAGATGGGGTTCTTTGGCTGCACCATAGGGTCCGAGCCTGGGATCCCCAGAGTCTTCAAGGTCTGTGACACAAGGGCCAGTAATTCATCCCTGAGGAAGAAGTGAAACATTGTTTTGTATTGTTCCAGGCCTGGAGAAATTTCCCCTTCATCCAGTGAGGCACCATCATTGTCTGAGGTGTCCGGGTCCCTGTCAGTAAAATTCATGGTGAGGCGAGGCATGTTTCGTGTCATCCGAGCAGGGCCGGGAGGGTCAAGTGCTCCTGGCTGGGGTTGGACCTGGGTTACAGCCAGGGCTGATTGCAGTCCCTGGAAAAATTCTAACCAGGAGAAGGCCCCTGGGTCCATGTTAGCCTGAGGGGGAGTTTGAACAGGAGCCCCTGAAATGCCCTCTTGTGGATATGCCATTTTGGAGTTACATAGGTCCGGGGTGCTATTGTATGTAATAGTTCCGGACCCATCCTCAGACTGTGAGGGACCAGGCTTTGGTACCCCTTGGGCTTCTTTGCAATGATGGCACAGACAGGACTCTAGTTCGGGCTATGTGGCTCTGATGTGGCAGGCTGTGCAAAGAGAATGCCTTCTGAACTTCTTGGATGCTTCTGCCATTGCCTCTGTATATAGACGCACAGATAATGCGTTTCAATATGTGCGCAGTTATGCGGGCGAGCACTGTGCGCATGTGAAGTTATGAGCGTGGTTGTGCGTGTAGTTACGCTTGCGATGTGTGCTCAGTTGTGTGCATGGTGTGCGCTGTTATGCGCGTAGCTGTGCACGCATAAGTTGGGTGCATCGGCCGTCCGGCATGCCCCTCACGTACCGCCTGTCGAGAAGGGAAGATGGCGCCAACACCCCCCACACTTAAATTTATTTATTTATTTAAAGTCTTTTCTATGCCGTCGCTACGTTATCTACCATCGCAACGGTTTTACAAGTTGGCAAATAAATTAATGTGGGGAAATGGTACTATCGTACATTCTAACAGGTGCCATCAAAGGTTCAGATACAATAATTCATTAAAGACAAATAATTGTTTAGTGAAGTAGGTCATGACCGGGTGTACCAGGAAGGTACTGTTTATGGGTAAAATTCACTATTCATAGTGTTACAAATATGTTTATAGTGATGTAGAGTTCATGGATCCCTCTACTGCATGTTACTAATTGTTGTGTATCGGTGCTCTTCTGCCTCTTCCTGAATGTTTTCTAATTTCTCGTCTCTTTATAGAATGCTTGTTTAAAAAGCCATGTTTTTAAACTTTTCTTGAATGTTTTGAGATCTGTTTGTAATCTGATCTCTGTTGGCATTGTGTTCCAAAATTAGGGGCCAGCTAATAAGGCCCTTTCTCTCACTTGGGTTAGTCTTGCTGTTTTTACTGAAGGAATGGTCAATAGTGCTTTATTTGCTGATCGAAGGTTTGTGTGTGGGACGTATACTCGTAATGCTGTGTTAAGCTAATACATGATGAAAAATCGGACTGGCTAATGTATGGTACATAAGGCTTTGTATTTTATTCTGTGTTTATTTATTTAAAAATATTTCTATACCGTCTTTACAAACAGTGTTTAATCAAAACGGTTTACAAATATCAAATAAAAGGGATAAAAACTAATAAAAAACTAAAGTAAAGGTTACTTAAAGATAACTTAGTTATAGAAGATATAAAAAATTACAAAAATTATTCATTAACATAAAATAAAATTAAAATAAAATAAGTAATTTAAACAAATCAGAAAGCAAGTGAAAAGAATCGGGATCAGGTGCCAAAACTGGGAATATGATGCATTATTTGGTGGGTGGTATATGAAATGCAATTTGAAATAAATGTGTTTTTAAAGATTTTTTGAATTGTTTGGAGTTGGGTATGGATCTGATGGAATCTGGTAATGAATTCCATAAAATGGGACCTATGACTGAAAAAGCTCTTTTTCTAGTAATATCTAAGCGGGCTTGTCGAGGTGATGGGATATCAAGAAGATTTTTGTCCATTGACCTTAGGTGTCTGGTAGGTTTATAAATGCGGAGGATAGTGCATAAAGTAACTGAGTTAGGGGTATGAATGAGAGAGTGTATAATGGATAGAATTTTAAACTGTATTCTGTATTTGACTGGTAACCAATGTAAAGATTGAAGTATTGGGGTGATATGATTTTTTTTTGAAGAATTTGTTAGGATACGTGCTGCTGCATTTTGGATTAATTGAAGTGAATGAAGTGTGTTTTCTGGGAGACCTATGTATAGAGAATTACAGTAATCCAGTCCGGAGAAGATGAGTGATTGAAGAATGGTCCGAAAGTCATGAAAGAAAAGTAGAGGACGTAGACGTTTTAAGAGTTGAAGTTTGTAGAAAGAATTCCTAGTTAATACAGATATATGCTGTTTTAAAGAAAGGTCTGTATTGATGGTTATGCCTAAGTATTTTGCGGATTTTGATATGGGGATAGTTGTTCCATTGAATATAAGTTGAGAAGGGGGACCTATAGATGAATCAGTTATTGATGAGAGGTGAACTATTTCTGTTTTATTTGGATTTAATTTCAAACGGTTGTGGGAAAGCCAGGTATCGATGGTTGTGAGATATAATGATACTAAAGATAATGTATGGGACCAGGAGATGTTATATGGCACCATGAATTGTATATCGTCAGCGTAGATTTTGAATTTTATGTTAAGTGTGTTGTATGGGTAGCCAGTGTAATTCCGCTAGGGTTTGTTATATGGTCCCTCCTTCCTTTTCCAGTTAGTATTCTGGCTGCAGTGTTTTGTAGTATTTTAAGTGGTCTTAATGATGGCACCCCCGAGGGTCTACACGAGTCTGGACCCCTGCACAGGATTGGGGCCTAGCCCAACTAAGGTTGCTCAACCCGATCGATGCTTCCTTTTTACCTTGCTGGAAGAAGGGGGATATGATAGAGGTGTTTAAAATCATGAGAGGTCTAGAACGGGTAGATATGAATCGGTTATTTACTCTTTCGGATAGTAGAAAGACTAGGGGGCACTCCATGAAGTTAGCATGGGGCACATTTAAAACTAATCGGAGAGAAGGCCAGAGGAGAAAGACCGCCATTACCTGCTCAGCTGCAAGCACCCGGGGGTAGAGACGCTGCCACGACGGATTGCAGGGTCATCATCAGCAGCTGTTTCTTTTCCTATCCAGAGGCACTTGAGTGTACCAGACCGGAAGTGACTGCATACAACTGACTTGCTAGCGGCGCGCGGTGGACGCCGGCGCGCTGCTTAAGCCGCGCGCGCTAAAGGGCCGCGCGGTTAAGCAGGGCTTAGCCGGGGTTATGCCGCTACTGGCAGTAAATATTGATATATTATTTCTGTATACTTGCAGGTACGGTTGTTCTCAATCTATTCTGGTCTCCTTAGTGAAATCTTAGTTTATTGCACATACATTCCCATAAATGTTGAGATTACTTACCTGGTAATCTTCTTTTCCTTAGTGTAGACAGATGGACTCAGAACCAATGGGATAGTATCCGCGTGCTAGCAGTTGGAGACGGATCTGACGTCAGCACGGGGTATATAGCCCCACAGGAAGCGCAGCGATTCAGTAATCTTCCTTGCAAAAGCTGTTATGGATGTGTGTACTGACGCTCAGTGAAAAGTGAAAACAGGATTCCCCTGACCGATTGACAGTGGCTGGAGACCGCCAGCATTCACAACCGGAAAACGCAGAGACTGGTAGAGCGTACGCTCTTAAGTAAACAAATGCCCTGGCTTACCTGGAACCGGTGAAACCCATGTACACAGGCAGCTGGGCGGGATGCTGAGTCCATCTGTCTACACTAAGGAAAAGAAGATTACCAGGTAAGTAATCTCAACATTTCCTGGCGTGTAGCCAGATGGACTCAGAACCAATGGAACGTACAAAAGCTTTACTCCCCACCGGGACGGGAGGCTGCCTGAGGACCATGTAGTACCGCCCTTGCAAAAGCCGAGTCCTCCCTGGCCTGGACATCCAGACGGTAGAACCTGGAAAAGGTATGGAGGGAGGACCACGTCGCTGCTTTACAGATTTCTGTCGGCGACAGCATCCTGGATTCAGCCCAAGATGCTGCTTGCGCTCTGGTAGAATGAGCCTTAACCTGTAGAGGCGGAGCCTTCCCAGCCTCCACGTAGGCTGCTCTGACAACCTCTTTAATCCAGCGGGCAATGGTGGGCCGAGAGGCCGCTTCACCTTGCTTCTTCCCGCTGTGTAGGACGAACAGGTGGTCCGTCTTTCGCAGGTCTTGTGTCACGTCCAGATACCGGGGCAGCAATCTGCCGATGTCGAGATGGCGTAATAAACGGCCTTCTTCAGATTTCTTCAAACCTACCGTGGTAGGCAAGGATATAGTTTGGTTAAGATGAAACTGTGAAACCACTTTAGGGAGAAAGGAGGGAACCGTCCGAAGATGGATAGCCTCCGAAGTGATTCGTAGAAAGGGATCACAGCAGGAGAGTGCTTGTAGCTCCGAGATGCGGCGTGCGGAACACACCGCCAGCAAGAACACCAACTTCAAGGTGAGAGACCGGAGAGACAAGCCCCGAAGGGGTCGGAAGGTGGATCCCGCGAGGAAATCCAAAACAAGATTAAGGTTCCATAAGGGCACAGGCCACTTTAGTGGCGGACGAATATGCTTGACACCCAGCAGGAAACGAGAGACATCTGGGTGCTTGGCGATGGTCTTGCCATCCCTCCTGGGACCATAGCAAGACAGTGCCGCTACCTGAACTTTGATGGAGCTGAGGGAGAGACCCTTCTGAAGCCCATCCTGCAGAAAATCCAACACAATAGGTATGGTGGTGGCATGTGGATTGGTGCCGTGAGTGTCGCACCATGCTTCAAACACTCTCCAGATCCGTATGTAGGTGAGGGATGTGGAAAACTTGCGAGCTCGGAGGAGTGTATCAATCACGGGCCCCGAGTAACCTCTTTTCTTCAGTCTAGCCCTCTCAAGGGCCAGACCGTAAGAGAGAATTGAGCTGGATCCTCGTGTAGAATGGGACCTTGACGTAGAAGGTCCCGGAGAGGAGGCAGGGGAAGAGGCTCCCCTGCCAGTAGTCTTCTCATGTCCGCGTACCAGGGTCTTCTTGGCCAGTCTGGCGCCACTAGAAGAACTAGACCCCGGTGTGTCTGAATCTTGTGGATGAGGGCGCCCAGCAGAGGCCACGGAGGAAAGGCGTATAGTAGAGTCCCCGGAGGCCATAGCATCGATGCCGTGCGAGAACGGGTCGCGCCTGCGGCTGAAGTATCTGGGTACTTGAGCATTGGACTTGTCCGCCAGTAAATCCATGGCCGGAATCCCCCAATGCTCGACAATCATCTTTAAAGCTGTGGGGGAAGCTGCCACTCTCCTGGATTCAGGCTTTCTCTGCTGAGGAAGTCTGCTGTGGTATAGTCCTTCCCGGCAATGTGGACGGCAGAGATGTCTTGCAGATTCGCCTCTGCCCAAACCATCAGTGGGGCGATCTCCAGAGATACTTGTCGGCTTCTGGTTCCGCCCTGCCGGTTGATGTAGGCCACCGTGGTGGTGTTGTTGGACATCACTCTGACAGCTCTGTGCCGTAGTCTGTGAGCGAATCGAAGGCATGCCAGGCGGACTGCCCGGGCCTCCAGGCGATTGATGTTCCACGTGGACTCCTCTCTGTCCCATCGCCCTTGCGCGGTGAGTTCTTCGCAATGTGCTCCCCAGCCGCCCAGGCTGGCATCCGTAGTGAGCAAGGTCCACGTGGGCGAGGACATCTTCGACCCCCTGCTCAGGTGGTTGGACTGCAACCACCACCGCAGCTGGGTCCGAACCCTGGCTGGTAGAGGAAGGTGCGTGGAATAGGCCCGTCGACGGGGGCTCCAGCGAGAGAGCAGGGAATGCTGTAGAGGTCTCATATGGGCCTGCGCCCAAGGTACCACTTCCAGGGTGGATGCCATGAGACCCAGAACCTGCAGATAATCCCAGGCTATGGGCCAACTGGCGCTCATCAGATACTGGATACGTTGCCGAAGTTTCAACTGTCTCTTGGTCGTAAGACTGACCGTGTCCGCCCGAGTGTCGAACTGCACTCCCAGATACTCTATTGACTGGGAAGGCAGTAGGCAGCTCTTGCTGAGGTTGATTACCCAGCCTAAGCTTTCTAGAAGGGCGATCACTCTGTCGGTTGTCCGCAGGCTCTCCTCTCGAGATTTCGCCCTGATCAGCCAGTAGTCTAGGTAGGGATGGACCAGAATCCCTTCCCGCCCGAGTGCCGCTGCCACCACTACTACCACTTTGGTGAATGTCCGTGGGGACGTGGCCAACCCGAAGGGTAGAGCCCGAAACTGGAAGTGGCGGCCCAGAACCTTGAAGCGCAGGTAGCGCTGATGATCCGGATGGATCGGAATATGAAGATATGCTTCTGACAGGTCTAATGCCGTAAGGAATTCTCCGGGCTGGACTGCGGCTTTGACGGAGCGCAGAGTTTCCATGCGAAACCTCGGTACCCGTAAGTAGCGACTGACTGACTTGAGGTCCAGCACAGGCCGAAAAGTGCCCCCTTTCTTGGGTACCATGAAATAAATGGAATAGTGTCCAGAATTCACTTCCCAGGCAGGTACTGGGAGGATGGCGTTCAAGGACAGGAGCCTCGCCAGGGTAGCTTCTAACGCTGCCTTCTTGTGCCTGGGACATGAAGATTCCACAAACCTGTCCTGAGGAAGAAGATGAAAATCCAGATAATATCCTTCCCGGATAACGGTGAGGACCCACTGGTCCGATGTAATCTCGACCCATCTGGGGTAGAAGAGGGTCAACCTGCCCCCTATGGCTTCGTCCCCCAGATGAATCGGCAAATTCTCATTGCGGGGCGCGACCGGGGCCCGAGCCCGGGCCAGCCCCCCGCTTGCGCTGCTTGGTCCGAAAGGACTGATTCCTGGCCGGAGGACGAGTCGCCTGATAGTGCCCTCTATATGGAACAAAGCGCTGGGAACTCCTGCCCCTGTAGGGCCGTGGAAAGGAGCGCTGTCCCCTCCTGGATCGATCTTCCGGAAGTCTAGGCACAGGAGAGGCACCCCAGGTAGTGGCTAGCTTATCAAGGTCACTGCCAAACAGAAATGAGCCCTGAAAGGGTAACCTGGTGAGACGAGACATCGAAGGCGCATCAGCTGACCACGGCTGGATCCAGAGCTGCCTCCTGGCGGCTACGGAGGATGAAATCCCCTTAGCTGTAGTGCGAACCAAATCCGATGCGGCATCGGTGAGGAAGGAAAGAGCGGGCTCCATGTCAGCCGCTGGAGCGTTGTTCCGGACCCGAGACAAGCAGGCACGTGTCACCACAGTGCAGCAGGCCGCAATCCGCAAAGAAAGAGCTGCCACCTCAAAAGTTTGTTTCAGAATAGTGTCCATTCGTCTGTCATGGGGCTCCCTGAGGGCCGTCCCCCCTTCCACTGGAATAGTAGTGCGCTTGACCACAGCGCTAATTAAGGCGTCCACCTGAGGACATGCCAGCAGGTCCTGGAGAGCCGGTGCCAACGGGTACATGCCTTTCAGGGCCCGGCCCCCTTTGAAGGAAGCCGCCGGCGCCGCCCATTCCAAATCAATGAGTTGCTGAGCTGCCTGCAAAAAAGGAAAATGGCGAGCTGTAGGACGAAGACCTTCCAGCAGGGGGTTCTGCGCAGAAGGTACCGAAGCACTGGGACCAGTGATATCCAACTCCGCCAGACACTGAGTCACGAGGTCCGGGAGGTCCTCCTTAGGGAAGAACCGCCTCATGGTTCTATATGGCTCAATCCCCGGGGGGAGGTCCCCCTCATCCGGGAGGTCGGACTCGTCCGGCGAAACCTCCTGGTCCGATGGATCTGGACTGTCCAGTGGCGGGAGGTCCCGCTCCCGATAAGGCTGTGAGGGTCCAGGCACAGGATCCCTAGGTGCTGCCACCGTAGCGGCGGCCGCAGCAGGCACCGCAGATGCAGCCAGCGCAGGAACCGCAGCAACAGCAGGAACCACCGGAGCAGCAGGGACAGTAGGGCCGGGACGGGAAGCTGTCTGCATCTGGACGAAGGCATGAATCCCCTTAAAGAGATCCATCCAGGAAATGGAAGCCGCCTCTAATCGCCGGGGTACAAGATCCCCCGGGATTCCCGAATTGTCAAGACTGCCCCCCAAATCCGGGGTAGCCCCAGGGGAACTATCAAGAAACTGCGGCTGAGACCGGTCCTGGCCGGAGGGTCCCCCTGCCGCCTCACATTGGGCACATCGTGAGTCTGGCTCAGTACTGCGTGTGGCTCTAAGGTGGCATGCAGAGCAGAGGCCAAGGGCTGAAATGCCTGAGACAAGCGGCTGCGCTGCTGAGGATGCGGCTGCGTGCTGATCCATACAAAATAGAACAAGCGCGCAATAATAGGCGGCAGCAATAGGCGCTTAATACAGCAGGCGCACAATAGTAATAATATGCGGCAGGAATAGGCGCTTAATACAACAGGCGCACAATAGGAATAATATGCGGCAGCAACAGGCACACAATAGTAATAATATGCGGCAGCAATAGGCGCTTAATACAACAGGCGCACAATAGTAATAACATGCGTCAGCAATAGGGCGCTGAAGAGAACAAGCGCACAACCATAAGCAATAGGCACACAGCACTAAGCAGAGAGCAATATACTCTTAAATGGCATTCAACAGGCAATCAGCAGTTAAGCAGTTAGCAATATACGCTGAATGGTATTCAATAGGCAGTCAGCACTAAGCCGGTTAGCAATATACGCTCTATGGCATGCAACAGGCTTTCAATGATATGCGGCATACACACACAGTGGCAGCCAATAAGCGAAAACAATACAATATACGCACAAGGAGGAAGAAAGCCGCGCCCATTACGGGCGCGGAATACCTGAATAGGGCCACAAAATGGCGTCCTCCCCGGCTTGCCACGCCGCCGATCCTCGAGACTTCGGAGACCTGGGCGAAGAGATGTACGCCTTACCCGATCTTCGGCGCTTCTAGGCTGGAACACAGGCGGTCTCCGGCTGCAGGGGGAAAGGGCCGGTACCTTTCACCGCCGCGATTGGAGGAACTGCACCCGCCACCTCGTCCACGCCGGGACAGAGGGCCTCGGAGCCACACCCGAGTCTCCCCCGGGAGGCTGTGTCCCTGCCGTGGTTCGGCCGGACCGAGGACTTTCCCACTGGGGGGCCACGGTAAGCGCCCCGGGAAGCTCAACTGGGGGGAGTGACGGAAACGTCCCCTGAGGAGCGCGGGGCTCGATAGTCGTTTGTAGAGAAGAAAAGTAGAATCTAGAATGAGAAAAATAGAAAAATTAAAGTAGGCTTGGAAAACACGCTGAACCAGCGTGTAGGCACTCCAAACTGCTTTGGAGACGGAAATTACTGAATCGCTACGCTTCCTGTGGGGCTATATACCCCGTGCTGACGTCAGATCAGTCTCCAACTGCTAGCACGCGGATACTATCCCATTGGTTCTGAGTCCATCTGGCTACACGCCAGGAAATACTGTGCTTCTGCCTGGAGTAATCTTACTTCTGGAATAATGCCACACACTAAAAGGAAGGCCAGACTACAGCCTCCAAGTGAGGTGGCAACTCCTGAAGTTGGGCAAAAGTCCGTATTAGAATGGCTTGACCCATTGAAATCCCCTCCGGTGTTAGCCGCTGGAGGAATTACACTGGAACGGAGTGTTTCCTCCCTGGCTACTGAAATATCTTTGAGCCCAGGGGAGCCGGAGCCTCCATCACCGCCCAGGAGAGAAGGGGTAACACCCTTAAGTAGACCGAGTGGTATCTCTGAGGAAATCTTGAACTCAAAAGGTTCTCGAGAAGAAATAGGTGAGATTAATGAGAATGTGGGTGTTAATAATGCGAAACATCAAAAAGAACTAGGTACTGTGGAAAGTTATACCTCTGACTTAATAGAAACTAGTACCCCAAGAAGTGTTGAATCTGTAAAAAGTAAATGTGACAATGTGGATATAATAATCAAGACAGATAAAATGTGGTCAAAACCTGTAAATGTGACTATGGAAAGTTTATGGTCCTATATGGAAAAATTAGATGCTTCTATATGTAAGTTAACGGATGTAGTCTTAAAAACTTCTAATTCTTTATCTCAAAATACAAAGGATTTGGGTCAACAGAGAGAAGAAATAAATAAGTTAGATAAACGGGTACTCCAACTTGAAAAAATTCAAAATCATCAAATTGGGAAGGAAGAAGAAATAAATAAGAAATTAGAAATTAGAAATTAGAAATTAGAAATTAGAAATTAGAAATTAGAAAATTAGAAAATTAGAAAATGTTATAAGATCTTTGAATTTAAGAATTAATAATTTTCCCTCTACAATTGAATTATTTAAGATCTACGTATCTCAGGTATTAAAAATTCCTGAAAATTGTATGCCAGTAATAGTTAAAGCTTTTTACCCGAGAGGCAGGAGAAAAAATTTTGAGACAAAACATATAGTGAAAAATGGGAATGGAAAAGATACAGAAAAGGAAATAGAATCAATATATTTATCCGATTTCTTGCAGAAATCGCAAGATGAAGTTGAGATAAAAACCAGAGACACTTTATTGATACAATTCGCTTTCTCTACAGAGAGACAATATATTGAGGTCCTTTTTTCGAAATAGAGATAATACCTTCTACGGTCAAAAAATCTGGATTTTTCCTGATTTAATTAAAGATACCCAGATTCGTAGAAGAAATTTTCTACAATATAGGAAAACAGTGCTAGATAAAGGGGGAACCTTTATATTAAAATTCCCATGGAAATGTTTCATTAAACTAGAAGGTAAGAACTATATATTCTGGGAGCCTCAGGGTTTAAAAGATCTACTCGAGATTAAAGACCGGCACAAAGAAAATGGAAATTAGGTCAAGATAAAAGTACGTGAAAATTCAATATGTTTACTTTGTTGGATTTCCTTAAAATTCCGTTCAAAATGAAAAGATTTCACTATTTTTTTTCCTTAGAAGTAAAAAATGACAGAGTGTAAAAGAATTTACAGTGATATTGAAATGTGATTTATTTTATAATGTTAGAAGTTGTTAACTCTGCCATGAAACGTATTTCATTGTAAACTTGTTTATTGTAATTAAGGTATGAAAGCAATAAATAAAGAATTGAAAAAAAAAAACATTACAGGAGGACCTTGCAAGACTGGAAGATTGGGCATCCAAATGGCAGATGAAATTTAATGTGGACAAGTGCAAGGTGTTGCACATAGGGAAAAATAACCCTTGCTGTAGTTACACGATGTTAGGTTCCATATTAGGAGCTACCACCCAGGAAAAAGATCTAGGCATCATAGTGGATAATACTTTAAAATCGTCAGCTCAGTGTGCTGCAGCAGTCAAAAAAGCAAATAGAATGTTAGGAATTATTAGGAAGGGAATGGTTAATAGAACGGAAAATGTCATAATGCCTCTGTATCGCTCCATGGTGAGACCGCACCTTGAATACTGTGTACAGTTCTGGTCACCGCATCTTAAAAAAGATATAGTTGCGATGGAGAAGGTACAGAGAAGGGCAACCAAAATGATAAAGGGGATGGAACAGCTCCCCTATGAGGAAAGACTGAAGAGGTTAGGGCTGTTCAGCTTGGAGAAGAGACGGCTGAGGGGGGATATGATAGAGGTCTTTAAGATCATGAGAGGTCTTGAACGAGTAGATGTGACTCGGTTATTTACACTTTCGAATAATAGAAGGACTAGGGGGCATTCCATGAAGTTAGCAAGTAACACATTTAAGACTAATCTGAGAAAGTTCTTTTTCACTCAACGCACAATAAAGCTCTGGAATTTGTTGCCAGAGGATGTGGTTAGTGCAGTTAGTGTAGCTGGGTTTAAAAAAGGTTTGGATAAGTTCTTGGAGGAGAAGTCCATTAATGGCTATTAATCAATTATACTTAGGGAATAGCTACTGCTATTAATTGCATCAGTAGCATGGGTTCTTCTTAGTGTTTGGGTAATTGCCAGGTTCTTGTGGCCTGGTTTTTGGCCTCTGTTGGAAACAGGATGCTGGGCTTGATGGACCCTTGGTCTGTCCCAGCATGGCAATTTCTTATGTTCTTTTTTACTCAACGCACAATTAAACTCTGGAATTTGTTGCCAGAGAATGTGGTTAGTGCAGTTAGTATAGCTGTGTTTAAAAAAGGATTGGATAAGTTCTTGGAGGAGAAGTCCATTACCTGCTATTAAGTTCACTTAGAGAATAGCCACTGCCATTAGCAATGGTTACATGGAATAGACTTAGTTTTTGGGTACTTGCCAGGTTCTTATGGCCTGGATTGGCCACTGTTGGAAACAGGATGCTGGGCTTGATGGACCCTTGGTCTGACCCAGTATGGCATTTTCTTAAGGACAGAATCAGTACGGCAATCCGAGCCCTGGAGACCAGAGACCTTAAGTTAAAGTTTTCTGCTTACCTGGTCTCGGCACTTACCAATCACGTGCCGGACGGTCTCCAGCTGCAGGGGGAAGAGAGCTTTTCCTTCACCGCAGCGCTCTGTTGTGCACCAGCTGCCTTTCAGCCACTCTAGGAGCTAAGTCCACGCCGGGAACCAGCTACCGGACCAAGGAACACCTCTGAGGGATATCAAAAATTACCTCAGGAATTCTCAACTGGCGGAGGGACCCTTAGGTATCACTGCAAGAGAGCAGGGCTGGATCTTCTTTAAGGTAAAAACAAATTTTTCTGTAATTCTTAACACTGTTCTACTGTGTGGGATAGTGTCCGCATCTGCAAGGAAACAGAGATACTGAAGAGCTGTGGTCACTGCAGGGGTATATCTAGGGTGACCATCAGCTTTGAAATCTGATTCCGTCTCCCATCTGCTCGCAGAAAAGCACATAACCCACTGGTCCTGAGTCCATCTGGCTACCCGCTAGGAAATGATTTAGGGTTTCAATAATAAAAAAAAGTAGTCTAAGTGACTGCAATTAGAAAAACTCACCTGGGCTAAAAGATTCCAATTTATCCCTATCAATTAAAAAGCAGAATGAAAATACAAACAAAAAATACACTTTGAAATGTTTGTAAGCTAATGCCAGAAGTCTAAGTAAGATGGGAGAATTCGAATGTACAACAGTGAATGATGACAGAGACATGGTGGAAGGAGGATAACCACTGGGACAGTGCTATACTGGGGTACAAATTATATCGCAATGAGAGAGGACCATCTGGAAGGCGGGGTGGTTCTTTAGGTCCGGGATGGCATAGAGTCCAACAGGATAAACATCCTGCATGGGACTAAATGCACAATCTAATCTTTATGGATAGTAATCCCTTGTAGGTTGGGGAAGAGTATAGTGATAGGAGTATACTACCGTCCACCTGGCCAAGATGGCGAGATGGACAGTGAAATGCTAAGAGAAATTAGGGAAGCTAACCAAATTGGTAGTGCAGTAATAATGGGAGACTTCAATTACCCCAATATTGACTGGGTAAATGTATCATCGGGACACGCTAGAGAGAGATAACGTTCCTGGATGGAATAAATGACAGTTTTATGGAGCAAGTGGTTTAGGAACAGATGAGAGAGGGAGAAATTTTAGATCTAATTCTCAGTGGGGCATAGGATTTGGTGAGAGAGGTAATGATGGTGGGGCCACTTGGCAATAGTGAGCCTAATATGATCAAATTTGAATAAATGACTGGAAAGGGGACAAGTAAGCAAATCTACAGCTCAGTGCTAAACTTTCCAAAGGGAAACTTTGATGAAATGAGAAAAATAGAAAAAAAACTGAAAGGAGCAGCTACAAAGGTAAGATGTGTTCGAGAGGCGTGGACATTATTAAAAATAAAAATACCATCCTAGAAGCACAGTCCACACATTAAGAAAGGTGGAAGGAAGGAAAAACGATTACTGGCATTTATTTATTTGCTTTTATATATCAACATTCAAGAGTACATCATGCCAGTTTACAATATAACTGAAGGAGGAAATTACAAAAAACCAGGGTGGGGGGAGAGGGTGCAGATAGGAAGAGAGAAGGGGCAAGAGAAGAGAGGGAAAAACAGGAAGAGGAGAAAAGGAATAGTACCTGATGGAAAACAGAAGAACATAATAAGTAGCATTGCAAACTGTACACTCAATAAGGGACTGTGTATAACCTTACACACTGTGGTAAAACAATACCTACTCATACTCCTCGACCTCTCCGCAGCATTTGATACAGTAAATCATCAAATACTCCTAGAACGATTGACAGAAATTGGTATAGCTGACACTATCCTACAATGGTTCTCATCTTATCTTTATAATAGAAGCTACCAAGTATCAATCAACAACATCTCTAAGAAAATTAACCTCAATACTGGAGTTCCACAAGGCTCAGCGTTATTTATTTTATTTATTTAACATTTTTATATACCGATAGCCGTTTACACATCATACCGATTTACATGGAACAAAATGAGGAGGCCACAAAAGGGCGTATTCTTTACATAAAACATAGAACAGAGATAAACAAAATAAATATAGTGATAAACAGAAATAAACACAGATAAACAAAATAAAAACATCAAATGCTAACTTAGATTCATCATTTAAACCAGGAAGATAGTAAATATATATACAGCATATATAAGTGAGAATAGCAAAATTACATTGCGAATAATTAGCAAGGGGTTCAAGGGGGGAGAGAGTTAATTTGAAAGGTGATTAAAGAGTAAAATGTAAGATTTGGAGAAGGGAAGTAAAGCTAATAGGTGAACAACTGAAACAGGTTGGGAAAGGGCGCTTGGGAAGCTGGGGTGGGCAGAGGTATGTCTATTGACAATAGCCGAGGCATTAATTTAAGTGAAGGCCTGCTGAAACCGCCAGGTTTTTAATTTTTTTTTTAAACTTGGGTGTAAAGGATTCAGTGCGGCGTTTGTGCGGCATAGAGGTCCAGAGGGTAGGGCCAGCCAGAGTTAACGCTCTTTTAGTAGTAGAGGTAAGTTTGATGAATTTCAGGGAGGGTTGGTGCAACGTTCCTTGAAGGATAGTCCGAATGGGTCTTGTTGAGACATAAGGAAGGAAGGGGGGATTGAGCCAGTGTGTGTTTTCATTTATAATAGATTTATGAATGAGGGAGAGAACCTTGTATTGTATTCTTGAATTGACTGGTAGCCAATGCAACTCTTTTAGGATGGGTGTGATCCGTCTTTTTGGAGTTTGTAAGGATGCGGGCAGAGGCATTCTGCAGGAGTTGTAGAGGTTTGATAATCGAAGAGGGGAGGCCAAGTAACAGAGTTACAGTAGTCTAATTTGGAGAAAATAATAGCCTGGAGTACCGTACGAAAATCGGAGCCATGTAGTAGGGGGTCTAAAATTTTTAATTGCGTGCAGTTTAATATAGCAGTCCTTGAGAATTGAGTTTATGAAAGGTTTTAGGGAAAGATGATTATCAATGATGGTTACGAGTGAGATGAGAAATTAGTAGGGGGGAGTAGAAGGGGGGATGTTAAGGGCGGAATGGAAAGAGGAGATGAAGATAAGCTCAGTTTTTTGGGGGTTTAAAGCGAGGTGCATGTCAGTTAGGAGTTGAATGATGGAAGATAAACACGAGTCCCAGGTTTGGAGAGCTTTCTGAAGTGAGTCTGTGAAGGGGATGAGAATTTGAACATCATCTGCATAGATGAAGTGGTCAAATCCCAAATTTGTGAGGAGGTTGGCTAGAGGGAGCATGTATATATTAAAAACAGTTATCTGCCACTCTGTTCAAACTATACCTTTTACCCATTTGCCAGTTACTAAATGATCATCAAATCACCCACTTCCTCTACGCAGATGACATACAACTTCTAATTCCCATCAAAAACTCCATTGACGAAACATACAAGAAACATCTATTCTACTTGACTCAAACAACTCCTAACAAAATTAAAACTCATAATCAACATTGAGAAAACCGAAATCATCATGATGGACAGAAAACCCAATCCAACACCACCACTCCAACTCACAGATAACAATCAAATGAACCCAATATCCTCTGTCACTCACACCAGAAGCCTTAGAGTAATCATTGACAAAAACCTATCCTACAAAAACCACATAACAACCAAAATCAAAGGAGGATATCACAAACTTCTAACCCCAAGATGTATAAAACCTTTCCTAAACTCGTACGACTTCAGAACTGTACTGCAACTACTAATTTTCTCAACCATAGACTACTGCAATTCCCTACTGATTGGCCTTCCATACATCAAACCTCTTCAGATTCTACAGAACTCAGCAGCCAGAATCCTAACTGGGGAAAAAAAAAAAAGAACGATCACATCACCCCCATACTAATTTCACTACACTGGCTTCCTATTAAATCCCGAATTGAACATAATACCATGACCATGGTATTATGTTCAATAATAACCATGAGGGGAAAGGCTGATGTGCACGGAGCAGGAGAGAGACCTAGGGGTGATAGTGTCTAATGATATGAAGTCTGTGAAACAATGCGACAAGGCGATAGCAAAAGCCAGAAGAATGCTGGGATGCATAGAGAGAGGAATATAGAGTAAGAAAAGGGAAGTGATTATCCCCTTGTACAGGTCCTTGGTGAGGCCTCACCTGGAGTACTGTGTTCAGTTCTGGAGACCGTATCTACAAAGAGACAAGGACAAGATGGAAGCGGTACAGAGAAGGGCGACCAGGAAGGTGGAGGGTCTTCATCGGATGACATACGAGAAGAGATTGAAGAATCTAAATATGTAATCCCTGGAGGAAAGGAGGAGCAGGGGTGATATGATTCAGACTTTCAGATACTTGAAAAACTTTAATGATCCAAAGACAACGACAAACCTTTTCCATCAGAAAAAAATCAGCAGAACCAGAGGTCATGAGCTGAGGCTCCAGGGAGGAAGACTAAGAACCAATGTCAGGAAGTATTTCTTCACAGAAAGGGTGGTGGATGCCTGGAATGCCCTTCCGGAGGAAGTGGTGAAGTCTAAAACTGTGAAAGACTTCAAAGGGGCGTGGGATAAACACTGTGGATCCATCAAGTCTAGAGGGCGTGAATAAAGTGGAGGCAGCAAAACACTGCACGGAGCGGCAGTAGCCACAGAGGCATTCAAACACTGCACGGAGCGGCAGTAGCCACAGAGGCATTCACGGAGCGGGATGCCAGTGGCCAGTAGTTAGTGTTCCACCTTCACGGAGCTGAAGGATGGAGGGCTGCCATCTCCAAAAAAATAAAAAATAAAAAAAACAAACAAAAAAATAAAAACAGGGGTGGGTAAGAGAATGGGGCATGGGTGTGGCCTGCTTGTTACAGCGGTGGTTACCCCTAATTGATCTGGATGTCACTTGGATGCAGATACGGCGCTGCTCTCTAAATTGGTGGTGGGGTGGAGGGGAATTAGGGCTGGAGGGTACTGGAAGCCAATAGTAAAAGGTGGGAGAGAGAAAAAGGGGAAAAAATTGGATAAAGTGCATAGCTTGCTGGGCAGACTGGATGGGCAGTTTGGTCTTCTTCTGCCGTCATTTCTATGTTTCTATGACCATCATACATAAATTAGTACACACCGATCATCAAAAATAAACTGGTCTAAAAATCACCCCACAAAATGCCCATAGGAACCTGTGATCAAACAACACATTCCGTCTACCAATTCCTCCCATCAGAGATGCTCACCTATCAACCACAAGAGATAGCAAGTGTTGCTTACCTGTAACAGGTGTTCTCACAGGACAGCAGGATGTTAGTCCTCACATGTGGGTGACATCATCAGGATGGAGCCTAATCACGGAAAACTTCTGTCAAAGATTCCAGAACTTTGACTGGCCCCTGCTGGGCATGCCCAGCTTGGCACTAACCCTGCAGCCAGCAGGGGTCCCCCTTCAGTTTTATTTGATAGCTACAGGCAGTGCCGAAAAAATAAAACAAAACGTTACGAACCCAACACCGCAGAGCGGCGGGCGGGTTTCGTGAGGACTAACATCCTGCTGTCCTGTGAGAACACCTGTTACAGGTAAGCAACACTTGCTTTCTCACAGGACAAGCAGGATGGTAGTCCTCACATATGGGTGAGTACCGAGCTGAGGATGTCCAAACATGCACCAAATGTACCCAACGACATACAACAGGCACAACAACTGGGGTGGAATTTGGTAGAGGGCATCCTGAACCCCACCGGGGTTCAGGATGCCCTCTACCAAATTCTACCAGGTTACGCAGGACAGATTGGCCAAAGATGGAATCTTGTCTTCCAGCTTTGTCCAAGCAATAGTGGGCTGCGAAAGTGTGGAAAGAACTCCAGGTGGCAGCCCTGCAAATGTCAGGAAGCGGCACCAATCGTAGGTGTGCTACTGAAGTCGCCATGGCCCTCACAGAGTGTGCTTTAACACGGTCTTGAAAAGGAATGCCTGCTTGCTGATAGCAAAAAGATATGCAGTCTGCCAACAAGGAGGAGAGAGTCTGCTTACCCACAGGTTGCCCTAATTTGTTGTGATGGAAAGAGATGAATAACTGAGTGCTCTTCCTGTGGGCAACTGTACGGTCTAGGTAGAAAGCTAGAGCCCGTTTACAGTCAAGGGTATGCAGAGCCTGTTCCCCTGGGTTGGAGTGGGGCCTGGGAAAGAAGATAGGTAGTATGATGGATTGATTAATGTGAAACTCCGAAACTACCTTAGGCAAAAACTTAGGGTGAGTGCGGAGTACCGCCCGGACCTGCAGGAGTTTAGTGTAAGGCGGATAGGTAACTAGGGCCTGTAACTCACTAACCCTGCGAGCTGAAGTGAAAGCCAAAAGGAAAATCACTTTCCATGTGAGATATTTTAGGTCACAGGAGTGAAGAGGTTCGAATGGTGGTTTCATGAGCCGCCCGAGAACCAGATTAAGGTCCCAAGAAGGGGCCAGAGGACGTAAAGGTGGCTTGATATGGAGCAAGCCTTTCAGAAAACGTGTTACGAGGGGTTGTACCGATATAGGGACATCCCCGACACCTTTATGTAAGGCGGCTACCGCACTGACATGCATTCTGATGGAAGAGGTCTTTAAACCTGATTCCGATAAATGCCAGAGATAGTCCAAAAACTTTGGGATTGGACAGGAAAAGGGATTGCGAAGAACACCATGATGTATACCTTTTCTATTTATAGGAATAAGACTTTCTTGTGGAAGGCTTCCGTGAAGCAATCAGGACACGAGAAATTGAATCTGAAAGGTTAAGTGGTTGAAGGATTAACCTTTCAACATCTATGCCGTCAGGGACAAAGCCTGAAGATTGGGATGGCGTAGACATCCGTCGTTCTGAATGATCAGATGCAGGTCCGTTCCCAAGGGAATGTGTCTGCAGATGGAGCGATCCTGGAGTATGGGAAACCATACTTGGCGTGGCCAGTGAAGTGCTATCAGGATCATGGTTCCCTTGTCCTGACGGAGCTTCACGAGAGTCTTTGAGAGAAGAGGAAGTGGAGGGAATGCATAAAGCAGACCAGCTGCCCACGAGAGGGAGAATGCATCTCTGGGCTGAGAGCGCTCGCTCCGAATGAGGGAGCAGTAATTGTCCACTTTGTGGTTCTGAGGGGACGCAAAGAGGTCTATTTGGGGATAATCCCATTGCTGGAAGAGAGAGGTCGCTACCGAGGGGTTGAGAGACCACGCGTGCGGTTGGAAGACACAACTCAGTTTGTCTGCCAAGACATTGTGCACTCCCGGCAAATAGGTGGCCCTGAGGTACATTGAGTGGGAGAGCGCTTCCGCCCAAATCTGCGCAGCTTCCTGACACAGAAGGAAGGAGCCTGTGCCTCCCTGCTTGTTGATGTACCACATGGCCGTCTAAATCAGGATGGCGTGATTTGATAGGCAATCCTGAAAAGCTCTGAGAGCATATCGCATTGCTCAAAGCTCCAGGAAATTTATCTGGTGTTTGGCTTCCTCTGGAGACCAAGATCCTTGTGTCTGTAGATCATTCACATGAGCTCTCCACCCGAGGTTGGAAGCGTCGGTGGTGAGAATGAGTTGAGGATCTGGTAGGTGAAAAGGCAATCCCTGGAGGAGATTGTTCTGATCTTTCCACCAGGCGAGAGACAGACTGAGTGCGTTGGTGATGTGAACAACGGTTGACAGAGGCTGAGTCGTTTGAATCCATTGTGACCTCAGAGTCCAATGCATGAGCCTCATGGCCAGGCGGGCCATTGGTGTGAGATGGACTGAGGACGTCATGTGTCCGAGAAGGACAAGGAATTGCCGAGCTGTTGCTGTATACTAAGACTGCAACTGATGAGCGAGGGACACGAGGGTTTGCACTCGTTGTTGAGGTAGAATGGCTTTTGCCTGCAAGGTGTCCAAGTCTGCCCCAATGAACAACAAGGTTTGAGATGGGACTAAATAGGATTTCTCTTAATTGACGAGAAATCCTAGAGAAATTAGAGTGTGTAGAGTCAAATCCAGGGACGATCAAGTGGCTTGCTGGGTTGGGGCCTCAATTAACCAGTCGTCTAGATAGGGGTAGATGTGAACACCTTCCTTCCTGAGAAAGGTTGAGACAACTACGAGACATTTGTAAAGACTCGTGGTGCCGATGCTAGGCCGAATGGAAGCACTTGGTATTGATAGTGCTTTGGGCCTACTAAAAACCTGAGGTACTTGCGATGAGCTGGAGATATCGCAATGTTGGTGTATGCGTCCTGGAGGTCCAGAGAGCAGAGCCAGTCTCTTCTTTGTAGAAGTGGTAGAAGCAAGCCAAAGGTTACCATCTTGAACTTTTCCCGCTGGAGGTACTTGAGGGCATGTAGGTCCAGAATTGGACGAACCCCCCGGATTTTTTGGGGATCAAAAAGTACCGGGAATAGAACCCTAGGCCTTGTTGCAACAGAGGGACGGGTTCTATTGCTCTTAACTGGAGAAGAAGGGAAACCTCCTACTCCAGAAGGACAGAGTGGTCTGTTACTCTCCACGCTTGTAGAGGTGGTGAGTCCGGTGGAAGAGCAAGGAAGTTTAGATGGTAACCCTGAGCAATGATTGCTAGCACCCATTGGTTGGTTGTGATTGATTGCCAAGCATACCAGTGGGAGGTCGATTGTGCCACTTTCACGGCATGTGGCAGAGGAATCAGGCTGCTGCTCTCCAAGGGAAAGTCAAAAAGCTGAAGCAGGCCCCGGCTGGGGAGCTGCTTGTGGCTTTTGTTTCCAGGGCTGGCGAGGCTGAGATTTTTGATAAGGCCTCGTAATTCAGCACCTTGCTGGTGGAGGATAGTACTTCCTTGGGCGGAAGAATGACTTCTTAGAATCCTTCTTGAAGGGCTGTCTAGAGGGGAAGTCAGAAGGTATCGATGAGAGCTGTTTAAGGGTCTCATGATGGTCCTTTAATTCAGCCACTATTTGCTGAATCTGTTCACTGAACAGATTATCTCCTATACAGAGCAGGTCAGAGAGCCTGTCTCGTACCTCTGGGCGAAGGTCAGAAGACTCGAGCCAGGCCCAGCATCTTGCCGAAATGGCAGTTGCAGATACTCTAGTGGAGGTGTCGAAGATATCGTAAGCTGTTCTTATCTCATGCTTTCCTGCCTCAAAGCCCTTGTTGACAAGGATTTGAAGCTGTTGTTGGGATTGGTCAGGCAGGGTTTCAGAGAAGTCCTGTATTTGCTTGAAAATGACCCTGTTGTATTGGGTCATGTACAGCTGGTAAGAAGCAATTCTGGAGATGAGCATGGCCCCTTGGAACACTCGTCGACCAATATTGTATAGGAACTTGTGTTCCTTAACAGGAGGAGTGAGGCTTCGTCCTTTTTGCTTTCTTTTGAGCTGATTCTACCACATCTGAGTGGTGGTCGAGCTGAGATTTTTGAAAGCCAGGGGCTGACTGTACTAGATAGGTAGTGTCAGCCTTTCTGTGTAATGGGGCAATGGATCCAGGGTTTTCCCAGTTCTTTTTGAGGAGGTCAAGAAGAACTTGATGAATGGGAATAGAAGTGATCACTTTAGGGGCATCCAGGAACTGGAGAAGCTCCATCATCTGGTGCCTATCATCTTGCTCCGTCTGAAGCTGAAAATGGACCAATTCAGACATTTCCTTCACAAAATTAATGAAAGAAAGGTCCTCTGGAGGAGAACGCTTTCTACTTTCAGTAGGAGAGGGAGGTGAAGATAAGTCATCGGTGTCTGTGGAAGTATCATCACCCCAGGTGTCATAAGGATCAGCAGGCTGACCTGTAGGATGAGAAGGGGGTTGGATACCCGAAGGGCCCGGCTGAGGCTCCAATAAAATCGAAGGAATCACCGGGGGCACCGTGGACGACCTGGAAGGCATCGGTGCCGGCATCGAAGGCGCCGAGGTGTGTATCGCCCCTGATGAATGAATCTGTGGCGAGGGATGACATGGCATCGATGGCTGAGGCAATACACCCAAAGGAGGAATGCGGAACGGTGTTTCTCCTTCCGATGAAGCTGTCAACGGGGAGCGCACCGGAGCCATCGGAGACCCGGGAATCACCGGTGGAAGGGCGGTCATGAGCGCCTCCATCCGGGATAGTAGCAGTGCCAGCACTGCTGGAATCGGGTCGGTGACCGGTTCCACTCTCGGTGCCGGTGTCTGTGCCGGAGGAACCAGGAGTCGTTGCATCGCCTTGTCGATGGCCTCCTGGACCAGCCGGTCCAGTCCTTCCCAGAGACCTGGGGCAATCAGCCCCGGCTCCGTGACGGAAGAGGGAGGCTGAGGCACAATCGGAGGGACCACCTTTACAGGCGGAATCGCGACTCCCAAACCCCAATCGGGCGAGGGTGGCCTCGATGTCCCGGTCGCAGGAATGGTCTGTGCCGTTCCTGGACGGGGCTTCTTCGATGGTGGCTTGGACGGTGGCGAAGTCGATGATTTCGATCCCTCGACAGTCCGAGACTTACAATGCCTATGTTTCTCCCTACGATCCCCTCAATCTTGAGTGGGAGAAACGGGAGTCGATGGCTGTGAAGACGTCGATGGCGGGGGGTCACCGGATGGTTGTCGATGCTGGTGCAACTTAGACGGTGCCGGTTCCGATGACGTTGATGTGATGGACGGCGTCAGTGTGTGAGCACGGAAAAGGAGTCCCATCTTCTCCATTCTGGCTTTGCGACCTTTTGGTGTCATGAGGGCACATTTGGTGCAAGTCAAGACATCATGCTCATGGCCTAAACACATTATATAGACATGGTGCGAGTACAGTCCGGGCACCGACGAAATCCCAACGCCATGGCCATAGAAAAATCAAGCCGTGGTACGGTCAACGGCCAGTAGGCCACGAGGGCCAAACTAGATGGTAATCGACGAAAAACGGTGAAAAACGTACAGGAGTACCGCGGCTTGAGAAAAGTTAGAGGAGGGACCCCTGTGGGGCAATCTGATTTTAATTAACTCCGTGAGGAAAATTCCTGTCAGAAATCTCTTCAGAGCTCCTAAACCGCAAGGCTACTGCTGCGCGGAAAAAAGAAGACTGAAGGGGGACCCCTGCTGGCTGTAGGGTTAGTGCCATGCTGGGCATGCCCAGTAGGGGCCAGTCAAAGTTCTGGAAACTTTTACAGAAGTTTTCCGTGATTGGGCTCCATCCTAATGATGTCACCCATATGTGAGGACTACCATCCTGCTTGTCCTGTGAGAAAGAGCATTCTCAATTGCCTGCCCGAAAATATGGAACTCCCTACCACCTGATTTGAGAACACAAACCAACATCAAAACATTCAAGAAAGATCTAAAAAAACCATTGCTTTTCCAATCAGTTAAATCAACGATCTAACAACAATCAGTACCACCAACTAAACCCATGCAAGAAAGAAACAGCAACCAACATCAACCAGTGCAATTCCACTATGAAATTATAAGAAACACAAAGAGACTGCCTATAAGATGAATAAATCTCAATACCTTTACTATCCTCCTTTCTTTTCCCCCCTCCCTCCCCCCCCCCCTGTTATTTTTGCAACAATCAGCATTGTTTAATTATCTGTATTCTGTTTGAATCTTGTAAACCATTATGATGGCTGCACCAAATGACGGCATATAAAACTCAACAAATAAATAAATAAATATAAATTATACACTCCAAAAAGTATTATATACAATAATATACATTATCTTTAACTAGTACATACAGGAGACACTATATACGACATTACAAATTATGCGTTCAGAAAGGCAACTATATATAGACTAGCAGGGTTGCTATAGGGAAAAGTAAGGTTTAAAGGATAGCGGAGGGGGGTAAATAAAAGGGTATAAAAGGGTTACTATAGGTAAAAAAGGTAGGGTTTAAGGACAGGGGAAGGGGGTAAAAGGAGGTGCAGAGAAATGGGAGACAAAACAGAGTATAATTAAAGGAATAAAGGAGAAGGCTATGAGTATGTTCATGACAAGGGCTCTTTCTCTGAAGGAGTAGAGGGAGCAGGGGGACTACATAGGATCCGGATCAGGGTAGGCCATTTTAAAGAGCCATGTTTTAACCCCTGTTTTGAATTTCCGAATGCATGGTTCAAGTCGGAGCTCAAGTGGCATAGTGTTCCAGAGGGAGGGGCCTGCAATGGATAGGGCTCTTTCTCTGGTAGAAGTGTGGTGAGCACATTTAAGGGAAGGGTGTAGAGGGTTCCTGAAAGTGCAGTTCTAATAGGACGATTGGAGGAGCGGAATCGAAGAGCATCCTCAAGCCAGGAGTGATTGTGGTTATGCAGGGAGTTGTGAATAATGGTGAGGGTTTTGTATCTGATGAGGGAGGAGATGGGAAGCCAATGGAGATCCTTAAGAATAGGGGTGATGTGGTCGGCTTTGCGTGTATTTGTAAGGATTCTTGCCATAGCATTCTGTAACATTTGCAGGGGTCTAATAGTAGAGTAGGGAAGGCCTAGAAGTAAGGAATTGCAGTAATCCATTTTTGATAACATTGTCGCTTGCAGGACTGTGCGGAAGTCTTGCGAATGGAGTAGGGGTTTAAGTTTTTTTGAGGATATGGAGCTTGAAAAATCCTCCCTTTATAATTGTGTTAATGTGGTTTTTGAAGTTTAGTTGGTGGTCTAGGGAAACACTGAGATCTCGCACGAAGTAGGGAAAAGCATTCGAGGGGAGGGTGAGGTCACAAGCAGATGGTGGCGTCTGGTCAGGGTGATTTGAAATGAGGAGTTCAGTTTTGGAGAAGTTTAAAGTAAGGTGGAGGTTAGAGAGTAGGGAGTTAATGGAGACGAGGCATGTTTCCCAAAACTTAAGAGATTTGGTGAGGGATTCTTGGATAGGGATTTGGATTTGGACATCTTCTGCATATAAGAAAAACTTAAGACCAAGGTCGGAGAGGAAGTGGCAGAGTGGTAACAGGTATATATTAAAGAGCGTGGAGGATAGTGAAGAGCCCTGTGGAACGCCTTGGGTAAGGGGGATGTGTGATGATTCGGAATTTGCAATTTTTACAGCGTAGCCTCTATTATTGAAGTAGGAAGAGAACCAGTGGATGGCTGTGCCTGAGATACCAATCTCAGTTAGGCGGGTGAGGAGGATTTTGTGACTGATTGTGCCGAAGGCAGATGAAATGTCAAAAAGGGCAAGGATAAAGGATTGTCCGTGGTCCATGCCCTTGAGGAGCATGTCAGTCAGTGAAAGTAACAGGCTTTCCATGTTATGAGACTTACGGAAGCCGAATTGAGAGGGGTGGAGAATATTATGGTCTTCCAGATAGTCAGAGATCTTTTCCATAATTTTAGATATGAAGGGAAGGTTAGAGATAGGACGGTAGTTTGAAGGGTTGGTGGGGTCAAGGATAGGTTTTTTTTTTTTGAGAAGAGGCTTGACAACAGCAAGTTTGAGGGGGTCTGGGACTTTGCCATGTGAGAGGGAGCAGTTGATTATGTTGAACAGGGGTTTTACAATGATGGAGGGAATGGAAAGGAGTGCTTTAGTAGGGATAGTGTCAGAGGTGTGTGTAGCAGATTTGATTTTTTTTTTTTTAATGGATTTGATTTCCTTGGCGGAGGTTGTCAAGAAACTCGAATTTGAGATTGGGACTTTTGGGGAGCGGATTGGCTGGAGAGGGGTTGGAAGAGAAGCATAGGAGGAGTTTTGATTTTTTTTTTTTGAAATAGAGGGAGAGTTCTTCGCATGGTTAAAAGGTGAGGTGAAAGAGGCTATTTTAGCCAAAAGATCTTCATTCAAAAATTGGAAGAAGGCTCCAACACTTAACTGACAAACTGAAGAGTGGTAAATCACCTGGACCAGATGGTATACACCCCAGAGTTCTAAAGGAACTCAAAAATGAAATTTCAGATCTATTAGTAAAAATTTGAAACCTATCTTTAAAATCATCCATTGTACCTGAAGACTAGAGGGTGGCTAATGTAACCCCAATATTTAGAGAGGGCTCTAGGGGTAATCTGGGAAACTACAGACCAGTTAGCCTGACTTCAGTGCCAGGAAAAATAGTGGAAGTGTTCTAAAGATCAAAATCACAGAACATATAAAGACATGGTTTAATGGAACAAAGTCAGCATGGCTTTACCCTAGGCAAGTCTTGCCTCACAAATCTGCTTCAGTTTTTTGAAGGAGTTAATAAACAGGTAGATAAAGGTGAACTCATGAGAGGATTCTAGGAAAAGTAAAAAGTCATGGGATAGATGGTGATGTCCTTTCGTGGATTACAAACTGGTTAAAAGACATGAAACAAAGAGTAGGATTAAAGCAAAATTGCTTACCTTGTAATACGTGTTATCCAAGGACAGCAGGATGTAGTCCTCACACGTGGGTGACGTCACTGACTGAGCCCTATCGCGGGAAAAACTTCTGTCAAAGTTTCTAGAAACTTTTGACTGGCAGCCTGAGGCTACTAAGCATGCCCAGCGTGCCATGACATTCTCTACCACAGGGGTCTCACTTCAGTCTCGTACGTAGCAATAAGCTTAATCAAAAATAAAACAATAAAACGTATCGGACCCAGCGCCGCAGGGTGGCGGGTGGGTTTCGTGAGGACTACATCCTGCTGTCCTGGGATAACACCTATTACAAGGTAAGCAATTTTGCTTTATCCCAGGACAAGCAGGATGCTATTCCTACATGTGGGTGATTAGCAAGCTAGAGGCTGAGTTATTTCATATTGAGGCAACAGTGACGTATTGTTGTTGGAAATGAGGCAGCCGAAGATCACAGCAGGTTGGTTGTAGAAGGAGTTGGGTTTAAACTGGAAACAAGTTCTTTAAGACAGATTGTCCATAGGCTGAATCTTGTTGTCCTTCTTTGTCCAAACAGTAATAAGCATAAGAACATAAGAAAATGCCATACTGGGTCAGACCAAGGGTCCATCAAGCCCAGCATCCCGTTTCCAACAGTGGCCAATCCAGGCCACAAGAACCTGGCAAGTACCCAAAAACCAAGTCTATTCCATTATTTATTTATTTAACATTTTTCTATACCGACATTCGCACGAGACATCACATCGGTTTCCAGACAACAGCAAAATCAGCCAACAGGGCTTTACATTGTAACTGATATTTTAACTGGGGGGGAGGAGGGGGAAGGGGCAGGGCAGTAACTTGGAGCTAATGAGTATGCTGGGAACAGGGGAGGGGAGTACAGGGTTAATTTACAAAAAGCAGGAGTAATGTACATGCTATATACAATCTATTATGTACGTTCTATATACAAGACGAGGGAGTGGGGGGAGGGTAGGTTAAGGAGGGAAGAGGAAGGATGGGGGTGGGGGGGAGGAAGGAGTCAGGGTGTAGGGTAGAGTGGATTAGGAGGGGGGGTGTGGGGGGTGGGGGAAAGGAACTGGGATGGCAGATTAAGAGTAGGCGTGCGTGAAAAGCCATGTTTTAAGTTTCTGTCTAAATTTCTTTGGACAGATTTCAAGGCGTAGACTGGTGGGCATAGAGTTCCATAGCTTGGGACCAGCTAAGGAGATGGAGCGTTGTTTGGTGGAAGCGAGGTGGGATAGTTTGGGTGTAGGAGTAGGTATTGTTGCAAGGTATGGTGATCTGGTTGGCCTTGATGTCGTACGAAGGTGTAGGGTGTCAGAGAACCATTGCATGTTTGGGTTGTGGATGGCTTTGTGTATGAGAGTTAGGGTCTTGAAGATGATTCTTGAAGATATGGGGAGCCAATGTAGTTGTTTCAGAATGGGCGTGATGTGATCGTTTCTGCGTGTGCCTGTTAGTATGCGCGCGGCTGCGTTTAGAAGAAGTTGTAAGGGGGTTGTGGTATTTTTGGGAAGGCCTAGTAGTATGGCGTTTGCGTAATCTATTTTGGATAGGATGAGAGCCTGAAGCACAGTTCTGAAGTCGCTAGGATGCAGGAGTGGTTTTAGTTTTTTGAGTGTGTGTAGTTTGAAGTAGCATTCTTTAAGGGTAGTGTTGATGAATTTTTGCAGGTTGAATTGGGAGTCAAGAATTACACCAAGGTCTCTTACGTGTTGAACGAAGTCTGGGAGGGGGTGCAGAGATCTGATATTGGTGGGAGAGGGATTGAGTTGTTGGGGGGCGATGATCATTAGTTCAGTTTTATTAGTGTTTAGTGCTAGGTTGAGTTGAGTGAGAAGGCTGTTGATGGAGGAGAGGGCACTTCCCCATTTTAGAAGGGCATTGGGTAGAGAGTCTGTGATGGGAATGAGGACTTGTACATCGTCGGCGTAAACAAAATGTGGGAGACCAAGTTTCAGAAGGAGGTGGCAGAGGGGTAGGAGGTATATGTTAAATAGGGTTGAAGATAGGGAGGAGCCTTGGGGAACTCCGCACGTGATATTGATGGGTTTGGATTCATGCTTTCCGATTTTGACTTTGAAGTGTCGGTCATTGATGAAGGATTTGAACCATAGGAGGGGGATTCCTGAGATTCCAATTTCGGTCAGCCTGTCGATTAGTATGGAGTGATTGATGGTATCGAAGGCTGCTGATATGTCTAGTAGGGCTAAGATGTATGTGTGACCCATGTCTAGTAGGGCTAAGATGTATGTGTGACCCATGTCTAGTCCTCTGATGATGTAGTCTGAGAGTGACGTCAGGAGGGTTTCTGTACTGCCATTAGCATGTAACCATTGCTAATGGCAGTGGCTATTCTCTAAGTGAACTTAATAACAGGTAATGGACTTCTCCTCCAAGAACTTATCCAATCCTTTTTTAAACACAGCTATACTAACTGCACGAACCACATTCTCTGGCAACAAATTCCAGAGTTTAATTGTGCGTTGAGTAAAAAAGAACTTTCTCCGATTAGTTTTAAATGTGCCCCATGCTAACTTCATGGAGTGTCCCCTAGTCTTTCTACTATCTGAAAGAGTAAATAACCGATTCACATCTACCCGTTCTAGACCTCTCATGATTTTAAACACCTCTATCATATCCCCCCTCAGTCGTCTCTTCTCCAAGCTGAAAAGTCCTAACCTCTTTAGTCTTTCCTCATAGGGGAGTTGTTCCATTCCCCTTATCATTTTGGTAGCCCTTCTCTGTACCTTCTCCATTGCAATTATATCTTTTGAGATGCGGCGACCAGAATTGTACACAGTATTCAAGGTGCGGTCTCACCATGGAGCGATACAGAGGCATTATGACATTTTCCGTTTTATTCATCATTCCTTTTCTAATAATTCCCAACATTCTGTTTGCTTTTTTGACTGCCGCAGCACACTGAACCGACGATTTCAATGTGTTATCCACTATGACACCTAGATCTCTTTCTTGGGTTGTAGCACCTAATATGGAACCCAACATCGTGTAATTATAGCATGGGTTATTTTTCCCTATATGCATCACCTTGCACTTATCCACATGAAATTTCATCTGCCATTTGGATGCCCAATTTTCCAGTCTCACAAGGTCTTCCTGCAATTTATCACAATCTGCTTGTGATTTAACTACTCTGAACAATTTTGTGTCATCTGCAAATCTGATTATCTCACTCGTCGTATTTCTTTCCAGATCATTTATAAATATATTGAACAGTAAGGGTCCCAATACAGATCCCTGAGGCACTCCACTGTCCACTCCCTTCCACTGAGAAAATTGCCTATTTAATCCTACTCTCTGTTTCCTGTCTTTTAGCCAGTTTGCAATCCACGAAAGGACATCGCCACCTATCCCATGACTTTTTACTTTTCCTAGAAGCCTTTCATGAGGAACTTTGTCAAACGCCTTCTGAAAATCCAAGTATACTATATCTACCAGTTCACCTTTATCCACATGTTTATTAACTCCTTCAAAAAAGTGAAGCAGATTTGTGAGGCAAGACTTGCCCTGGGTAAAGCCATGCTGACTTTGTTCCATTAAACCATGTCTTTCTATATGTTCTGTGATTTTGATGTTTAGAACACTTTCCACTATTTTTCCTGGCACTGAAGTCAGGCTAACCGGTCTGTAGTTTCCTGGATCGCCCCTGGAGCCCTTTTTAAATATTGGGGTTACATTTGCTATCCTCCAGTCTTCAGGTACAATGGATGATTTTAATGATAAGTAACAAATTTTTACTAATAGGTCTGAAATTTCATTTTTTAGTTCCTTCAGAACTCTGGGGTGTATACCATCCGGTCCAGGTGATTTACTACTCTTCAGTTTGTCAATCAGGCCTACCACATCTTCTAGGTTCACCGTGATTTGATTCAGTCCATCTGAATCATTACCCATGAAAACCTTCTCCATTACGGGTACCTCCCCAACATCCTCTTCAGTAAACACCGAAGCAAAGAAATCATTTAATCTTTCCGCGATGGCCTTATCTTCTCTAAGTGCCCCTTTAACCCCTCGATCATCTAACGGTCCAACTGACTCCCTCACAGGCTTTCTGCTTTGGATATATTTTAAAAAGTTTTTACTGTGAGCTTTTGCCTCTACAGCCAACTTCTTTTCAAATTCTCTCTTAGCCTGTCTTATCAATGTCTTACATTTAACTTGCCAATGTTTATGCTTTATCCTATTTTCTTCTGTTGGATCCTTCTTCCAATTTTTGAATGAAGATCTTTTGGCTAAAATAGCTTCTTTCACCTCCCCTTTTAACCATGCCGGTAATCGTTTTGCCTTCTTTCCACCTTTCTTAATGTGTGGAATACATCTGGACTGTGCTTCTAGAATGGTATTTTTTAACAATGACCACGCCTCTTGGACATTTTTTTTACTTTTGTAGCTGCTCCTTTCAGTTTTTTTCTAACAATTTTTCTCATTTTCTCAAAGTTTCCCTTTTGAAAGTTTAGCACGAGAGCCTTGGATTTGCACACTGTTCCTTTTCCAGTCATTAAGTCAAATTTGATCATATTATGATCACTAATGCCAAGCGGCCCCACCACCGTTACCTCTCTCACCAAGTCCTGTGCTCCACTGAGAATTAGATCTAAAATTGCTCCCTCTCTCGTCGGTTCCTGAACCAATTGCTCCATAAAGCTATCATTTATTCCATCCAGGAACGTTATCTCTCTAGCGTGACCCGATGATACATTTACCCAGTCTATATTGGGGTAATTGAAGTCTCCCATTATTACTGCACTACCAATTTGGTTAGCTTCCCTAATTTCTCTTAGCATTTCACTGTCCATCTCACCATCTTGACCAGGTGGACGGTAGTATACCCCTATCACTGTAGTCTTCCCTGATACACAAGGGATTTCTACCCATAAAGATTCAATTTTGTATTTAGTCTCATGCAGGATGTTTATCCTGTTGGACTCTATGCCATCCCGGACATAAAGCGCCACACCTCCTCCCGACTGCTCCTCTCTGTCATTGCGATATAATTTGTACCCCGGTATAACACTGTCCCATTGGTTATCCTCTTTCCACCATGTCTCTGAGATGCCAATTAAGTCTATGTCATCATTTACTGCTATACATTCTAATTCTCCCATCTTACTTCTTAGACTTCTGGCATTAGCATACAAACATTTCAAACTTTGTTTTTTGTTTGTATTTTTATTCTGCTTTTTAATTGATAGGGATAAGTTAGAATTTTTTAGCTCAGGTGAGTTTTTAGTTACAGGCACTTGGACTACTTTTCTAATTATTGGAACCTCACTGTCGGGATGCCCTAATTCTAATGCATCATTAGTATCCTTTAAAGATACATCTCTCCGAACCATGCGCTGCTGAGCGACTGTCGGCTTTCCCCTTTGTTCTGCAAAGCTGCAAAGGTGTGAAGAGAACTCCATGTTGCTGCTTTACATATGTCAAGGATTGGCACCGAACGATAGTGTGCTACTGAAGTTGACATTGCTCTTACTGAATGTGCCTTTACTCGCCCTTGGAGAGGAAGGCCTGCTTTTTCATAGCAAAACTGTATACAATCTGCTAGCCAATTGGATAGAGTATGTTTACCCACTGCTTTACCCGGTTTGTTTGGATCATAGGAAACAAAGAGCTGATTGGATTTCCTGTGGACTGCAGTGCGGTTTAAGTAGAAAGATAGCACACGCTTACAGTCCAAAGTATGTAAAGCCCGTTCTCCTTGGTGAGAATGAGGCCTTGGAAAAAATGTGGGTAAAACTATGGATTGGTTCAAGTGGAATTCCGTAACTACTTTAGGGAGGAATTTTGGATGTGTACAGAGAACCACTATGTCATGTAGGAACTTTGTATAGGGTGCGTACGTGACAAGTGCTTGTAACTCACTAACCCTTCTAGCTGATGTAATGGCTATGAGGAAGATAGTCTTCCATGTGAGAAATGTAAGATCGCAAGAATCTATGGGTTCGAAAGGAGAACGCATGAGTCTTAAGACCAAATTCAGGTCCCATTCTGTGACTGGTGGTCGAATTGGTGGTTTGAGGTGAGTTAAAGCTCTCATAAACCTGCTGACAAGAGGTTGTATGGATATAGGTGCATCTCCCATCTTGTTATGATAAGCTGAGATTGCACTTAAATGGACTCTTACAGATGAAGTCTGGAAACCAGATTCTGAAAGATGGTATAAATAGTCTAACAGAAGTTGTGGAGCAGGTGAAAGGTTCTATATTCTTTTGTCTGCACCACAATGTAAACTTTTTCCATTTGGAAGAGTAATTCTTTTGTGTGGAAGGTTTACGTGAAGCTATAAGCACTTGAGATACATTGGAGGAAAGATTGAGTGGCTGTAAAATCAAGCTTTCAACATCCATGCTGACAGGGATAGGGATTGAAGGTTGGGATGGCGCAACCGACCCTGATCCTGAGTTATGAGAGTGGGAGCTACTCCCAGGCGAATGGGATCCCTGACTGAGAGGTCTAGGAGTGTGGGAAACCATACTTGTCGAGGCCAATACGGGGCTATGAATATCATGGACCCCTTGTCCTGTTGTAGCTTCACTAGAGTTTTGGTTATGAGCGGTATTGGAGGATACGCGTATAGAAGGCCTGAGTTCCAAGGGCGAGCAAAGGCGTCCTTGGCTGACTGGTTCTTGTGCATGCGTAGAGAACAGAAATTGTCCACTTTGTGATTCAGATGTGACGCAAAGATCTATTGTTGGTTGTCCCCAACGTTGGAATATCCTGGTCGCTACTGAGGGATCCAGGGACCACTGATGTGGTTGGAACTGACAACTGAGTCGATCTGCCAATACATTGTGAATGCCTGCCAGATAAGTGACCCAGAGGAACATTGAGTGTTTCAAGGCCCAGCCCCAGATCTGTGCAGCTTCTTGACAGAGGAGATACGAGCCCGTACCTTCCTGTTTGTTGATGTACCACATGGCTACTGTGTTGTCCGTCTGGATGAGAACAGTCTTGTGTGAAAGGCAGTCCTTGAACGCATGTAGCGCATAATGTATAGCTCGAAGCTCTAGGAAATTTATTTGAAAAGTTGCTTCGAGCTTTGTCCAAGTACCCTGGGTTTGGAGATTGGGTTGGGGAGCTCACATACACAAGGTGAATGCATCTGTAGTTAAGGTTATCTGTGGGACTGGTTGTTGGAAGGGTAGGCCCTTGCACAAGTTGTCCATGTTCGCCCACCAAAGTAGAGATGATCTTAGTTGGTGGGTTACTTGAATTGGATAATGAAGTGGTTGAATGGCTTGTATCCATTGTGACCTTAGAGTCCATTGGGTAACCCTCATGGCAAGCCGTGCCATAGGAGTGACATGAACTATGGAGGCCATATGGCCTAGTCAGGTTAGGAACTGATGGGCTGTTGCCTTCTGTCCGGAGTGAATCGAGTTTGCTAATGAGGATAGTGTTTCTGCCCGATCTTAGAGTAGAAAGGCCCTTGCAAGGATGGTGTTCAGTTCTGCTCCTATGAATTGGAGCAGTTGAGATGGAGTAAGATGGGACTTTTGGTAATTGATGAGGAAACCCGTGGAGTTAAGTAGAGTAATTGTCTGATTGAGAGAAGACAGAGCTCCTTCTTGAGATTGACTTCTGATGAGCCAGTCGTCTAGATATGGGAAGACATGGACACCTTGCTTGTGCAAGTGGGCTGCCTAGAGAGACCATTCTGAATTTATCTTTTTTTAGAAATTTGTTGAGATTTCTGAGATCTAGGATTGGACGTAGGCCTCCGGTTTTCTTTGGAATGAGGAAATAACAGGAATAGAATCCTCTGCCCTGCTGAAGCTGGGGCACCAACTCTATAGCCCTGGCTTTCAGGAGAGTGGATAATTCTGTTTGTAGATGAAGTAAATGATTTTTGCTGAGATGAGAGGAACTCTGTGGAAAATCTTGAGGAATGGTTATGAAATTGAGTTGATTTCCTCGGTATATGATTGAGAGGACCCATTGGTCCGATGTTATTGACGTCCAAGTGTTGTAAAAAGTGGACAGTCTTCCTCCCACTGGCAGTGTTGGTTGAGGATTGGAGTAGAGGCCTTGTTCTCTGGATATGATCTCAAAATCCAATGGCAGGTCCGGTTTGCGGAGCTGGTTGAGGCCTAGCTGTTTTTTGTTGCCTCTCTTGTGGTCGCTGTTGGGACCTGGGAGGCCGTGGTCTGGATGAAGGAGGATAATACCTCCTTTGTCTGTAGAATGAGCGCCTAGTGTCCCTTCGTGGGGGCCTGCGGCTAGCATGTGTTGATGGATCATGCGGAAGAGAGGATAATAGTCGCAGGGTCTCAGTGTGTTCACGTAATTGTGAAACTGCGTCTTGTACCTTGGTGCTAAACAAGTTATCCCCAAGGCAAGGAAGGTCGACGAGCTTATCCTGCACCTCTGGTCTTAGATCGGAGGCTATGAGCCAGGTCCATCTTCTGGCACTGATGCCGGATGCAGCAACTCTGGAAGCCGTCTCATAGGCATCATAGTTTCCCTGTGTCTAATCCCTTGTTGATGATGGTTTGTGCTGCCTCTTGATATTGTGCAGGCAGGGATGGCACAAACTCTTCCATTTGTTTCCAGAGGTTTCTCTGGTACTGGGTCATGTAGAGGTGGTATGCTGAAATTCTGGAGGTCAGCATTGCTCCTTGAAAGATTTTTCGACCCATTTGAACCAGGAATCTATTATCTTTGCCTGGAGGGATAGATGAATGGGTCCTTGTTCTTCTGGACCGCTTCTGCGCAGATTCTACAACCACCGAGTGGTGGGGAAGTTGAGTTTTTTTGATACCCTGGTGCAGATTGCACAAGATAAGTAGAATCTACTCTTTTGTTCACTGCAGCAACAGTGCAGGGATGTTCCCAGATGCGTTGTTGTAGCTGCAAGAGCACCTCATGGATGGGAATTGTGAGATTGTGTTTGGGGGGGGGGGGGGGGGGAGATCTACAAACTGGAGTATTTCCAGAGTTTGCTGTCTGTCATCCTTTTCCGCCTGCAATTTGAGCGGGATGGAATCCGCCATTTCCTGGAAAAATTAGGAAAAGAAAAATCCTCTGGAGGTGATTGTTTTCTGGCCTGAGGTGGGGAGGGGATCAGACAAAGTCCTCTGATGAGGCCTCTGATGTAGTGTCCGACCAAGTGTCATATCTGGAAGGTTGCTGAGTAGGAGTAGTTCTAGGAAGCGGAGGCAGGCCAGAGGGTCCAGGGTCATCAGATAAAATGTCCTCTACGTCCTCCTCCACAGGATTAGCTGGCAAGGAAGCAAGTAGTTCCTGGTATCTTTTAGTCAGGATACCGTGCAATGCTACTTCTGCACTTGGAGTTTCAGAAGATGCAGGTGGGTGTTTTGGCATTAAGTGTTTTAATTTTGTCGATGACTTGTGAGAAGGAGGTAAGGTAGGTGCCATCGCGTAAATAGACTTCAGCTATGAAGTAGATGGGATGGTCAATGTATGAAGAAAAGAAAACATCAAGATTGGATCCGTAACAGAAGGTATCGATGGCATCGAAGGTTTTAGCATCGATGGAACTTGTGACATCGAGAGAGGAATCAACATCGATGGTTCCGATGACATCGTCGTCTGAGGAGGCTCCGCCATCGAGGTGGTGACTGGTATCTGTGACATCGTTGGTATCAGCGAAACCGCCGGCATCGGTGATGACGCCGGAACTTGCACCTGGAAGGCTTCCATCACCATTTGTCTTATTAGGGCGGTTAAGTCTGGTGTCGAGGGTGGCAACTGGGATGTCGATGCAGACTGTGCAGGCGAGGGAACCGAGGACACGGAGGTTAGCGGAGCATCACTTGATTTGTGCCGCTTTACAGCCGGTTCTCCCGGGGGGGGGGGGGGAGCAACGGAGACACAGAGGATCGATAATGTCGGTGCTTGTGTTTAGGCCTCGATTCCAACACTGACCTGGTCGATGATGTCGACTGTACTGGTGATGGAGCATCGCCGGATCCCTTGATTCGCCGTTTCTTAAAAAGGAGTTTCTTTGTGACCCCTGTTGGCGATGGATTTCGTCGAAGTAGACGGTGAAGGCACTAATTGGAGTTGGAAAAGTTGTGACATTTTCTCCTGCCTAAGTTTTCTGCCTTTCGGGGTCATTTCTTGGCATTGTGTGCATGAAGAAATTTCATGCTTTTCTCCTAAAAAAAAAAAAAAAAAAAAAAATCACACATTCAAGATGTGGATCTGTTATAGACATGGTCCGGTTATAGATTGGACATTTTTTGAAGCCAGAGGCCATGTCTCTATCGACAGCCGTCGATGAAAAATCCTGAGAAGAGAAGAGAAATCGAACCAATAGTTTTTGTCACCATCCGGTGACAAATGAGATTTAGTGAGACCCCCAAATGGGGAAAATAGAAAAAACAGTGACTTTTTCAGTCAAAATTAGTGAGAAAACTCACAGGGCTCCTGTCAACGCGATGCTGAGGGCAGCACGGAAAAACGAAGACTGAAGTGAGACCCCTGTGGCAGAGAATGTCATGGCACGCTGGGCATGCTCAGTAGCCTCAGGCTGCCAGTCAAAAGTTTCTAGAAACTTATACGTTTTTCCCGCGATAGGTCTCAGTCAGTGACGTCACCCACATGCGAGGACTAGCATCCTGCTTGTCCTGGGATAAATGGACAGTTTTCTCAGTGGAGTGCCTCAGATCTGAACTGGGTCCCATGCTTTTCAATATATTTATAAGTGATCTGGAAAGGAATACGATGAATGAGGTAATCTAATTTTCAGATGATACAAAATTGTTCAGAGTAGTTAAATCACAAGCAGATTGTGATAAATTACAGGAGGACCTTGCAAGACTGGAAGATTGGGCATCCAAATGGCAGATGAAATTTAATGTGAATAAGTGCAAGGTGTTGCATATAGGGAAAAATAACCTTTGTGTAGTTACACAATGTTAGGTTCCGTATTAGGAGCTACCACCCAGGAAAAAGACCTAGGCATCATAGTGGATAATACTTTGAAAGTCAGCTCAGCATGCTGCTGCAGTCAAAAAAGCAAAACAGAATGTTAGGAATTTAGGAAGGGAATGGTTAGCAAAACAGACAATGTCATAATGGCTCTGTATCGCTCCATGGTGAGGCCGCATCTTGAATACTGTGTACGATTCTGATCGCTGCATCTCCATGAATCCACTCTTGTTCCCTTCTATATAGCTTTCTCTCACGATCCCCTCCTCTTAAACCTGGCTTGATGTAGTCTATTGCAAACCAACGTAAATCCTGTAAATTGTGATTTTCTTTAATACAGTGTCCAACCAATGGAGCTGATTCTGGTGGTTTGGCCAACAAATTTTGTTACATGGACATCTAATGATGTAAATCACAAAATTTGTCTGACAGGTTGTAAAATTATTAAATTTGTAGATGTACTGCATTTGAGAACACATATTCTTTTAACTCTAATGTGCCAGCAGCTTGGTTCCATACTTTGAATATGTATCAGTTTCACATTTTTCAATAAAATATCATTTACCAAAAACAAAAAAAAAACCCATGAAAGTTGTAGAACGGATATTTATTTATTTATTTTGTATACAGACATTCGATCTGAGATATCACATCTGTTTACATTCAGGTACTGTAGGATAAATGTATATCATTGATTTACTCTTTCGGATAATAGAAGGACTAGGGGGCACTCCGTGAAGTTACCATGTGGCACATTTAAAACTAATCGGAGAAAGTTCTTCTTCACTCAACGCACAATTAAACTCTGGAATTAGTTGCCAGAGGATGTGGTTAGTGCATTTAGTATAGCTGGGTTTAAAAAAGGTTTGGATAAGTTCTTGGAGGAGCAGTCCATTACCTGGCTGATAGGAACTGATGGGCTCCAACAGCCCATCAGTTCCTATCAGCCCATCAAGTTGACTTAGAAAATAGCCACTGCTATTACTAGCATCAGTAGCATGGGAAATACTTAGTTTTTGGGTACTTGCTAGGCCTCTGTTGGAAACAGGATGCTGGGCTTGATGGACCCTTGCACTGACCTGGTATGGCATGTTCTTATGGTGGCAAGGCATCTAAGAGTACAATTTCTTGTTGGTTGAAGGAGACGATTGTTTCAGCCCATATTTGTAAAGGTCAGCTGATTCCCCAAGGGTTGCAAGCACTAGGGCTCAGGCAGCCTCCTGGGCGGAGTGCCAGTTGGTGTCACCTCAGGAGATTTGTCAGGCAGCACGTGGTCCTCTTTGCACACTTTCACTAAACATTACCGTTTGGATGTTAGGGGCCCAGAGGAGGGCACCTTTGGGGAAAGTGTGCTGCATGGAGGTCTTTCGGGTTCCTACCCAGTCTATCAGGACTTGGGTACATCCCACTTGTCTGGACTGATCTGGAGTATGAACAAGAAAGGAAAATTGGTTCTTACCTGCTAACTTTTGTTCCTGGAATACCACAGGTCAGTCCAGATGCCCATCCCTTTTTGATTATCTTTCGAAAGACCTCTCCTGATTCTGGATGCTGCGGGTGAAAAAGTAGAATTTTGTTTTCTGCAGCAGGCAGTTTTATATAGTTCTCAATTTGTTGAGATTCAAAATTTTTTATATTGACCATAGTTCAAGGGTCAGCTTGGTTAGGTATTCCAACTCATTACCCAAGTTTGTTTAGGGGAGTAGTTTTTTTCTGGTGTTTGGGTATTCTCCATCTTGGCTTGGATACAGGTCAACATTGAAGGACTGCAGTGGCACTCTCGGTTAAGTAACAGTGCCTCAAAGTTTTATTCTCTGCCTCCAACTGCTGGTGGGGATGCATAAACCCACTTGTCTGGACTGATCTGTGGTATTCCAGGAACGAAAATTAGAAAAATTGGTACTTACCTGCTATCATGGATGCAGAGGCCAGTCTGGGGATACCACAAAAACCAGCTCTGGATGAGTGCTTCAGAAGATTGCAGCTCTGCCTATCATGGGCCAAGGAGGAAATACAGATGTCCATCATCTGTTGGAGAAAAAAAACTGCAGACTGATGGTAATACAGATGCAAATAAGGAGTGACATCAGTGAACCTGTTGATCTGTCTATATCTGCTAGTTGGTGTGCATAACTCATTAGTATGGACTGGTCTGACTGGATGAAGAGGAATAGCCAATCACATTCTTACAGGGAGCTGCACAAAGATGTGAAAATTATACAAAAAAATAACCACACTATACCAGATTGAAGATGTGCCCTACCTCTTACACTGCAGACACTCTGTGTATTATTCTCACATTATAGAAAACTGAGGGAGAGGTGCCCTGTCTCTCACATTGGAAAAGATAACTTACAGCCAGGAAGTCAGGTTTCAGCTCTATGGCCTTTGAGAGATCTGGCAGCGCAGACCTAAACTTGCCCATAGCAAGGTAAACTGCAGCTCGCTTGTAGTATGTCAGATAGTTGTTGGGATCTCCTTCTGTGAGTGAGAGATCAAGAGAAGCAATGAGGGTCAAAGCTGGAGAATGCAGGAAAATTTATCTTAGATTTCAGATCACACCCATCCACTAGACCAGGGCTTCCCAAACCTGTCATGGGGGCCCCATATCCAGATGGGTTTTCAGCATGTTTCATGAATACACATGAGATAAATCTGCATACCATGGAGACACAGACAGGCTGTGGGATCCCCAGGACAGTTTTGGAAACCCTTGTACTAGAAGCTACACTGTACTTCAGAAGGTATCTTGTTACAAAAGTTCAGCTAAGGTAGACTGATGGCCCACAACAGCTGTGTGATCCCCAGACCTTCTTGATAACAGTAAGTACACTTTTCCAAGGACAGGAACAAGGATGTCATGGTAGACAAAGGAAAATTGGTTCTTACCTCCTAATTTTCGTTCCTGTAATACCACAGATCAGTCCATACCAGTGGGTTGTGCATTCCCACCAGCAGATAGACAAAAACTTTGAGCACTGCTACATAACAGAGTGCCACCTGCAGTCCCTCAGTATTGGCCTGTACCCAAGCCCAAACAACTAACCTTACTAAAGGGCAAAGGGGGTTGGAACCCAAAAACACAAAAGCCAACCCCTCACCCGTAGTGGAGAAAACAAAAAAACCACTAAACCACCTCGGAACTTGCTCCTTCAAGAGCATCTGCAATAGGAGAACAAGTTTCTCTTTCTTTAGGAAAACATCCCTCTCAAGGCAATCTTTCGGAATCTGAAATGGGGGTGGGCCTCTGGACTGATCTGTGGTATTACAAGAACCAAAATTAGCAGGTAAGAACCAAACTTTTCCTTTCCTGAACATACCCAGATCAATCCAGACCATGTACCCAAGCCACCTTACACTGGGCGGGAACCCAAAAGACCCGTGCACACAACACTCTCACCGAAGGACGATTCATCTTGCGCCCTAACATCCAAGCAAAAATGCTTGGTGAAAGTGTGAAGGGAGGACCAAACCACCGCTCTGCAGATTTCCTGTGGTGACAGAAGTGGACACTCAGTCCAGGAGGTATCCTGTTCCCTACTGCAATGAGCTCTCAGACCCAAGGGGACCAGATGCCCTCGGGCAACTTAGGCTGAACTGATAGCCTTCTTAATCCAGTGCGAAATAGTAGCCTTAGAAGCCTTGTCACCTTTCTTAGGTCTGCCGAAAAGACAAACAGATGATCTGACCGCCAGAAATCATTGGTAACCTCCAAATAGCTTAAAAGAGCACGACACACATTCAAAAGATGAAAATCCTTCTCTTGAGGGGAATCCCGGGACCGCTGCAGAAAACCTGGCAGATCCATTACCTGATTGACATGAAATGCAAACACCACCCTGGGAACAAAATAAGGAACCGTGCGCAGCGAAACTATCATCATAAATCCTAAGGAAAGGATCCCGACACGACAAAGCCTGCAACTCTGAAATCTGTCGAGCAGAACAAATGGCTACCAGGAAAACTGTCTTCAAGCTCAAATCTTTAATTGGAGCCCTGCGTAAAGGCTTAAAGGGAGCTCCACAAAGCACCAGGCTCAAGCTCCAATACGGACATAACGGGCGGACGGGAGGGCGTATGTTTGACTCCCTTGAGGAACTGGGAAATATCTGGGTGAACCGCCAGCGACTGACCGTGAAACCTGCCCCTTAAGGCACCTAAGGCTGCTACCTGGATCCGAAGGGAATTGAAAGCCAAACTCTTAGCCAACCCCTGTTGAAGGAAATCCAACACTTGCGGAACCTCCATTGACAATGTATCCAAGGAGCGCTGGAGGCGCCATGCCTCAAACAGCTTCCAGACCCTAACATAGGGAAGAAGAGTGGAAATGACCTGCTCTGAATATCCCCTCAATTGCAATTGTCGCCTCTCAAAAGCCAAGCTGCGAGAGAGAATTGATCCTCCTGATCCGAAAATATGGGCCCCTGACGGAGCAGGCGTGGGAGATTAGTGCTGTAAGGTCCCCTGCAGCTGGTTCTTCGCACCAGGTCCGCGTACCAGGGACGATGCGGCCACTCCAGAACTACCAGCACTATGCTGCATGGATGTCTCTTTATGCATCGGAGAAGCTGACCAATGAGAGGCCGGGGGGGAGGTGTAGAGGAATTCCCGTGGGCATGGACACACTAGGGCGTCTAATCCTACCGAGCTCACCTCTTGACGATGACTGAAGAAGCATTCTGTCTTCGCATTGGCCAGAGTTGCCATCAGATCCAACTGAGGCACGCCTCACCTGACACAAATGAGGTTCCAAGCTTTGGGAGCTAGCTCCCATTCCCCCGGATCGAGCTGTTGCCTGCTGAGGAAGTCCGCCTGAACATTTTCCAACCCTGCAACGCAGTGATTCCTTTGAGATGGCGCTCCGCCCAAGCGAACAAAGCCTTGCATCCAGCGCAACCACGAGACTCCGTGTCCCGCCTTGCCGGTTGATGTAAGCTACTGTCGTCGCGCTGTCTGAAAACACTCTAACCATTCTGCTCTCGACTAGGGGCAGAAATGCTCGCAGGGTCAGACAGCCCTCGTCTCAAGTCAGTTGATGGTGATCAGAGACCATAAGCGGATTTGTTTAGGCAAACTGCTTCCCAGCCTGACAGACTGGCATCTGAGGAGATAACTACCCAATTCGGCAGGTCCAAATCCACCTCCCGTTCCAGGTTGCTGCGCAAAAGCCATGACAGACTGACTCTGGAAGCAGAGGTAACAGTACTTGGAACTGTTCCGACACCGGGCTCCACCTCGACAACAGCGCACGTTGCAACGGCCGCAAATGAGCGAATGCCCACGGGACCAAATCCAAGATGGGAGGCCATGGATCCCAGGACTTGTGACGCCAAACCATCGGATCCTTCCTCTGGAGGGCCTTGACCTGATCTTGCAACTTCATCACACGGTCAGATGCTAGAGAAACCTTGCCTTGGGAGATATCGAAAACGCTCCCAAGTAAACCAGCGACTGAGTGGGCTCCAAGGGACTTTTCTGGACATTTTTGACCCAGCCAAACGACTGCAAAGTGAGCATCACCCTCTGAACCGATCTCTCGCAGTCCTCCCGTGACTTCGCTCGAATCAACCAGTCTAGATACGGGTGAACTAGGACTCCCTCCTTGCGCACAGCGGCCACTACCATCTTCAAGGTCTCCATGCGAAAACGGGGGACTCGAAGACATCGGTTCACCTTCTGCAAATCCGGAATGGGACAAAAGGTGCCCTCTTTCTTGGGAACCACAAAGTATACCAAACACCGTCCGTGGCCCTGTTCCGCTAGAGGAACTGGAACAATAGCCCTGAGGTACAGAAGCCATTGTAGAGTCCCCTGCACTGCCTCACATTTGGCCCGCAAAGCTACACGAGACTCCACAAAGGCCTCCCGCATCGGGTGCGAAAACTCGAAAGCGTAACCGTCCCAGACCACTTCCAAGACCCAGCGGTCCGAGGTAATCCTTGCCCACTTCGTGTAAAAGCTCGACAATCTGCCTCAGACAGCTTCTCCGATGGAATGGGTGCCCCTGGCTTCATTGGGAGGGTTTTCCATGTCCAGCGCCCTGGCCTGTGGACACTCTGCCTGGGCGACAACCTCCACGAACGGATCTGCTGACCCCCCGGGGCAGGCCTGGATCTCGAAGGAGCTGAAGACCTACCAGTGCAAAATCTGCAAGAGTCCCGAAAATGAGCTTGAGGGGGGAAAAAAACCTTCCCTGAAGGTTTCCTATCCTCCGGAAGACGGTTGCCCTTGGACTCCCCAAGTAAGTTTACCAATTGGTCCAGGTCCTCCCCGAAGAGAAGCTTGCCCTTAAAGGGGAGATTACAGAGCTGAGACTTGGAAGACAAATCTGCTGACCAATTCCGCAACCAGAGCCGTGAAGGCGGATACCACAGTACACGCTGAGGTCCGAACCAAACAATACAAGGTGTCTGCGACATAAGCAACACCTGCCTCCAATCACGTGACCTGCAAGGGCCCACCGTCAATACTCGTAGCCACGGACGTCTCTTGGACCCAAAGGCAGGCTCTCGAAGACTTGCTTAAGCGGAATCTCCAGCTTGAGGTCCTATATGTCCTATATAAAGCCGTCCTCTCATCCCCTAGACCATATCCCACCAAACCTGCTGAGTTCAATCCCTGACTTCATTGCCAAACCAGTTGCAGACATAGTTAACCGCTCCCTCGCCCAAGGCCAAGTTCCTAACCAACTCAAGTTGGCAATGCTCAAACCTCTCCTTAAAAAACCCAACCTTCCCACTACAGATCCTGCTAACTACAGACCCATAGCTAACCTTCCTATGTTCGCTAAAATTATGGAGAAAGTGGTTAACAGACAACTTTCTGAATTCCTCGATGACAACAATATCCTTACCACTAACCAATTTGGATTCCGGAAGAAAAAGAACACCGAATCGCTATTAGCCACACTCACGGACACCATCATTTTCAATCTTGAAAAAGGTCAACCTTGCCTCCTCGCACTTCTGGATTTATCCTCAGCGTTCGACACCGTGAACCACTCAAGCCTTCTACAACGACTAACAGACATCGGCATCTCAGGAGCAGCTTTCAACTGGTTTAAATCCTTCCTAGAGAATAGAACCTACAAAGTCAAGATAAACAACAAGGAATCTCACCCCATTCAAGCCAAAATGGGGGTACCACAAGGGTCCTCACTATCCCCCACCCTCTTCAACATTTATCTTCTCCCACTCTGCCATCTACTTACTAACCTCAAGCTCACCCATTTCCTATACGCGGATGACATACAAATTCTCATCCCCATAACGGATACTATACATAAAACCATGGCTTACTGGAATGAATGCCTCTCAACAATCAACGATCTACTAGCCAGCCTCAACCTGGTCCTAAACACCAACAAAACGGAAATCCTTATAATAGCTCCGGATCAAGCTGCCCCGCCCACCACCAGCAATCCTCCAGACACCTCAGGACACACCACCTCACCTCAAGTCAGAGATCTGGGTGTACTCCTAGACAACAGACTCAGCCTCAACAAATTCGTAAATAACACCACAAAAGAATGCTTCTTTAAACTACAAGTTTTAAAGAAACTAAAACCACTTCTACTCTACAGGGATTTCCGCACAGTACTCCAAGCCATCATTCTCCCGAAATTAGACTACTGCAATTCACTTCTGCTGGGCCTTCCTGCTTGCACCACCAAACCCCTCCAGATGGTCCTGAATGCCACTGCAAGAATTCTCACCAATGCCAAAAAAAAGGACCATATCACCCCGATCCTCCAGAATCTCCACTGGCTTCCCATTAAATACAGGATACAGTTCAAAACCAGCATGATGATCCATAAGGCCCTACATAATATCTCTCCACTCAACTTAACCTTCCAGCTTCAACTACACACTTCTAAAAGGCCAAGTAGAAGGGCATACCAGAACAGAATGGTCACCCAACCTGCAAAATCCTCCCTGAGTAAACGCGCACTATCAACAGCGGGCCCGTCTCTCTGGAACTCTCTACCACCAGAGCTCCGCCTTGAGCAGTGCCATACTACTTTTAAAGTTAAACTCAAAACTTGGCTCTTCCTTCAAGCCTTCCCTGAGAGCTAAGTTCAAGAAGAGCAATAACCCTCCTGTTATTACAACAATAATGTAAAGTTCATTTGCCTTATTTATATGTTTTTAAGTTGATCCTAGTTGTATTTTACTCTATAATTGATTAATCGTTTGACTTGTTCCATGTAAACCGCCATCCCGGCGATAGTTATCTTGTTACCTGTGAACCGGAGTGATATGTATTGTATACAGGAACTTCCGGTATATAAAAACCAAAAATAAATAAATAAATAAATATATCCTTCAGCACAGCAGCCCCGGCCACAGAAATGGTGGTCTTCTTAGTCACAGCAGACTCCGCCGCGTCCACCTTCGGCACCTTCAGAAGATCCAAAACATCTTGCAATAGGGGGGAATCTTCACCATCGCTCTACCCACTTTTAAGCCCGCATCTGGCGAGTTCCACTCCCGGATCACCAGCTTGCGGACCTTCTTTGGCAACGGTAAGGAAGTAGTCGGTCCCCGAATTCCATCCAGGAACAGGTTAACTCCTTCGCTGTCAGACTCTTTTTGCAACGCCTTGATCCCAAGGACCTCCAAGATCTGGGGATGAGAGGCCAGAGCTCCTCATGCTTAAACAAGCACACCACACTGGGATCATTGCCCTAAGAAGGTGGCAGCTCATCCAGGTCCGGGTCATCCTGGTTTCCACCCCCCATGTCATGGGTGAGCCCCGGATCCTGATCCAATCCGGAGACTTTGGTATCTCTGAGTGGGGACGGCAACCTATCCTCGACTCTGGTCCCCTGCCGAATCCCTGAAGGTTACTGAAGATCTGGGGGCCCCGTGGACACCCGCTTGGGTGGAGGCTCTGCCAGAACGTCCGGCAGTGCTGCTCTCTTCAGAATTGCCTGCTTTCTAGCCAGGAAAGCCTGTTGCAGCAGCACAAACTCCAGGGGTGCCCTCCTCCTGCGACATCCACCGCGAGTCACCCTTCCCTGCTGAGGGACCTCAGCTCGGAGGAACGGAGCCCTTGTCTGCCAGATTTCTCCCCCAAAGAAGTTCCCTCCTGCCCTGTAGTACAGGTAGAACAGAGGGAATTAGAATCTAGGACCTGTCCTGATGTGCCACACGAGCGGCAGGTGCCCATTTTGGCTTGGGGTGCCATAATCCGGACCGTGCAGCAATGCGATCGTCAGCAACAGAGAAAAAAAAATCGGGCCGGGAAACGTTCGTGCGGCTGCAGGAGCTAAAATTAAAAAATTCACTGCAGGCACGAAACTCCTCAGTCAAGGGCCACTGGCGCGAGAAAATGCGGCCTACCATGCGTGTGGAGTCCTTCCCCCCCCCCCACACCGACCTACCCGGAGCCCTGAGAAGTCAGAAAGACCCCCGGGGCTCTAGCTCCCCACTCCAACTGGCCTGCGACGAAACGGCAAGGCCCATCCCCAGACCAGACTCCGCCTACCTTGAAGAGGATTTTTTTTTAAAGGAAAAAAAACACAAAAAAAACTTTACACAGCTACTCTTGGAGTCTGAGGGAAACAGAGTAAAGGGAGCCGCTTCAGTGGTCGAGGGAACCAGGAGCTCCTGGTTGTCGAAGCCACTGGACCATTGCAGACTAGACTCAGGCAGGGGTGACCAACCCCCCGGTCACCCGGCTTCCACTGAGGGATGGCCACGAAGGTGCCTATAACACCTCAGGGAGTTGTACAACTATATACTAACTAGCCTAACCTAAGAGGAATACATTTTCCCTAAATGCTTTTTTTTTTTTTTTTAAACTAATTAACAGACTGTGCAGGATTGCACATCCACCATCTGCTGAAGTCAGAGAAATACTGAGGGACTGCAGGTGGCACTCTTGGATATGTAGCAGTGCCCAAAGTTTTTGTTCTCTGACTCCATCTGCTGGTAGGAATGCACAACCCACTGGTCTGGACTGATCTGGATATGTTCAGGAATGAGCAATTATAGAATGCGCTAACATGACCAGTTGGCATGAGAGACTTCTTATTTTGAGGAGTGTGTGCGCTAACCAACATAAGAGGCCATGCAGAAGAGAACAAAAAAATTCTTCAGTTGTTTTTCAGGCTTCTTTTTTACAAGGTAACCTTACCTGTTTTACTTGCCCCCAAGGGAACAACGGACTATGCCACTGGCTTAGAGGAGTAACAGAACACACTAAAAGGGCAGAATGGGGGTAAAATAAAAAGGGTTTAAAAACAGATTTTGAAAAACCTAGAAACGTGAAAGTCACGTTTTCTATAATAAGCAAAAATGGAGAAATTACGTACATGATAATTTCGTTTTCCTTAGTGTAGACAGATGGACTCAGGACCAATGGATATAGTGTGCTCCTGATAGCAGTTGGAGACGGATCAGATTTCAATCTGACGTCAGCCCGAATACATATAACCCTGCAGGACGTCATGCTCCTCAGTATTCTCTTCGAAAAGCAATTGTGGATATATATGTGACTGAATAACTTTATTAACTTGCATAACTTGGTTAACTTGGTTAACTTGGTTAACTTGAACTGGTTGATGGGGGTTATAGCTGGAGACCACCAGTGCACTCAACCGGTAGGTATGGGTGTCCTAATTAGAGGGAAGCTTGGCTTACCCGTGTTTGTCTTGCTCTCAGGGATCGTCACCCGAGGTTTCCATGGTGGTCAGCAGCCGTGAGCGGGATGCTGAGTCCATCTGTCTACACTAAGGAAAACAAAAATTATCAGGTACGTAATTTCTCCATTTCCTAGCATGTAGCAGATGGACTCAGGACCAATGAGATGTAACAAAAGCTACTCCCAAATCAGTTGGGAGGCTGCCCATGGCCCACTTAAGTATTGCCCTTGCGAATGCTGTGTCCTCCCCAGCCTGAACATCCAGGCGATAGAACCTAGAGAAGGTATGAATGGAGGACCATATTGCCGCCCGCCGGGTGACAGCATTTTGGTTTCCGCCCAGGACATTGCCTGGGCTCTAGTGGAATGGGCCTTGACTTGTAGAGGTGGCGGCTTGCCTGCCTCTACGTAGGCCGCCTTAATAACTTCTTTGATCCAGCGGGCTATGGTTGCCCATGAGACAGCTTCCCCTTGTTTCTTCCCGCTGTGAAGGACGAAGAGGTGGTCAGTCTTCTGTATAGCTTCCGACCTTTCCAGATATCAGAGTATGAGTCTGCCAATGTTAAGATGGCGAAGGCAGCGAGATTCTTCTGAGTCCTTATGCTTGTCTGTCAATGGCAGTGAGATGGTTTGGTTTAGATGGAAGTGAGAAACCATTTTTGGGAGGAAGGAGGGGACCGTGCGTAGCTGTATGGATCCCGGTGTGAACCTGAGGAAGGGTTCTCAACAGGACAGTGCTTGAAGCTCGGAGATGTGATGGGCCGAGCAGACTGCCACTAGGAATGCAGTCTTCAGTATTAGTCGTCAGAGGGACAGACCGCGGGTGGGTCTGAAGGAGGCTCCTGCTAGGAAGTCTAGGACTAGATTGAGATTCCATAAATGTACTGGCTACCTCAGGGGTGGTCGGATCTGTTTGACCCCTTTCAGGAAACGGGAGATGTCTGGATGCGAGGCTAGGCTGCCGCATCCCACCTTGGCTCTGTAGCAGGCCAATGTGGCCACCTGCACTTTGATAGAGTTGAGAGACAGCCCCTTCTGTAAGCAGTTCTGCAGGAATTCCAGAATTGTGGGAATTTCGACTGTCCGCGGGAGGATGTCGCGATCTTTACACCAGGCTTCGAATACTCTCCATATTTGTATACAGGTTAGTGATGTCTAACACTTGCGTGCTCTGAGCATGGTGTCAATCATCGCTCCCTAGTTTCCGTTCTTCTTCAGGCGTGTCCTCTCAATGACCAGACCATAAGAGAATAGAGTTGGGTCTTCATGGAGGATCAGGCCTTGTTGGAGCAGATCCCTGTGAGGAGGTAGAGGGAGAGGGCTCCCTGTCAGTAGTCTTCGCATGTCTGCGTACCACGGCCTTCTTGGCCAGTCTGGGGCCACTAGAACACCACATGGGACCAGTACTTCTATCTTGTGGATGATTCCGCCCAGTAGCGGCCATGGTGGGAAGGCATATAGCAGGATTTCCTGTAGCCAGGTCTAGACGAGAGCATCGATTCCTTGGGATTGTGGTTCCCGCCTGCGACTGAAGAAGTTGGGAACTTTTGTGTTTGACCGGCTTGCCAGGAGGTCCATGGTTGGTGTCCCCCACCGGTTTACTATCAACTGGAAGGCTGTGTTAGACAGCCTCTATTCCCCTGGGTCTAGACTTTCACTGCTGAGGTAGTCTGCAGTGACATTGTCTTTTCCCGCGATGTGCGCGGCTGAGATCCCTTGTAGATTTGCTTCCGCCCACGCCATTAGGAGATCTATTTCCAGGGACACCTGTTGGCTTCTGGTTCTTCCCTGGCAGTTGATTATAGGCAACTGTTGTGGCGATGTCAGACATGACTAACCGATTCGCCCCGGAGTCTGTGACTGAACCGTAGGCAGGCTAGCCTGACTGCCCGTGCTTCCAGTCGGTTGATGTTCCATCCCGACTCTTCCTTGTACTATTGCCCCTGGGCCGTCAGTTCCTGATAGTGGGCTCCCTACCCTCAGACTCACATCCGTGGTGAGCAGGATCCAGGTCGGCAAGGATAGCCTTACTCCCTTGCTCAGGTGGTCTTCTTGTAGCACCATTGTAGCTGAGTTCGAACTTCCTCCGGGAGCTGGAGGCAAACGGAGTAGTTCTGGGACATCGGATTCCATTGTGACAGTAGGGAACGCTGTAGGGGGGGGGGGGGGGGGTCGCATGTGAGCTCTTGCCCATGGGACCACTTCTGTGTGGATGTCATGAGATCGAGGACTTGGAGGTAGTCCCACACCTTGGGGCAAAGACCGTTTAACAGGTTTCACAATTGGTTCATCAGCTTTGTTCTCCTTGTAGGAGTCAGGATCGCCTTGTCTGGTGTTGAACCAGACCCCCAGATATTCCAGAGATTGGGAGGGCTGCAGGCAGCTCTGGTTCGTGTTGACCACCCACCCGAGGTTCGCTAGTAGAGTTTTGACTCTGGTGGTCGCTGATGACTTTTCCTCTGGGGATTTTGCCCTGATCAGCCAATCGTCCAGATATGGGTGTACGAGGATTCCTTCTTTACTCAGTGTCACCACATCAACCATGATTTTGGTGAACATTCGGGGTGCTGTGGCTAGCCCGAAGGGTAGTGCCCAGAACTAGTAGTGGTGGTCCAGGATCGCGAAAAGTAGAAAACGCTGATGCTTGTGGTGGACCGGAACGTGCAGGTAGGCTTCTGACAGATCCAGGGATGTGAGGAATTCTCCCGGCTGTATCGCTCTTATGACAGAGCGTAGGGTTTCCATGCAGAAGCGAGGAACCTTCAGGTGATGGTTGACTGACTTGAGGTCCAGGATGGGCCGGAATGTACCCTCTTTCTTGGGAACGATAAAATAGATGGAATAGTGCCCAGTATTTTGTTGTTGCGTGGGTACCGGCGTCATTGCCTTTAAGGCAAGCAATTTGGTCAGTGTGGTTTCCACTGCCCTCCACCTTGGAGAGGTCGTGGTAGGGAGATTTCACAAACTTGTCCGGAGGAATGTTGTGGAAGTCCAGATAATATCCCTCTCGAATGACGGTTAGGACCCACTTGTCCGAAGTTATCTCGACCCATCTTTGGTAGAATAGGGCAAGCCTGCCCCCTATGGCTTCTTCCTGTGGATGGGCTGGCTGACTTTCATTGCAGGGTGCGACTGGGGCCTGGGCAAGAGCTGGCTCCCCTTTGTTGTGCTTGTTCCGAAAGAACTGGCCCCTGCCTGCGGGGCGAGATGTTTGATATTTACTTTTGTACGGTTTGAAGCGCTGTGATCTCCTGCCCTTAGATGTTCGGGGCAAAGGGCGCTGGCTTCTCTTGTTCTTGTCCTCCGGTAGCCGCAGTAGTGGGGATTCGCCCCATTTGTCTGCTAACTTCTCCAGTTTGCTTCCAAACAGAAGGGTTCCTTTAAAGGGCATTCTCATGAATCTCGTCTTGGACGTCGTGTCGGCCGACCAGCTTCGGAGGCAGAGTTGTCTTCTGGCTGCCATGACGGACGAAACGCCTCTGGCTGCAGTGCGTACCAGGTCGGAGGTCGCATCCGTGAAGAATGATACTGCTGGTTCTAGTGCTTCTCCGGGCGTGGTGGCATTCCTGGTCTTAGAGAAGCAGGAGCATGTCACCACGGCACAGCAGGCAGCGATCTGTAGCGACATAGTTGACATGAATGACTGTTTGAGGATGGATTCCAGACGTCTGTCCTGGGCATCCTTGAGTGCCGCTCCTCCCTCAACTGGAATGGTAGTGCACTTAGTGACCGTGCAGACCATGGCGTCCACTTTGGGGAATGCCAGGAGATCTTTGGCCACGGGGTCCAGGAGGTGCATGGCTGCCAGAGTCCACCCCCTTTTGAACGTGGCCTCCGGAGAGACCCATTCCAGGTCAATCAGCTGTTGGACAGCTTGCAGCAAAGAGAAATGGCAGGAGGCCTGAGTCCCTCGATGAGGGGGGTTCGTCTTTGGTTCCCCTGTAGCACTTGTGCCTGGGATAGCGAGCTCTTTCAAGCTGTCCGCCACGAAGTCTGAAAGCACGTCTTTGGCGAAGAACCGCCTCATGGTTCGATAGAATTCCATTCCTGGAGGGATTTCTCCTTCCTCCAAGGAGTCTTGATCCTTGTCTGAGGTGTCAATGTCCCCAATGCTGGGCTTTTGGGCGGGCTAGGCACTTCTCTGGGTTTAGAGGATCCCGGGATGTTAGGGCCCTCTGGGGGAGGCTGTGGCAGAGGCACCGGTTGCATGTGGACGAAGGTATGTAGGCCTTTGAAGAATTCTACCCAGGAGAAGATGCTGGGTCTAAATTGAGAGGCGCTGCTTCCCTGAGGAGCCCCGTTTGAAGGAGTCTCCCGCTGGGGGTAGCAAGGTCCGGTGTACTGACTGTGGATCCAGATCCCAGTACTGGCTAGGGAGGACCTTGGCCTGGATCACCCAGGGCCTCCTCGCACTGTATACACAAGGCCGTGGCCTATTCATGTTGTGCAGCTCTAATGTGGCATGCTGGGCAGAGGCCCTGGGCCTTAAGCTTCTTGTCCGGTGATGCCATGGTTTGTATGCGCTGAAAGAAATTCCTGTTTGTGCGTTCAAGCATATGCCGGGAGGCTGAGATATGCACTCTGGGTGCGCCGAAGTTGTGCGTGTAGGTCAGATGTGTACGCCGCTGTGCACACGGGGTTTACTTATGCACCTGGCACAGTTGAGTGCGTGGCTGTGTGCCCGGCGTCCTTGCGCACGTCGCTGAACTTATGCATGCGCCAGTGTGCGCACAAGTGATTTTGTGCGCACAGAACGAATTGGCGGACAGGGCAGCGATAAGCTGGAAATGGCGACAGTGACCATGCAGGCAATATGGCAACCACCTCGGAGGGTCTCCACGTGGGAGGGCCATCGTATCGAACCGATACGAGGGCTGATCAACCCGGCAGCACTGACGCCGGTTGGCCATCTGTGCGGCTACTCGAGCCTCGGAGACTGGAGACTTTTAAGAAGTTTTCTACCTTACCTTGTCTCGGCGTTTCCAGTCTCATTCTGGGCGGTCTCTGGCTGCGGAGGGAGAGGGAAAAATACCTTCACTGCCGCGCTCAAATTTGCACCCGCTGCCTCTCAGCGCACCCGATGCCTGGGGGCTAAGTCCACGCTGGGAACCGGCTGCCGTACTGAGACCTACCTCTGAGGGATCGTGGAAATCACCTCAGGAATCCCGACTGGGGGAGGGACCTGTAGGTATCACTGCAGGAGAACGGGGCTCATCTGTAGAGGTAAGTTTTCTTCTTTGTTTTGGATTTCTTTGGTTAGAATACTCTAACGCTGTACAAGCGTGTATAGAGTCCCAAACTGCTATGGAGACGGGAAATACTGGGGAGCATGGCGTCCTGCAGGGGTATATGTACTAGGGCTGACGTCAGATTGAAATCTGATCCGTCTCAAACTGCTATCAGGAGCACACTATACCCATTGGTCCTGAGTCCATCTGCTACACACTAGGAAAGTCCTTTTATTGTCTCGCTCTTATTTACAAGAAGCTGGCTAGAATACAGTGAATTGCTCAGCAGTGTACAACCCAATTGGAGATACCCCATGGTTCTGATTAAGAAGTTTGAGGGAGGCTGTATTGCACTCACCCACTGCAGAGTGATAATGAGTCAGCGCTTCCGCCAGCTGCCCAGCTGCCAGCAGCTTCCTGCCCATTTCCAGATGGTTATCAATCTCGGCATGGCTGGCTGCAAGCAGTCCTGAAAAACACAAGGACAGTATTTGCTAAGTTCACTGCACCATACTGTCCTATGAGGGAGTTGAAACTGGTCTATAAATACAATGAGAAGAATATGGAAAAAAAACCCTCCCATTTCCTAAACCTCAAATATGTAAATTGGCTAACAGATATGAGGTCTAGTCCTATATCCAGACCTCTAGACCAGGGATGAGTGAACTTAGAGCCAAGGCCCCCCCCCCCCCCCGTGTGTATACACATACCGGTTTTGACATCCCACTATGACATTTGCTGATGTCTTGAATGCTGCAGTAAGCCCTGCCTGAATGAGTTTTTTCTTTATAATTATTTTATTAGATAACATTATTATGTATTGCACTATTGAAACTTTTGTCTTGATCAGACCGGTGAAGTTCTTGTAAATTCTAAGTTTGCAGACTTTGCGAGACATGTTTAAATTTTGCTGAAAAATTCTCTGGCAGCGCTGAGATAGCATCGATTAGCTTTTCTATTGAAGTAATGTAGTATATCGGGAGTACCTCACATCTATGTACAACACAGTGCTATTTCATTGTGAGACAATAGTATTTTAGTATTATCTTTTATATATGTTTGCTTCGCACATTCTCCTCCCTGAGGAAGCCAGTATTGGCGAAACATCTTAAGGCCTTTTGTCGGGGTGCACTCAGCTGTGAACAACTCCGACAGACTTTCGCTGGAACAGCCTGTGCTCGGCTGTAAACATTTCAATCTATACAGACTCTCATAGGAGCTGCTAACTAAATGAATTATTGCACATATCTTTTCATCAAGCAGCTATCTTCTTAATAATCTAAAGCAGGTTTCTATTTTTTAGAAGACTCTTATAAGGACTTTAAATTGTTCATATCTCTCTAATACAGACGCTGTAGCATTTTCTGTTTTTCATTATGCAGCATTAGCTAGTATCTTTTACATTGTGATTCTTTATATTAACATTTTGTATAAAATTAACAAATAATTTCAATCTTCCTTGATTTTGCATAGTGTCCTTATTATTGGATTCATGGGATTTATTTTTACTAGGAACACGATTTGATTCACTGCCTTAGACACACACACTTTTCACCAGATAGCCACATTGCCAACCAGTGGCTCAAAGCCTCTATTTTGTTTCTCTTTAAATTGATGAAAGGCACAGAAAGGCAGACACAGAGAAAAACAGATACCTCTTACCCAGACACCCCCCCCCACACACACATGCCACCCCCAGACAGAAGACAGACACAGAGAAAGGCATATAAGCAACACACCAGGTTCTTATGGCCTGGATTGGCCACTGTTGGAAACAGGATGCTGGGCTTGATGGACCCTTGGTCTGACCCAGTATGGCATTTTCTTATGTTCTTAGAGATACAGGCAGACAGGCCACATCACACACAGACACACATAGACCACACCCAGGCTACACACCACAATGGCAAGAGCTGGAATATAAAAAATTAAATAAAAACAAAAAACTTAAGTGCTAAAACTTTAACAGCTGAGAAAAACCCCATCCCAACTTGCTCAACTTTTTACTTTTCTTCCTATTTTTATATTTATTTATTTATTTAGCATTTTTCTATACCGACTTTCCAATAACAAAATTATTGATCAATTCGGTTTACATTTTAAACAATAACAACAATGACAAGTAAATGTCTTACAATGAACAGGTCGAATTAACTTGGATTAAGATATATGGGGGTAATAACATAATTAACATGAGCGGTGCCTAATATAGGCTAGAGGCTGGGTTTTAATGATAGACTGCCAAAGATAATAGTCTGCCAAAGATCATGTGATTTCTAGAGAAGATCTGTATAGTTCTCTAGCGTGTTACCACTGAGGGGATATTGGCAGGGATATTTCGCAGGTTGATGTTATGGGAAAGCTTTATTTTGATGTTATGGGAAAGCTATATTTTGTTTTCTTCTGTTTTAATTTACTTATTTAACTGTTTTAATACTTTTTGCCTCTTCTCCCTTCCCGATCTCCCACTTTAACCTCATTCTTTCTGGCCTCTTTGCCCATTCCCTTTCCATTCCCCTTGGCAGCAACAGCTGTGATGTCTCCCTTGGTAGGAACCTGGCAGTAGCACAAACGCCTCCTATCCTGAGGCCTGAAGGTGTCAAGTCTTCCTGGATTGTGCAATACCGCAGTGGCTGCTTCCATGCCAGTTGTGTCAAACAGTAAGCGGCTCTGCCATCCCACCCCGGGCCCAGCATAGCAGAAGCAACTTTTCTCCCTGGACCACCAAAAGAGATACATGGCTATGCCTTGGCATTCTTACAATAACTTTACTATATTCTGACAGCTCCCTCCCTCCTGAGTTTGCAGTGCCTCTATGGCAGTGAAGCTTGACAGTGTAGCCATTTTTTCTTCCTTCACTGGGCAACCAGTGTGGCCCCCTTGAGGATTCTACAAGCCCAGTTTATTCACCACTGCTCTAGACCCTTCAAAACAAGTCTGGTTTTCAAGATAAATCTAAAATATACAAATTAACCTTGCTCTTAAATATACTTTCTGAATATTCATCATGGATTATCCTCAACACCAGATCTGCCTGGGGTGTCTCAAAGTCTGTATTTGAGAAGTGCTGCACAGTGTGCATTTGCATTTTGGACCAGTAATGAGGGGCTCCTCCTCAGATTCTCTATTGTTTGAACTTTGCTGGTTCTCCTCATCCAGGACTTACTTCACTGTTTCTCCCCTACCTGTATGCTGGGCAAGTTGGCCAGCAGACCTTAAATTTCACCTGCCCAACTCAATTTTGTACCCCTTGTGCACTGCTAAATTAATTCCCCTAATTCTTTATTTCATCCATAATTCAGACTATAGACTCAGTTTGTCTACCATGTTTACAATAATGACAATAGGGCAGTGGCACCTTATAGACTAACCAATTTATTAAGGCATGAGCTTTTGAGGACAGTGTCCACTCATCAGTTGCAAGACACACTCATTTTCTCTGGCCTCTTTGCCCATTCCCCCTCTTACAACTTTTTTTCTCCTTGGTGGCTAACAGCTGTGAACTCTACCCTTAGGTAGGGACCCAGAAGCAGTAGGAATTCTTCCTGGGCTGAGGCCTAAGGATGGCAGGTCTTCCTGGGTTGTGGAACACAGTAGTGGTTGCTCCCATGTCCAGTTCTGCCGCAAAGTACATGCCGTTCCCCCCCCCCCCCCCCCCCTAGGCCCACTACAGCAGAAGCAGTCTCCTCTCTGACCTACCATGGCCAAACTGTGGCATCACTATGTTCTGGCACCTCCCTCCCTCCTGAGCTTGCAGAGCCTGAATGGCAACAAAACTGGGTTTGCATAGCCATCTTTTTTTCCCTTGCTTTGATTGGTTAGCCAGTGTGCAGCCTCCTCCAGGATTGTTTTTTAAGCCCCTCCAGTTTACTAACCTCTGACCCCTTGCCAGAGAAGAGAGCCCAACAGGGCTCCATCCAGGAGTCTCACCAGATCCATGTAGCAGTGCCTTCTCAGCTAATCTGGGGCTACTAGGATGATCAGGCATGGGTACATCTCTGCACTTCAATTTTATAGGCGGCCATGGTGGGAAGCTGCACAACGGATTGAGCCTTGGCCATTAACATATGAGTGCATCCAAGCTTCTGAACTCAGGTTTTTATAGTCACAGGGCAGAGCCAATCTGCTTTGGTGTTTGCACGCGTTGCCATTCAAACTTGTTACATGGGGAAAACCTGAAATGCTGTAGGACCAAGTGTCCATTCGCCTAGGACCTGCCTATTCCTACTGAGACAATGGGCTGCTGGAAGATGATATTCTTCAGCTCAATCAGGAGGCCAGGCTGTTTGTGTCCTCACCACCCCACCCCCCCAAGCTTGTTGATATATGCCACCACTGTCTATTGTTTGAGAGAATCCTGACAACTTTCCCTCTTATTAGCAGGAGAATATCCAAGCTAGCCTGATGGCTCGTTTCTAGCCTGTTTACAGAAGAAGATATCTTTTCTCCTGGGCAATGCCCTTGCTTCACTTGGCCCTGGTAGTGTGCACCTCACACTTTCCGGTTGGCATCCGAGTGGCCATCACATCAGTGTTGTAGGGGCATCCTTTTCTAGAGGATTTGGGGGTTGGTCCCATCAAATTAAGATATTTCTTACACCTGCAGGTACTCAATGCTGCTGCTGGTAGTCCTGGGAGGGTTGGGGAGGGGTGGGGGGACCAGTGTGAAAGCAGCACTTGAAAACTAATACTAAGCCTATTATGTACACGGAAAAGAAGCACACGGAAAAGAAGCACAAAAACCCAAGTTTTGATGTTCAAAAACACAGACTTTGATGAAATGGGGAAGTACCTGGAGGAAGAACTAAAAGGCTGGGAAAACGAGAGAGATGTGGATCAACAGTGGACCAATCTAAAAGGAGCAATTACCAAGGCAACTAATCTATATGTTAGAAAAGTAAAGAAAAGCAAAAGAAAAATGAAACCGATCTGGTTCTCAAAGGAGGTGGCTGACAAAATAAAGGCTAAAAGAACAGCGTTCAAGAAATATAAAAGATCCCAAAAGGAGGAGCACAAAGAAGAATATCTGGTAGAACTGAGGGAGACAAAGAAATTAATCAAGATGGCAAAAAGTCAAGCGGAAGAGAGGATTGCCAAAGAGGTAAAGAGTGGTAACAAAACATTTTTCAGATACATCAGTGAAGAGAGAAAAGTTCAAAGTAGTATAGTGAAATTGAAAGGTGGAAAGGATCAATGTGTGGAGAGAGACGAAGAAATGGCAGAAATATTAAATGAATACTTCAGTTCTGTGCTCACTAAAGAGGACCCTGGAGAAGGACCATCACTAGTTAACAAGAAACTGGAGGGGAATGGAGTAGATGTAACTCCATTTACAGTAGAAAATGTATGGGAAGAGCTGGTGAAACTGAAAGTGGACAAAGCCATGGGGCCTGATGAAGTTCATCCCAGAATACTGAGGGAGCTCAGAGATGTGCTGGCGGGTCCACTGTGTGACCTGTTCAATAGATCCCTAGAAACGGGAGTGGTGCCGAATGATTGGAGGAGAGCGGTGGTGGTCCCGCTTCACAAGAGTGGGAACAGAGAAGAGGCTGGTAACTACAGACCGGTTAGCCTCACTTCGGTGGTGGGAAAAGTAATGGAGTCACTGTTGAAAGAGAGAATAGTGAACTATCTACAGTCGGGAGAATTGCTGGACCAGAGGCAGCATGGATTCACCATTGGAAGATCCTGTCAGACAAATCTGATTGACTTTTTTGACTGGGTAACCAAGGAATTGGATCAAGGAAGAGCACTCGATGTCCTCTACTTGGATTTCAGCAAAGCTTTTGACACTGTCCCGCACAGGAGACTGGTGAATAAAATGAGAAGCTTAGGAGTGAGTGCCGAGGTGGTGGCCTGGATTGCAAACTGGTTGACAGACAGAAGACAATGTGTGATGGTAAATGGAACTCTCTCTGAAGAGAGAGCGGTTTTAAGCGGTGTACCGCAGGGATCGGTGTTGGGACCGGTCCTTTTCAATATCTTTGTGAGCGACATTGCAGAAGGAATAGAAGGTAAGGTATGTCTTTTTGCGGATGACACTAAGATCTGCAACAGAGTGGACACGCCGGAAGGAGTGGAGAGAATGAGATGGGATTTAAGGAAGATGGAAGAGTGGTCGAAGATATGGCAGCTGACATTTAATGCCAAGAAGTGCAGAGTCATGCATATGGGGAGTGGAAATCCGAATGAACTGTATTCAATGGGGGGAGAAAGGCTGATGTGCACGGAGCAGGAGAGAGACCTTGGGGTGATGGTGTCTAACGATCTGAAGTCGGCGAAACAATGTGACAAGGCGATAGCTAAAGCCAGAAGAATGCTGGGCTGCATAGAGAGAGGAATATCGAGTACGAAAAGGGAAGTGATTATCCCCTTGTACAGGTCCTTGGTGAGACCTCACCTGGAGTATTGTGTTCAGTTCTGGAGACCGTATCTCCGAAGAGACAGAGACAAGATGGAGGCGGTCCAGAGAAGGGCGACCAAAAAGGTGGAAGGTCTTCAAATGACTTATGAGGAGAGATTGAAGAATCTAAATATGTACACCCTGGAGGAAAGGAGGAGCAGAGGTGATATGATACAGACTTTCAGATACTTGAAAGGTTTTAATGATCCAAAGACAACGACAAACCTTTTCCGTAGGAAAAAAATCAGCAGAACCAGGGGTCACGATTTGAAGCTCCAGGGAGGAAGATTCAGAACCAATGTCAGGAAGTATTTCTTCACGGAGAGGGTGGTGGATGCCTGGAATGCCCTTCCGAAGGAAGTGGTGAAGACCAGAACTGTGAAGGACTTCAAAGGAGCGTGGGATAAACACTGTGGATCCATAAAGTCAAGAGGCCGTCAATAAAGAGTGGGTGGCTCGCCAGAATGATGGCTACTGCCTGGAGATAATACCCTTAATTCAATAAACATACACATGGTTACTGTGACTCCAACATCGCTCTAAGCTTCAACAGCAAGAGGAAATGTGGAAAAAAGGATTTGCACTCATAAAGCGGGGAGTAGCTGGCTTGTTACAGCGGTTACTACCCCAAACCAAATAAGCCTGATACTGCACTTTCAATGCATATCCAGCATAGCTCCCTGCTTCAACGGCAGGGGAGAAGAAAAACAACCAATAAGGGCTGAATAACATAGTCTGGGTAAAACAAATAAGCATGGGTGTAGCTTGCTTATTGCAGCGGTTACTACCCCTAACTAATCAAGCTTGATATTTCACTTCACTGCTCTCTACATTAATGATGGGGGTGGAAGGGAAATAGAACCAAAGAGCTAAGAGAAACAGATAAGTATGAAAAAAAAAGTGTGAAGCTTGCTGGGCAGACTGGATGGGCCGTTTGGTCTTCTTCTGCCGTCATTTCTATGTTTCTATGTTATGTTTAATCTTTTCATTGCTTGATTTATGTTGACAAAAATTGTTGCATTTACCAGGGTGTACTAAATCTATTAAAATGGACACACTTCCTGCCTTGCATCGAAGTGGGTTCCCAGAACTTCTGAGTCTCTAAAGGTTCTAAACTGTTTGAAACCCTATCTAACCACAGAAGAAGGTGGAGAAATAATTCAAAGGCTTGATGGCTCTTGAGCAACTTGGCCCTTATAAGCCAGATATCCAGATCTAGGTGTGCCATAGTGCCCTGCTACCACAACTTTGTTGAAGGTTCTGGGGACTGCCACTAGGTCGAAACCTACATGTGAAACGTGGAATGCTTACTAGGTTCTCAGATAAGAATTTGGGCGTGAGTTTCCACTAGGTCAAAAGACGCCAAGTACTCTTCCAGCCTCACCAAAGCTATTTCCAACTGCAGCCTCTCCATCTGGAAATGGGGTCCATGTAGGTATCTGCTGGCTCCTTTTTTTGGTCCAATACTGGGCCACCTACTAGGCACCTAACTCAATGTATTGAGCAAGTGCTAAGACCCCTGACTTGTGGGGGACTCCTGAAGCCAGAGCCCTGGAAGGCATCCTTACAAGGTTGCACCTATGGAAAGTCAAGACTGCTAAAGCTGATTCCATCCAGGCCAATTCTGGGCTGTCTGGGAGTTCCAGACAACTGCTGAACATAATGCCGAATGGTTTGGGCCACATAGCCTTCACAAGTGGAGATTTGCGGAACCATTGCCTTTGTCATTTAAGAGCTCTAATTTCCTGTCTTGGGGGTCCTTCAACACTGAAACCCCTTTGAGCATAAATTATTATCGAGACCAAGCATCAGCTCAGGAAATCCTGAGGCTATTCCTTTCCACCTACAGCAAGGGGGAGCTTTGCTTATCACTTTTCCCCATTTCAGGGTATCTAATTCTGTAAAAACCATACCTATAAGGGCACTATATAAGGGAATATCCTTGCTGGCTTCCTAGGATCCTGAAGGGAAGGATCACCACACTGGCGAAGAGGGCTCCTGGCTCTTCTTTCCAGGATAAGCATATTATGGTGGAGCCACTGTCATAAGATGCCCACTCCACCTCTTCCACCAGAGAGTTCTGGGGTGCCCAGATTGTGATGCTTCCCGGGGGAGGGGGGGGGGGGGCCGGCTGGGTAACCTTGTTCCTAGGGATTAAACATTTAGGGGCAGCAAGTTGGATATGATTTGCTGCCATTCAGCATAGAACTGCCTTCTGCCACCCTGTAACAAATCCTTACAGGTAGTGGGGATGAACACCTTGAGGTGCCTGGGGGGGGGCAAAGCAAAATCCTAAATCTGTCCCTGGGCCTGGGAGTTTGAGTATTCCCTTGAAGGAGGCTCTAGATTTTCCCTTGGCCCTTAGGCTGCTAACCCAAGAGGGCAAATGTTATAACTTAGGGAACCAGATACATTAGAATGCATGGGTGCCTGCATGATTAGATAAGCTTTGTGCATTGATATAAACTCTGGGGCATAGGTTCCCTGCCAAGGATTCTTTTAGCCTCCACTGGATCTCATGGTAGGGCTAGCCCCCATCATGCCTTCAAGAGGAGAAAAAAGGATTCCCTTCCCCAGATGGTCTTGGGCTATTCTGATCCTGTGATATCTACCCTCGAATGCTCTTCCCCATCTTGAGGGTTTAAGCTATGATTTTCCACTTGAGATATCCTGCAGGACTGGGTACCTGGTTTGGCTCCAAAGCCAGAGCATTCCCAACTCCCATGTATAATCCACCTTAAATGAAGGATAATTTATTTTATTTATTTAACAGCTTTTAATATACCGGTGTTCGTGCAAGCACATCACGCCGGTTTACAATAAACTTGAGAAAGGAGGAAATTACAAAAAACAGGGAGTGGGGGAATGGAGCAGGAGCGAAAAAGGGGGGGGAGAGGGGGAGAGAGGTAAAGGAGGAAAGACAGCAGCTGAGAAAGGTACAAGGAACGTATCAGTATTTACAAGAGAGGTTGCTTAACGAGGTTAGAACATGGTTGATTATTACAGCGGTTAATGAAGGATAAATAGATTATATAGTGATATATATGAAAGCTTAATTACAGCAGTTATGGTGGATTATATTGATAACTTATTAAACAATTAAACACACATATATAAAATATTAGCTAATTTACAGCAGGTAATAAAGGTATCTTGATTTAAATATAAAGGATGTAAGTTTTAACTGGAGTTACAGAGGAGCACGGTAGATAGGTGGCGATGAGGTGAGAGGTGGGCGGGGGGTATAGGGAAGGGAGGGTGTGGGGGGTGAGAGGGGGGGGTATGGGTGGGTTGAGGGGTGAGAATCATAGAAACATAGAAATGACGGCAGAAGAAGACCAAATGGCCCATCTAGTCTGCCCAGCAAGCTTCACACATATTTTCTCTCATACTTATCTGTTTCTCTTAGCTCTTGGTTCTATTTCCCTTCCACCCCCACCTTTAATGTAGAGAGCAGTGATGGAGCTGCATCCAAGTGAAATATCTAGCTTGATTCGTTAGGGGTAGTAGCCGCCGCAATAAGCAAGCTGCACCCATGCTTATTTGTTTTACCCAGACTATGTTATTAGCCCTTATTGGTTGTTTTTCTTCTCCCCTGCCGTTGAAGCAGGGAGCTATGCTGGATATGTGTGACGTATAAGTCTTCTCCCATGCCGTTGAAGCAGAGAGCCATGCTGGATGTGTATCGAAATTGAAGTATCAGGCACATTTGGTTTGGGGTAGTAACCGCCGTAACAAGCCAGCTACTCCCCGCTTTGTGAGTGCGAACCCTCTTTTCTTCTCCCCTGCCGTTGAAGCAGAGAGCTCTGCTGGATGTGTGAAGTATCAGTTTTTCTTCTCCCCTGCCGTTGAATCAGAGAACTTTGCTGTATATGCATTGAAAGTGAAGTATCAGGCTTATTTGATTTGGGGTAGTAACCGCCGTAACAAGCCAGCTACTCCCCTCTTTGTGAGTGTGAATCCGTTTTTCCCACATTTCCCCTTGCTGTTGAAGCTTAGAGCGATGTTGGAGTCACCGTAAGCCTCTGTATGTTTATTTAATAAGGGTATTGACTCCAGGCAGTAGCCATCATTCTGGCGAGTCACCCACTCTTCATTGGCAGCCTCTTGACTTTATGGATCCACAGTGTTTATCCCACGCCCTTTGAAGTCCTTCACAGTTCTGGTCTTCACCACATCCTCCGGAAGGGCATTCCAGGCATCCACCACCCTCTCCGTGAAGAAATACTTCCTGACATTGGTTCTGAATCTTCCTCCCTGGAGCTTCAAATCGTGACCCCTGGTTCTGCTGATTTTTTTCTTCGGAAAAGGTTTGTCGTTGTCTTTTGATCATTAACACCTTTCAAGTATCTGAAAGTCTGTATCATATCACCTCTGCTCCTCCTTTCCTCCAGGGTGTACATATTTAGATTCTTCAATCTCTCCTCGTACGTCATCCGATGAAGATCCTCCACCTTCCTGGTCGCCCTTCTCTGTACCGCCTCCATCTTGTCTTTGTCTTTTGAAGGTACGGTCTCCAGAACTGAACACAGTACTCCAGGTGAGGCCTCACCAAGGACCTGTACAAGGGAATAATCACTTCCCTTTTCTTACTCGATATTCCTCTCTCTATGCAGCCCAGCATTCTTCTGGCTTTAGCTATCGCCTTGTCGCATTGTTTCGCCGACTTCAGATCATTAGACACCATCACCCCAAGGTCCCTCTCCTGCTCCGTGCACATCAGCCTTTCCCCCCCCCATCGAATACAGTTCATTCGGATTTCCACTCCCCATATGCATGACTTTGCACTTCTTGGCATTGAATCTCAGCTGCCATATCTTCGACCACTCTTCCAGTTTCCTTAGATCCCGTCTCATTCTCTCCACTCCTTCCGGCGTGTCCACTCTGTTGCAGATCTTAGTGTCATCCGCAAAAAGACAAACCTTACCTTCTATCCCGTCCGCAATGTCGCTCACAAAGATATTGAACAGGACCGGTCCCAACACCGATCCTTGCGGTACACCACTTAAAACCGCTCTCTCTTCAGAGAAGGTTCCATTTACCATCACACGTTGTCTTCTGTCCGTCAACCAATTTGCAATCCAGGTCACCACCTCGGCACTCACTCCCAAGCTTCTCGTTTTATTCACCAGTCTCCTGTGCGGAACCGTATCAAAAGCTTTGCTGAAATCCAAGTATATGATATCGAGTGCTCTTCCTCTATCCAATTCCTTGGTTACCCAGTCAAAAAAGTCAATCAGATTTGTCTGACAGGATCTTCCTCTGGTGAATCCATGCTGCCTCTGGTCCATCAATTCTCCGGACTGTAGATAGTTCACTATTCTCTCTTTCAACAGTGACTCCATTACTTTTCCCACCACTGAAGTGAGGCTAACTGGTCTGTAGTTACCAGCCTCCTCTCTGTTCCCACTCTTGTGAAGAGGGACCACCACCGCTCTTCTCCAATCACTCGGCCACCACTCCCGTTTCTAGGGATCTATTGAACAGGTCGCACAGCGGTCCCGCCAGCACATCTCTGAGCTCCCTCAGTATCCTTGGATGAATCCCATCAGGCCCCATGGCTTTGTCCACTTTCAGATTCTTTAGCTCTTCCCATACATTATCTATTGTAAATGGATTTTCCTCTGTTCCGCTTCCCTCCAGTTTCTTGTTGTGTAGAGATGGTCCTTCTCCAGGGTCTTCTTTAGTGAACACAGAGCTGAAGTATTCGTTTAATATTTCTGCCATTTCTTCGTCTCCCTCCACACATTGATCATTTCCACCTTTCAATTTCACTATACCACTTTGGACTTTTCTCTTTCGCTGATGTATCTGAAAAATGTTTTGTCACCATATTTTATCTCCTTGGCAATCCTCTCTTCTGCTTGACTTTTTGCCAACTTGATTAATTTCTTAGTCTCCCTCAGTTGAATCAGATATTCTTCTTTGTGCTCCTCCCTTTGGGATCTTTTGTATTTCTTGTATGCAGTTCTTTTAGCTTTAATTTTGTCAGCCACCTCCTTTGAGAACCAGATAGGTTTCATTTTTCTTTTGCTTTTCTTTACATTTCTAACATATAGAGCAGTTGCCTTGGCGATTGCTCCTTTTAGATTGGTCCACTGTTGATCCACATCTCTCTCATTTTCCCATCCATTTAGTTCTTCCTCTAGGTACTTCCCCATTTCCTCAAAGTCTGTGTTTTTGAACTGTAAAACTCGGGTCTGTCGTTCTTTTCCCTATTCTTTTAGTGATATTAAACCATACCGTTTGATGATCACTGGTGCTGAGGTGGGCACCCACCTTGACATCAGAGACGATTTCTCCATTATTGAGCACTAAGTCGAGAATAGTTCCTTCTCTCGTGGGTTTCAATACCATTTGTTTGAACAAAGATACTTGCATGGCATCCAGTATTGCTCTACTGTTTTTAGATTCTGCAGATGGGATTTTCCAGTCTACATCTGGCATATTAAAGTCACCAATGATCACCACTTCCCCTTTCTTACCTATCTTATGGATGTCTTCAACCAGATCTCTGTCCAGCTCTTCCTTTTGGTTTGGAGGCCTGTAAACCACTCCAATATAAATGGATGCTCCATCATCTGTTTTTAGGTCGACCCATAGTGCTTCTTCCTTGCCCCAACTACCTTGCAGCTCAGATGCTTGGATATTATTTCTGACATAAAGAGCCACACCTCCCCCTTTTCTATCCACTCTGTCCTTCCTTAACAAGTTATAGCCTGGTATTGCCGTGTCCCAATCATGAGATTCTGTGAACCATGTCTCTGTGATAGCAACGATGTCCAATTCTGCCTCTGTCATTAGGGCCTGCAGATCTGGGATTTTATTTCCCAAACTATGAGCATTTGTAGTCATAGCTTTCCAGGTACTCTCTTTACGGTTATTGCTTTTCTGTACTCCTTATGAGACTTTAGTTGAGATTTGTTATTCACTTACTCGTTTCCTTTTGCAGTTGTGCCATTGATGACAGAGTTATCCATCTCAATGTTTTTTCTCTAGAATTTCTTCAGTTAATATAGGGAGGGCTTTATGTTCTTGTTGCATATGATACTGTGTGTGTCTCCTGTTACAGGTCTAATTCTACCAGAGCCCACTGTGATCCTGTTTTTTAATGATTTACTTGATGAACTGATTGAGTGGGAGGGTGTACTTGTTTGGTTTCCCATCTGTCAAGAATGGGTGACTGTGGGACACATGTGTATCCTACCTGAGTCTACTGTATTTCTTTTTCGTGACTCCTGGTTATTCTTTGGTGTTGGGAATTATTTTCTGAGTAATGCAATATGGGTGTGTAATCCTTTTAATTGAAGCTAATTGAGCTTTAACCTCAGTCAGCTCCGTTTTCAAAGAAGAGAGCTGTGCACAGATCGGGCAAGCTCCAAGTCTCAGATGTTTTCCTCAGAATAAAGGCTCTACAACAGTTGCATTGGATAGTTCTCATATTGGTTAAGTTTGGGATTGGTATGTCCTTAGCTGTTAACTTACTAATTGATCTTGTTGCTAATGCTAATTTAGACAGTCTATAATAGTAATCTAATCCCAGGTGGGTGGGTGGGAAACAAACAGTTGAACCTGGGACAAGCAGGACACTTTCTGGAACTTTATTAGTCCTTTAGCTATTAAAGGACCCCCTCAGCACGTCTGTGCCAATATTTATTTATTTATTTAACAACTTTTTAATTATACCGACGTTCGTGGGGCACATCACGCGGTTTTACAAGTAACTCAGTTAAAGGAGAGGAAATTACAATGAACAGGGGGGGCCAGGAAGAAGAGAGGGAAAGATAGTAGCATGAGTGAGAGTATAAAAAACAACCGTTAACATAAGAATAAAAGGAACTTATTTACAGAAAAAGGAATATTTACATTAGTGACAATTAGCATAGGATTGATTATATCGGACTAAATTGAACAATTTTGTAAAATTGTAGGAAGATAAAGGGGGAAGGGCGGGCAAGGAGAGGCGAAAGGGAAAGCCTTGGGAGGGGGGGAAAGCCTAAGGAGGGGGGAAAAAAGGCCTAAGGGGGGGGAAAAAAGGGAAAAAAGGGAAAGCCTTAGGAGGGGGGGGAGGGAATTATGTGGGAATGTATAGGTTTGGTTGGATTCGGGGTAGATTATGTGGAAATGTTTAGGTTTGGTTGGTTTCCGGGTAGGCCTTTCTGAAAAGCCACGTTTTTATGCCTTTTTTGAAGGTGGCCAGGCAGGGTTCAAGGCGGAGAAGAGAAGGTAGGGAGAGTATTCCAGAGTGAAGGGCCCCGCTATGGTAAAGGCCCTTTCTCTCGTGGAGGTGAGATGGGCGATTTTGAGGGAGGGGGTATGTAGGGTACCTGCGTGGGAGGATCTGGTAGGACGGTTGGTTATGCGGAAGTGGGGTGAGTCCTTGAGCCAGGGGTTAGGTTTGTAGAGGAGGTTGTGTAGTATGGTGAGGGTTTTATACTGTATACGGAAAGAAATGGGTAACCAGTGAAGGTCCTTCAGTATGGGGGTGATGTGGTCTCTTTTTCGTGTGTTCGTTAGGATTCTTGCCATGGCGTTCTGCAGGATTTGTAGGGGTTTGATGGTCGACTCTGGAAGGC